>NW_028258381.1:33151899-33497315 GCF_053883595.1 Heterocephalus glaber
AGATGGGCACTGGAAAGAGAAAACAATGCCCCAGAAGAGCTCAACAGACCTAAAATATTCTCAGAGCAGAGAGTTGTGTTTTAGTGAGAGATATTCGAGGTAGCCGCTGGAAGCTTCCTAGCACTGCCATGAGAGAATGCAGCCTGTGGTGAAAGATGGAAAAAACGACATAAAAATGGAGATGGACACATAGAAAATTAGAAAACTCCTCCAGACCACCATGGACAGAACCCAGGACAGGAAGTCCTAACCCCGGGCAGAGGCCGGGCTGAGGGCAAGTGAAAGGGAAGGGGAAGGTGGTAGAGCAGATGCCCAGCATCCTCTGGGCTCTGGTTCCATCCCCAGCCCTGAGGAAAACCGTACAGGGAAGGGGGAAAGCAAACAAAAGCAAGCAAAGGACCTTGATGTCGTAGATCCTTCAAAAGGAAAAATGTCACATGGGACAGATGTTTGATTGGCCTGTGTATATTGGCTTCAGCTCCCACTCAATGGAAAAAAAGAAACAACTTGTTTTCATATTTTAACTTGGCATTTTTTATTTAATTCAAAATAACTCTTCCAGTATGTTTGGGAAGTTGAATAAAATATTGTCTTTGATGAATGGAACCAATTCTGGATACTGCCCAATGGCTAGGTATAATCAGACACCAGATCCACTCAAGAATAAATGTGGTTATACCATTTGTGCTTATTGTCAGTAAAAGGCCAAAGACCAAGACCAGACCAGGCCACAACAAGCCTTTACTAGGGGAATAGATCTGCCAGGCTGTCTCTGAACAAAGGGGAGTCAAAAGCAATATGGCAGGGGCAGGGAGAGTCTTTTATAGAGACTGGGGTGGGGTTTGTAGGGGCTGAGGTGGGGTTGAGTGAGGTAGTGACTAGGGAATGGAGGAGCCCGTGATGTCACTAGGTGGTAGGAGGTGAGCGAGTATTAGGTTACTTTCTAGGCGGGAACAGGGGCATGCTGGGAAGAAGGGTTTGTTCTTTGGTGGGAGCAACCATCTTGGCATGACGCCACACAGAGGAGGGGGCGAGGCACAATAGGAAGAGGGCAGCTACTATACATAATAACTGCTGAGGTAGTGGGAGACCTATCATTTATAACTTTGTAATTATAGTCAGTAGAGATAAAATAAATGTTATACCAGCAAAATTGAGTGAACTCAGGTTTTTAAAAGCTGTTATGTAATCATGGTATTAAAAAATGTTATATCAGTGGATCTTATAAATAGTAATTTTTGGAATTTTGATTTGTATAACTCAGGATAAAAGAAACTTTTGTGTGTGAAGAATAAAATAGCAAAATAAAACAAGAATGAATATAAAGTTAGTGTAGATTATTTTTAATCTTTGGAGGGAGGAGAGTGTTTTAAACAGTTTGACCCTTTATTTGTTTTTATAATTGATGTGGTCCTTTGCTTTTCATTTTACTTGAAAATGACATATGGATGAGGGAAGTAATGAAACAACATGCTTTTTTTTTTTAAATCCTCGAGTTTTAAATCAGCAGCACCTTTTGGCCTAGTGAAGCCATGGTTTTGTCCATTGGAGTGAGTCACTAATCACCCCCTTTCCAGTACCCACCTCTGTGGGCAGCAAAAGCCACCTAACGTTTACCATTTCGCTTGTGCAGAGTCAGACATGGGGCTATGAAGTAAGACGGAAGCATGAAGTTCTGTTCCCACGGTGTGCTTGTGATCTTGATATGTTCTTTCTTAAGAGTACGAGGAAAAAGAAGCAACTGTATGCAAAGTTGTACATGGTCATGAAGGGATCCTTGTTTATGATAGAATTTGTGATACAACACATTCCAAGCACAGGTGTAAAATCAAAAGTATATTGTACACATATTTTAAATCACTATTTAAAAAGCTAGCCAGGTGTGATTACATATGCTTGTACTCCCAGTACTTGGGAGACTGAGGCAGGAGGATCACCACAAGTTGGAGGCCAGCCTAGGCTACATCGTGAGTTCAAGGCCAGCCAGAACTATATAGCAAGACTCTGTCTCAAAAAAGCAAAAGAAGAAATAAAGAAGGAGGGGAGGAAGGAAAAGAAGAGCTTGTGGAAACATTTGATCATCTTCAGACTCTGAAAATTTCAAAGTTTGAAAATTTTCCAGTTTACAGAAAAATTGAAGGAATAGCTCAGTGGTAATCGGAAAATACATGCTGTCTGTGCCCACTAATGCAGATGGAGGTGTAATTAAGAATTCTTATTATTAATCTCTTTTTTTTTCAGAAAAAATATGTTCTAAAAAGTTATAAAATTTTTTTTTACTCAGCGATAAAGAGAATGAAATCATGTCATTTGTAGGAAATGGATAGAACTAGAAACCATCATGTTAAGTGAAAGTTAAATATCACGTTTGAGAAGTTAAATAAATAAATAAAGGAGAGGCAGCAGGAAAGCAGGAGGTGGACTTTTGGAGATCAAGAAGGACGTCACCCAGAGAGGGTAGAAAGGGAAAGGGTGTGGGTGGGGTTGAAAGTGATTGGGATATGTTAAATGCACCTACCAACATCCCAAAACAACCCCCACCATTCTGTAATATTAACATGTACTAATAAAAAATTTAAAATGAAACAGAATATTTTAAGGTTTTATTTATATTGACCTTATGTGCCTTATTTTTTATAAAGGGACTCTATTATTCTTATTTCAAGACCCTTATTGAAGCACCTTCATTTTTGGAAGGCCTGTGGATGATTATGAATGACAGGCTTACTGAGTATCCCCTTGTAATTAATACAGTGAAACGATTCCATCTTTATCCAGAGGTGAGTGCTACTTGAGTCAAATAGTACTTGTAATGTGCTTCTTTCTTAATCAGATAAAGGCACTAAGTATAATGATGCTAATAAAAGGGAGGGGACCTATTAGGTTGATTGTATTAGTTATACTTCCTTGTATAGTTGAATAGAGTATCGAAAGTTCCTTTCTTAATATACAAAGGTCCCAGTAGCAATGTTCATGTGAACTTAAAGAATAAAGGGTAGTATGGGAGATGTGGCCAGGTAATAAACCAGCCAAATGAGAAAGTGAGTCATGAGCGCTGGAGAGGGCTCTCCATGGGTCGGTGGGGCTTGGATAGCATGTGGGTGGGCACGGTGACCGCATGAAGGGCCAGGGAAGTGATGAGCAGGACTCTGCCTACAGCAACAGTTCATTAGTGAAGGAAGGTTTAAGGGCTGGAGGTGTAGCTCAGGGGTAGAGGTTTGATCTGATGCACTGGTGGACGAAAAAAAGATTTATTTAGTCACATAGCCAGAAATCTCTGGGTATCTTCTAGTGCTTGGCCTTAAAATTTTTTAAATTTAGTATGGCTTTTATGGGAATCTGAATGGCAAGGGCTAAAGAAAATTAGACAACAGAGACTTGCGGAATTTCAAAGTATATGGGGGCAGGGAGGTCATTGCCTCAGAGTGGGCAAAGACAAGGATTCTCCAAGCTAGCCATCATTTATTGGGTACACACAATAATTGGGTGAATTAGGAGGCAGCAGTGATTCTATGTCAATGGGGATCTCATGCTGAAGAGAGTGGAAAGACAGCATTCCTGCAACAGCAGGCGGGATGAGTTAAGCTGGTAAGGAATTTGTCCCTCCCCAGGTGAGACCTTTCTCTTTTTGTATTACTACTCGGTTCTCCAAGAACCAGGATGTCTTCAGCTGATGAAATCTTGCCCTTGAGCGCCATAGCATCACGGGACCATTGAGACCTCAGCTGTGACTGGAGGAGACAAACAGTTGTTTCCGCGTGCGGTAGCTAGCTCCAGGGCAAGGCCACATTGGGCTTTAGACAACTATAGTTATACTTTAATTATGAAGTGATTTTTCCCAAAAATTTATGTAGAATGGCTCTTGACATGAAAAACAACTATGATTTAGTAAAAATTTGTAGACTCTTTAAAATAAATACTGAATTTGAGATGGTAAACGCTGATTTTGAGCTTCAAGTTATCCCAGAGTATGGTAGTTTGATTAAAAATTACTATTTTTTAGTCCTTTCTTCATATTTAATAGGTTTTTAATTTGTTATTTCTATTTTGCAATGTTTAAGATTATAGAGATTTACAGAGTAATACTTAACTATGTATTAGCATAAGAAAATGCTAATCTTTTGTAATTTTGGCTCTAGATTTTTAAAATAACTTAAACATTTAAGTAACATCAAAATCACCACTGTTTTGCTTCTAGACCCATTCGCTTCTTTCCTCTTCCCATAAGATCCCTATTACAAATATGAGCAGATTCATCTGATCCATTTCAAGCATGGTTTTACATGTTTTAAGTCCACATAAATGCTCTCATACTGAATATTCCCCTCTACAACATTTTCCTCAGCATCATATTTTTGAACTCAGTGTATGTATGGTCTTTCAACTATTTAATTAATTCCAAATTTTATTTCAATATTTCTCTATTTGTAAACACCAAGTGATTTCTAATCTTCCTATTACCAACAGTTCTAAATGTAGGCTCCTGTAGGTGCTTCATCCTGTGCATGGCAGGATTTTCTCTAGGCCAAGTACCCAGAGGTGCAGCTGTGTGCAGAACCGTGAGCCTTTGTCAGCCTTGCCAGATGTTGGTAAATTGGTGTCTCCAGCAACCACACTCCTGTGTAGGAGAATTCTCCTTTCTCATTTCCTTATTAGTTCTGAAATCATGAAATGGCAGCTGGGATGTGCTTTCTGTTTTAGTTTGTATTTCCTTCATTATTCATGCAGCTAAACATATCATCATGTTGAGTAGATAATTTGGATTTTTTTCTACCAATAACCTATATAAATTTTTGTCATCTATTCAGTAGTAGTCTTCTTATTGATTTGTTAGCATAGTTGCTATACTTTGTGTAGTTATCGTTAGTAATCTGTATTGAGCATGTCTTTTTACTCTGATCTTTTTCTTTTTACCCATTCAACTCTCTTGAGGTATAACTTACATGCAATAAAGTGCACTCATTTTGAGTGTGCAGTTCTTGAGTTGTAACAAGGGTGTGGCAGTATATAACCATCACCACAGTCTAGTTACGAAGCATTTTCATAATGCCAAAAAGTTCTTGTGCGTTCCATCATGGTAACTGTTTTTCTCCTTTGCACTGTCTTGGCACATTTGTTGAAAATTGATTGACCGTATTATGCATGGATCCATTTCAGGACTCTATATTGTTCTAGTAATCTGTATGTCTGTATTGATGCACAAACTGTGCCTTCTTTATTAATGTAGATTTTGAAGGAAAGTAGTTTTCCAATTTTGTTTTTCCTTCTCAAAATTGCATTTTTATATACATATGAGAGTCAGATTCTCAGTTTCTCCAAAAAACTTTGCTAGCATCTTTAGACTACCTTGAATTTATAAATGTATTTAGGAAGATTTGACATCTTAATGATATTAAACTTTACAGTCTGTGATCATGATACAGATCTTCATTTTGTTGATTGTTTTAATTTTTCTCATCAGTGTTTTGTATTTTTCAATGTACAGTTATCCCTAAGTACTTAAAAAATACTTTATAAATGGTATTATTTCAAAACATTTTTATGTTTCCTTTCCTGTTGTTTTTGTACAGTATAGTTGGTTTTGAATATTCGCTTTGTACCTGCATCCTGACAAACTGATTCAGTGGTTTAAATAGCTTTTTAGTAGATTCTTTTTTTATATGATGATATTGCCCATAAACAAAGACAGTTTTACTCCTTAGTTTCCAATCCATATACTTGAAAACATTTTAAAACAGCTTTATTGGGGTATAATTGGCTTACCATAGCTGGTCGTGGATGAAGTATACGGTTTGATACGATTTGGCCCCAGCCCCGACCTGTGAAGCTGTACTGCAACCCAGACTTGGCTTGTTCTTCATACCTGGAGTTCCCTTGCACTCCATGGAATCTCTTCTTCCTGCTCCCCTCTGCCACATCCCATCCCCGGGAAACCACCACTCTGCTTTCCGTCACTATCCTCCAGTTCGCATGTTGCAGAATTTTATACAGATAGAATCACAGAGTTGTTCTGTGCCAGGTCCTTCCTGATTTATACAGTTGCCTGAATGGTGGCACAGAGGGGTCAGTTGTTACTTATTTTCCGTGGGGAAGGGAGCACACTGTGCCACGCAGGGCCACCAGGGAAATAAATACCAGTTTGACTTGGCAGAAGCAAGCATGAGGGAAGGGCCTAGGCCAGAGCTCCTGTGGGACAGGTTGAGCAGGGCAGAGTGAGGAACCCATCAGCAAAATCAGAAGACAACTGAAAAATGGGAGGAAATGTTTGTAATACATGTCAGAGAAGAAGGGCTGATCTGTGTAGTGTAAAAAGAACTATTCTTTCTTCTGGTTTGGAGATAAGCAGAGCTGGAAAGAGTGACACTCTCATCTCTACACAAGAAAAGAACTGAGGTCACAAAGCAACAATCAACAAAAAATTGGGTGCCTGGAAAGAGAAATTAGGCCTGAGCACTCACAACTAGGATAGTTGCTGCCCAGTGATATATTAACCAGCAGGAAGATTAAACTAGGCAGTTTTAATGAACTGCTAAAGGCTCAGTGTGAGATGCAAAGGCCTGCAGGTCACAGGCTCTCTTGGTGGAAGGGAGAAGTATGTAAAGAATGCTTTCCCTGTGCTAGAAAGGGAGGAAGAGCAAAATGGTCCACACCCCATCAAACCCATGTCCCCAGTCTCCTAATTAAAAAACACCATGATCTGCAGGGAGAAAGTATCAAAGCTATAGTTTGAGGACACTGGTGAGTGCTCAGTGCAGCTGGTAGAAGAGAACACGCAGAAAAAGAGTAAGTTCAAAAGCAAGTGTGTTCCTGGACAAGGGGCAGGACCACCTGTGAGTCACACCTGCAAGACCCCAGTTCACTGTACCTGCTTGAGACCACAACCTCTCACTCACACTGCAACTACTGCATTAATGAGCTGTCAATAAGAATATCATAGTGGAATAGGGCTGGGCAAGGTTTTGTTTTTTGGTACTAGGCACATGCTCTACCACTGAGGTATGCCACAGTCCATATTGGGTGACTTACAATTAACAGTTTCTTTCTAAAGAGCAGCACAAAGAGAAAACCCAAAACCAAGCTAAAGACAGAATAACACAAGAGTAACTTGAAATCCCTGGTCTCCACAGCAACAACAAACTCCAGCTCTGGGAATCATAGCAACAACAGGCTCAAACCCAGCCCATCTCCTGGACTAGTTGAACACAAACCCCCACAATAAAGGCTTAGCCCAAGGAAAGGAAAATTCTGGATGCTGAGAAGTCCAGGATCAAGGCCCTAGCAGGCTCATGGTCTGGTGAGACTGCTGTCCCCTGTCAAGATGACCCCTGGATGTGATGTTGCATCCCCTGGGTTCAAGGGGCACCGTCTTCTGGTGGCAGAAGGCAGAAGGGGAGCCCTGATGAAGCCTGTTTTGTAGAGGCCCTAATCCCGTTCATGAAAGAGTAGTCTTCAAGTCCCCTGTCTTAGTGCTGTCACACTGGCCACTAAGTGTAGCACCTGAGTTCTGCATGGAGCACATTCAGACCACTGCAAGGCCCACTGGTGTTAGTGGACGGCCAGGCTCTTGGACTCCAAGTCTGAGAAAATGAGGCAGAAAAGGGAGCCCGGGAACTTGTAACCATGCCGGTCTTTGGGTTCCATGTCTGCTTCCTCCTCTCCACTTTCCAAGAGTCATCTTATGCTTGATTTATATATAATACACAGGATTTTCAGTCCAGGGATTAGCTCAGTGGTGCCCCCACCTGCCTCACAAGGGTAAGGTCCCAAGTTAGATCCCAGTACCAAACAAAACAAAACAAAACAAAAACATAGGGTTTTTACTTGTACTTGGAGGGAGTGATAGGAAAAAGAATATATATTCCATTGCCTCAAAAGTAAATATTGGCATTAAGTATTCATATATATTTTTCATTTTCCTTCAGTTCAAATTATTTTCTAATTTCCCACGTTATTTTTCTTGGGTCCATTGTGTATTTAGAACTATATTGTTTAATTTTCAAATATTTGGAGGTTCCCCAGATTTGTGTGTTTTAAAATATCACTTGTAATAGCAACAATTGCACAGTCTGCCTAGGGTGATACAAGCGGTTTCTGTATCAAGTTTCTCTCTATCCTGCTTTACTCTTCAGAGGCACTGTTCTGATCTTATTCCCTCTTACGGTTATCTGTCTATGGTTAACATAAGAATCAGACAAGAAACCTGTTTCTTATACCTCCAACTTAAGTTAATGTGGACTTACTCTGCATATGTAAGAGGAGGATTTGTTCCAGTATTCAATAATTATTATTTTTATCTTTAGCTCTTTCAATTTATTATGCATTGATTTCCTAAACCATAATCTTAGAGACCTTAACTACTTTTTTCTTTTTACTTATTTAACAATATTTGATAATTAAGAAATATTTTAATTTTGTCTTTGATGTTATGAAATAGTAACTATTATATTACAACTGTTTCTAAAAGTTGATAGCATTATAGTGGACAGGTAACAAGCCTTGTTTTCTGAGTCTTATTTTCATGTTTTGCAAACACAGTATTGAGACCTAGATTTATTGCCACCTAGATTTATTGCCACCTAGATTTATTGCCACTCAACAATGTTCAGTTGTATATTCCTACCTCTTGCACTTGTGAGATTAATTTCTCACATGAAGCTAAAAACTTAAGTTTAGATCAATGTTTTGAAAAGGTAAAAGTATTTATTGCTTGCCATGTGCCAACATTTTTATTGTTGTTTGTTTGTTTGTTTGTTTGTTTGAGACAAGGTCTCATTCTGTAATTCAGGCTGGTCTTGAAATGACTATGTAGCCCAGGCTGTCCTTGAAGTTACAGCAGTCCTAGGCCTCAGCCTCCAGAATGCTGGATTATTGTCATATGCCACCATACCTGGAAGCATTTTCTATGCAAACCCTCATCTCCTCTCCCTCTTGCACATGAGGCACCATGGCTGAAGTATTCCTTGAGGCCAAAGAAATAGTAACTGGTACAATTCAGGATTTCACTTAAGATCTGACATGAAAGCCCTGCTTTCCCTGCTGTGTAGGAGGAGTGCATCCCAGAAAGGAATAGAATTCCAGATTTAGTGCACATTTTAATACATTACCTTTGTGTATGTGTGAGAAATGCACAAGACTAGGAATGATGTGATAAATTTTAGCAAAATGTTGAGTTTTTAAAGATAAAATGATAAGATAGTAAATCTACACTTACTGGACATGGAGATATTTATGCTGTCGCTTCGTGATGTATATTCTATTACTATCTAAAGTATGATCTCAATCTCCTTATATGATACAGGTACTCTTAACTGCATGCTTCAAATGCCCAGGAAGGTAACCAAAAGGATGCCGACCCAAACGTTAAAGGTGTTATCTCTGGGTGCTTCTCACTTTCCCTTTCCAATTCTTTATTTTTTTATGTTTTTCCCCAGTGATCTCACATTATCATCAAAATTCAGTTAAGTAGTTTTTTAAAAATCTCTCAGATGCAAGCATTTTGTTTGTAATTTTTTTCTGTTGTTTGTTTCCCCCTTGTCTTTGTTCTTTCAAAAATGGATTATTGCAGATTGGGAAGAATTTATTAATTAAGTCTTCTGCTTGATCTTTAAATGGACACAGGAACTATTGTTCCATTTCATTCTAGTTTTTAAAATAATGTATTTTAATGAAGAAATAAGTTCCACAATCTAAATGAAGTGTTATCAAATGTTCCTACAAATTTTCATACTTTTGCATTCATTACCATCATATTTTAATTATATGCTTTTATGAGGTCTTTTTTTTTCAGGCCTAAGGATTGAACCCAGAGTTCCTCCCAGGCCTTTTTAATCTTTTGTATGGAAACAGGATATTTCTAGGTCATTAAGTTCCCCAGCCTGTGTTCAAAGTCATATTCCTCCTGTGTGAGGCTCTCAAAGTGCTAGGATTACTAGTATGTGCCACTGTGCCTGACTTAATGTTTAGCTTTTAGTTATTTATACTACAGAGTTGATTACTACATATATAAATATTACTTTGTATATATATATGTGTATATAATTTTAAATGATTATTTCCCAAATGATATTTAAATAAATTTGCCAAAGTTTGTAATGTCAAAGACAATCATCATAAAATGGTATTTTGGAAAAATCATTATGATGAGAATATATTTTCTTCTGTTATATCTTTGTTTTATCTTTTGTAGGTAGTCCTAGCTTTCTGGTATCGCACATTCACAGGAATAATGAATTTATTTGAGGTGGAAACTAAGACCTGCTGGAATGTCACCAGAGTGGGATTTCCTAGTGAAGTTGAAAGCTGTGAAGGTCTGTATCTTCCTCCAACCTGCTATAGCTGTCCTTAGGGCTTCATAAATACAAGAATCACCGCAAACAGCTGTGACTCAGTTTTTCCTTTAAGCCATACTAGAAATGACTTGTCTCAGTGATTATTTTACACTTCAGTTTTCTGAGAAGGCTCTATAGTTGCTAACTTGAATATAAAATTGGAATTTAATTTGTCTATTAACTTAGCCCAGTATCAAGCAAACCTGAGTAAAAGTCTTCCATATCAGAATGAGATAATACAAATAAGAGATGTTTTGAGTGACTTCAATATATAAATGTTGGGGATCAATTAGTCAAATATATACCTGTGATAGTGTGTTAATGAAGTAGCATAAACATATTGAAAACTCGGATTCAGGTTATAGTGGCAACATTGCTGCATAATCACAGTCTGGTGGGTAATTTAACTAGACTCTTCCTATGTATCATCCACATTAGTGTCTTTGTCAAATAACCACTTTTGGAATTCTGTAACAGTTCTCCAGGACATGCAGTGGTCACTGCTATTTAAAATGTGTGCAGTTCGGCACTTTGGCGACCCAAGGACGTTGTTGTCTCCTATGTCACATATTTCTGCCTGCATAGCATTTACACAGTTGTTGCTTTATTTCTTCCACTTTCCACAACATGACTATTTACTATATTTTATAAATATGTTTTTATGGATTTGCTTATAAGAACATCCAACTTTGAAAATATAAACTAAATATATATATCCCTTGTATCTTTACTGATTCCCTTAGGTGATCTTTATAAAATCTAAAAATAACACTGACGGAAGATATTTTAGGGACAATTAGACTTTTTGTTTATTTGTTTACAACATAAAGGAATGGAGAAAATACGTTGTAAATTGAGAGTTGGTAATGACCTGGTCAGCCAGAAGGTATAGCCTTTTCTGAGAGATGAAAGCATCACTTTCTAAAGGGACATATATGGTACTTCCTAAGTTCCCAATAAGTGACAAGTTAGAATTTGGCAGTTAGAATGTAGCAGTGGCCCAGTGGACATGGTCCTTATCCTCTTGGAGACTGAAAAGAGAGCAAGTGACAGAGGCTAGGGAGAGCCAGTGTTGAAGGGAGGTTGCATAAACAAGCGAGGTTATAGGACAGACTGGAAGGAGTGGCCAGGGAGGCAGGAGGGTCACAGGGCCAGCCTTCAGGTCTTGGTTCCAGCCAGTTAGATATGAGAAACTTTTTGCAGGTTATTTAAGTTCTCTATTTGTTTTCTCAACCATAAAAATACTTTCGTGTCAATTAATCTCATCAACTTTGAGAATTATGTGAAGTGATGATTATAAAACAAATAACTACTATACACACAATCTTATTTGTGGGATATATTAAAATTCTAGCTCTCAGTAATAATGGAACAAATAACTGGATTATCTCTTTTGGACTAAAGGCTGCTCTTTGAAGTCAGAGACTTTATATTATTCATCCCAGAGCCTAGAAAAGATAAAAAATAATGCAATGGCTTTCTCTTGGAAGTCATCAAATGGCTCTACAGTTAAGTTCCAAACACTGAGCGATAGCAGCATCTTTATTAATGAAAAGTCCCAACAATGATCTCAGTATAAGAATAGTTTATTAGAGGAACTTATAAATGTAACTAGATAATGCACTATAGGGGCTGGAGATGTAGCTCCATGGTACAGCCCTTGCCTGCAATGCACAAAGCCCAGGGTTTTATCCACAACAACAGACCCCCCTCACACACACACCTTATTTATGCTAAAGATTACTGCAACTATTAGAGCATCAATCTGAAATCAAATGCTTTCAGCACATTCACGAGCTTTTGAGTAAAAAGCACCGAGAGAATTACGCTCCTTACTCTGTAGCCATTAGTTCACTAAATGCTGAATAATCTGTGTCTTTTCAAAGGATTTGGAGACCCTGCTTACTTTTATGTGGGGGTGATTTTTATCTTAAATGGTCTCATGATGGGATTGCTCTTCATCTATGCTGCATACCTGAGGTAAGAACTGACTGAGCTTATAACCACTGGCTGATAATTGTTGATTACATTAAAAGGGGAATTAATAAGATTAATTAATCATAGCAACATTTGTAGATTTGTTTGATTTTTCAGATCCTTAACCAATGTCATGCAACCAAAAACTGGGAATGTCACTAAAAGAATACCTTAAATAGGGCCAGGGATTTAGCTCAGTGGTTCTGGCACCTGCCTTGCAAGCACAAGGTCCTCAGTTCGATCCCCGGTACCAAAAAAACAAAAACAAAACAAAGAATACCTAAAATAAGGCCTCCCTTTTATCTTTGTGGCAATATTTTTTAGCTAAGATTTCTCTGCCAAGATTTTAATGAAAATACCCCTCTTCCCATCTAAAGTTATTACATTAGAGGGATCTCTGGTTAGCATTAATTTATTCCCATTTTATTCTCTGTAAATGTGGGATTAAGAAATCTGTAAAAAGAGATACATCACTTATAGCAGACACTCATACTTGTTAGTCTGGCTTTTTTGATAACAGCACCACAACTTTAGAGGAACAGTGTGCCCCATTTCAGACGGTAAGTTGAAGTTAAATTGGGACAATCGTATGTTTTGGTCCCAGTCTTCACTGCTCTTTGGAAGAGCTCTATGAGCTAGCTTTTGCCAGTGACAAATAAGGGACCTCAGAAAGTATTTGCCTTTCTCACAAAATGATGTATGCAGCTGTCCCTCCTGTATTCCTTCTGCTTTTACTTAGATGTGACTCCTGGAGCCAGGGATTTAGCTCAGTGATTCCGCTGCCTGCTTTGTAAACACAAGGTCCCAAGTTAGATTCTTGGTACCAAGAAAAAAAAGATGGATGTGGATAGATGTGACTCCTGGAGCCACAGCAGTCATCTTGTGGCCATGAGGGAAAGTCTATAGAAATACCAGACATATCTGGCCTAACATACTACTAAACCAGTACCAATAGACACTTACCTTTTATTTTATTTTATTTTTCTGTTGAATGATATAATAAACATCCATACTGTTCAGGCCACTTTTGTCAGATTTTTTTGTTTCTTTCACTGAAATATATTCCTAAGTAAAGTCATCAGCTTTCTTTACAATGTTATTCATGAAATTCAAAACATTTAAAGTTAGAAATCTAGATTTAATTGTCCTACAAATATTTACTGAATGTTCATGGGGTGTATGTCAGTATAGAGATTATATATGTTAGGTAAACAGTGACAACCCAATAAAGAACACAGCCAGCCTGACTTTGAGGTTCTGGGCGGGACCTCCTGGAGTGACTCCAAAGAGAGTCGGAGCCGAGTTTATTGGGCTGAGTCTTTTCTGGATAGGGCTGGGAGTTGGTGGCATGGGGTAAGGCAGAGTGAGGCGAAGGGGCGGGCATGAGATTGAGGGAGGGAGAATAGCCCAGTACACGGCCCCAGCAACAGCTCGTGTTCTCCTCTGGGTGCGCTGTGACCTGGCAGGTGGAGCGGGTGTGCGTGTCCTAGCAGAACACATGGGGTGGCTACAGGATGCGGGGACTGACTGCGATTGTTCTCGGGGCTCAGCCAGTTGCTCTGGGAACTCGGACAGTCGGGGACAAAGAGAGCGGTCAGGCCTATCAGTATACACTCTTTGTTTTCGGGTGGTTTTTGGCATAGAATTAGTGAAAGTTAGTGATATATTTAATGTTGTAACAGGTATCCTATCCAGAACAGAAGATTTGAAAAAATATAAGGCTTGGAAAACTTGACAAAAAAGTAAATTTTTTTCAAAAGTAGTTCACATTGTTGTGTTTGTAGAAAATAAAAACAATTATAAATAAAGCATTTGAAACAGAAAATTTATGATACCTTAACATAAAAAATTCATATACAAAATTATAAATTCCTGTGCTAGCATCAAAAAATGAAATTTTAAAAAGACGCTATTTAGAATAGCATTAAAATCATCAAGTTCCTAAGAATAAATCTAACAAAAGATAGATATGACCTTTATGAGAAAACTGTTAAAAGTTTATTGAGATGCATTTAAGAAAATCAAAATAAATGGAGAGATATACCATGTTAAAGGATTGGAAGATGACAATCATCCAAACTGATTTACAAATTCAATGCTGTATCAGTCAACATGCTGTCATAATTTTGTTGACCCCTATTAGCTGATTTTAAAGTTACTTAGAAATGCAAAGAGCCAGATATAGTTAGAACATTTTTGAAAAAGATAAAACTTGATTTCTCAATTATTGTTGTATCATGACGCTAATGTAAATAAGACAGCATGCTAGACAGATGGATCACAGGAATAGAGTAGAGGCCAGACACAGAAATGTACATTTAAAGACGCTTCATGTATGACAGAGCAGATATTGCAGACTGGTGGGTAAAGATAGGATTTTCATGAATGGTGTTGGACCTGTACATTGATAATCTCAGAATCAAGATAACAGCTGTCTCAGGAGTATCCAATGGGGACTCAGGGTGGAGTCATTTCTCTATTTGACCACATGGATGTTCCATTCATAATTGTTCTATAAACAAGAGATTTTATATACTTCTCTGTGTGCCATATAGGAGACTTTGGAAGGATAGCTTGGGGATAAGTTTTGTCAGGCTTAAATGTTCTACTTTTGAAAATAGTTTGTACTAATTTCTTCTTTAATGTGGAAAACACTACACAGCTGTTACTAAAACTTTTAAACCAGTGTTTTTCATTAGGAGGGCTACCCAAGAGTGCACACTCTCTCTAAACTGGTTACACAGTTCAGGAATATCAGATACATTAGCAGTCTCCATTCTTTAAGAAGGATATGTGGATGTAACCAATATGAACTATAAAAATGTCACCAAAACTCTGAAGAGATTACAAACTAAAGTATGTGAGAGAAACAGAAGAAATACAAATTGGGGCACTACCTTGGAATGTAGGCACTCTGTTTCTGTCCCTTGGGTGACTAACCATAAAATGCACATTTAACTTGGTTAAATCTGAAATGAATCCATATCTTTCCCTTCTTCTGATCAGTACACAGAACTGTAGAGTGCTCTCCTGAAACACCTGTCACGTCTTACATGTTAGTACCACAGTCGGTATTCCTGTTACCCCTCCACAGCAGCCAGTATTATTAATAGTATTGTGGGGGTTGTCATGTTTCATTTCATCCACATGTTCACGTGTTCAGAGTTCTGTGTGCACAGCCTGTCCTTGCTTCTCACGCTTCCTTCTTTCAATCTCTTCCTTTTTAAATTTTTTTCATTTTTTGATACCGGGGATCGAACTCGGGTCCTTGCTCTTGCGCAGAAGGTGGTGAAACCACTGAGCCAAATCCCCAGCCCTCTTCCTTTTTGCTGTACAACCCCTGAATTTCCTTTAGCGAGAGTCCGTTTATGGTCACCCACTTCCCAGTCACTTTCCTCTGCTTGCTTTTATGAACTTCTTCCTTTCTTCATTCATCCACCCAGTACTTACCGTCTTCCACGTATGTAGCTGGGATGGGATGTGGTGACCACACACAGCCATGACAAGGCAGCTAGGAAATGCTTCTCACTCTCTGATGGTTATTGGTTGCCTCGTACATTACTGCTTCCTTCCAACTCAACAAAAGAATATGTATAGTTACTTAATTCTGTGACTGTTAAACAAAACTGGTAGACTGTGTCTCTCTCTCAGTCACTTAAACTCACTTTCAAAAGGCAAAATTGCCTCCATTTAGATTATTCAAAGAATGTGGCACAGATTTAAGTGCTAGTCTGTTGGCTTAAAAGAATATTTTTTATACTGAGGCTTGAACCCAGACCAAGTTCAAATCTGCAATCCTCCGCCTCACCTTTGCAGAGTGCTTGGATTATAGATGTCACCGCCATGCCTGGTTTGTTAAAAATTATTCTATGTTCACAAATTATGTATTTTATTTAGAAGATATTTTAAATATAATAAATTATAAAATGTAGACTATATTATATGTACAATTTGTATGCTTGTATTTTCAGGATTAAAACAATGACTACATAGGTACTTTTGCCATTTTTACTTTACTTTAAAATTATTAAAAATAATTTTAAATTGAGAACATTTTTTGAAAATTTCATCTTATTTTACATGAATTGTGATTTCCTACTTTCTTTTTTTTTTCTACAGTGAGTCTCAATTAGGAGGTCTAATTACAGTACTGTGCTACTTTTTCAACCATGGAGAGGTTTGTTTTCTGGGAAATAATTTTTAAGGAAATATAATCATTAAAACAATATATAGTTGCATATTAATTGTGAGTTGGCAATATTTGGTAGAACCTTATGTTGTAAGTTGGTATTTTAATTGTGTTGATCTAAATTTTTAAATCATTAGGAGTTAAAATATATGAAATATCTCACCTGGTCTTTAGTGAGTGCTTACACATACATGTGTTCTGTAAAACAAAGGAAGTACTGTACTTCATGAGTCAGACACTTTCCATTCTTGCGTTTATTCCTAGCAAATTCTGTTGGAGGTGGTTGCTATCCTTACCATGTACATTCTGACACAGAGTTTTACAGAGCTTAGATTATTTACCCAGGATTTCCCATTCTCTACTTGATGAAGCTGAGGTTCCCTTCTCCCCCAACACTGGGGATTGAACCCAGGGCCTGCACACTGAGTTATATATCCCTAGGCTGGGCTCAAACTTGTGATCCTCCTGCCTCGGCCTCCCAGAGTGCTGAGATTACAGGAGTGTGCCACCATGTTTGATGTATATTTCACTTTTTGTATTGTGGTAAGAGCACTTAACATAATATCTGCCCTCTTAACAATTTACAACACTGTAATAGAGTATTAACAAAACCCTGTGCAGCAGATCTCTAGAATGTGCTCATCTTGCTCAGATGAGACTTTGTGCACTTGCACTTCTCCCAGGTTGGAAGCCGCCCTGGAGCCTGACCATGGGTACCAGGCCGAGGCTTTGCCACCCAGCACCTTGCTTCTGTGTCATCTTGACACAAAATGCTGAATTCAAAGTAGAGATTTCCTTACTAATTCATCCCAAAGGAACATAGTTCACCAAAAAGAGCTCATAGAAACTCACGGAGAATAGAATGGATCATTGTGAGATCCTGAGGATTTGGCAGTGAGAGAGAGTCCGACTGCTGCCTCTCGGAAGCGGAATATGTACTGTGTAATGCCGCGGGTTATGTAGGGTAGAAGTCTTTATGCGTTGCTAGTGGGTTAAGTCTTAAGTCAGTTAGGTAAGGGAATAACAAAAACTATGCTTAAAATGCTTTCGATACATTATTTCAACCTAAAGCAAACAAATACCTTGTCATTAAATAATCCGTTGACATAAAGAAAAAGCTTTGTTTCTGAGTATGTTAGACTACGAGTGGTATGAATTAACTTTTTATACAATTGTAATTCATCTTCCAAGGTTTACAGTTTGAGTGTCTTAGAATAGTAACTTTTGAAAGACGGTTGCAGAGTACTGTGATAAGATTTTAAATTAGAGAATTTTGATGCAAAATTTTTATCAAACTCTGACCTGTATGTTTTAGAAATTGTCTTAGGGACTGGGGATTTAGCTCAGTGGTTCCATCGCCTGCCTAGCAAGCACTAGGTCCCGAGTTCAATCCCTGGTACCAAAAAAAGAAAAAGAAATTGTCTTAAAGTACACATGAATATTTAATACTTACATTCTACCCATCACATTACTTACATGGTGTGCCTCACATTAGTAATTCTCATTACTTCCAGTGGCCTTTCACATTTACAGTTAACTCTTAAGGATGTATCGCACACAATCGGGGCATCTTGACTACTTGTGCCACCTGGACTTGCTACATGTAAACTCGGTGTTCCGAATGCCCCGGGTGACACCTGTTCGAGCAGTGTTGTGGACAGGTCTGGAGGTCAAGGCCCAGCTATCTGGGTCACATCTGTGGGGCTGGACTGTGGATCTGGCCCAGGAATCCTCACAATCCTCATCAGCCTTCTTGGGTGTCGCTGGGGCTTGCTGTGCTTGGTCCCACAGAGCTGGCACTTGTTCTGAGCTTGAAGTTGGTCGCTCTACTCAGTGGTCCCATGTGAGGAGCTCCAGAACGGAGAAGCTTTGCCTGGCTTTCAGAAGTAGGACTGAGCAGGCCTGGGGTTAAAGTTCCCGGAGGAAGCCAACCCTGGTGTTAGGCGAATGATGTTTGCTGTCGTGGACCTGATGTGAACCCAGACTTTCATTCATCTCAGGCCACCCGTGTGATGTGGGCGCCACCTCTGCGTGAGAGCTTTGCATGTCCGTTCCTGGTGCTTCAGATGTATATTCTGACCATGATTCTCAGGTAGTTTTTATTTATAAAACACAGCTAAGTAAATTACAAGTTAAGTTTCTTAAAATTTGCATCAACCTGTTATAATTGCCATATTTAGCCTATAGGTTTTAGTTATTTTAAAAATAAGCTGAGCATAGAGTTAAGGTAATCTACAAATTACTATGTAAATTTGATCTCCATTTAAGTGTTCAGGCTACAAGTTTTATATGACTATATTGTAATAAATCAAAATATTTGTGTTCATATAATTGCAAGGATTCAATAGCTTTTGAAAAATAATTATTTTTTGTTCAAAGTTTATGTGCTCATTGTCTTCCACACTGTGTTTTGATGGAGCATTCATATATATGCCATGAAAAAAAAGTGTTCTGTGTCCAAAAGAATTTGGAAAATACTTGGATAGATAGATAGATAGATAGATAGATAGACAGACAGACAGACAGAGTGTAAATTCATTTTTGAATGATGCTTCTACCAGTTCAGCCAGTTTTATCTGGACTGTTTTACTTGGATACATTTTGGGGGGGCTGGAATTAAGTTTATAAGCATTTCAGAAACTTAAGTCTGAAAAACAAAATAAAATACTATAAATAACTTTATGATAGAAGTAAGTTTCATAGAATGTTAGTGAGATCTCACACTGAATGAAGTAATGATCAGTGTCTTCTCCAAAATCCTAGGGCACTCATCACATTTCATCTGATCTGCCAAGGCAGATCCCACCTTCTGTGAAAATCATTTGTGTACATGTCTTTCTGGTTTTCTTCCTCCCTCCTTTCTTTCAACTGTAAACTTGTGAATCATGCCTAAGTACAGAAATGTCTACATCTGTATTTGCATCTATTTAAAATACCCCACGGGAAACAGAGACCATGCCCTACTTATCTCTAACCACTGTGCACTTAGCACCCTCGTGTGTGAACATTTAAGGTGCTCCAGTGGTAGTTAATTAAATGGAGGTCAGTTCTGCATCCTGGGGAGGCCACAAGCCTTAGAGAGGAGCAGGCTAACTCGTGATGTGTTACCTGCCTGGCGAGCTTATTTGGGGGCTGCATTTAGTTTTGGGCATCTGCTCCCTGTCCAGATTTCTATGTTTGTTCAGCACACGGCCTCCTCTGAGTGAGTGTGGTGAAGAAAGGTGCTCATTCCCACCCCTCTCCCTTCATTCCCAGTTTGATTACTAGGAAGATGGCATTTTGATTGATTGTTGATTGGTTGGTTGTTTGGTTGTTTGGTTGATTGAGGTGATATCAATCTGGACAGGCAGGGGTTTCATAGAATGCAGTGTGCTATTTAGAACATTTAGGATTGCATCCATGAGGGCACATGCTATACTCTTCATCTTAGTCAAAAGTAATTTTTGTTTGATCAAATACAAGATTAGCAAGTGCTTAATGAATATTTTGTGATAACGTTACTAAACAATATGAATATTTAAGTTTTTGCTTTTGAAAATTTATCTACGAAAATATTACTTGTGAAAAACCCAATACAACTTTTATCAAAACAACAGTTGCTGTTTCATTTATTTACACTTGATCTTAGCCAAAAGGCCAAGAAGCGATGTTTCATTTATTTACAAAAAACACTTGCATTTCTTTTTTAGTCTTCTAAAAGACCCTAAGCTCCTCTATAATAAGAGGTGTTAGTTACTGTATGCTTTAGTATTGCTGAACGGACACTTTAAACTTCAACTGCAATAATTCAGCTCTATTCTAGAATTAGTTTTTAATTTGTTGTCTTAAATTTTTCCTTAAATTTTTCCACAGTTGTTAACTTATTTCTTCACCAGCACTTATACTTTTCCTCACTCTTTTCTGAAACGTAAAATTGATGGTATATGAAAACTGTAGCTATGTATAGGGAATAATCTGGAGGTACGCAGGGTCACTCTCCTGTCCTATTTTCTTCTGGCCGTCTGCTGGTGTATTTAATTTTGAATGCATATTTACAGGGAAATAGACTTCTATATTTATTTGTTTATTTTTAAGGTTCTAAAGTAACCTCTTTATTGGCTGCTTAGGCCTTTTATATTTAAAGCACTTAATGATAAATTATACATTATTATTTCTGAAGTGCTAATTTTTGGGGTTTTTTGATAAACTGATTTTTAAGGTTAACTATGTTTTGTTGTATTATATCAAAGGTAAGAGGATCATTTAAGTTTTGTCATTCTGCAAGTGATCTTCTTTTTTTAGCAAGTTGCTGTCTTCATGACAAAATTTACTGATCCCACTTCTCTTTCCTAAGGTCCTCCAACAATTATAGAAGACATTACATTGGCCTCTGTCTTGCCAATGTTGCTTTTATGCTTCCCTGGCAGTTTGCTCAGTTTATACTTTTTACACAGGTAAGATGCTTTTAAACTAATTTAAGTTGGATGCACTATGTTCTTGGTATTTCTATAAAATTTTTAAAATGTGATTACATTTATGCCCTAAAAGATTTCCAAAATGTGGAATAATTATAAAGATTACACAAATGTGATTTAAAAATATAATTATATATTCTTTAGTGTGTTGGTTACTGATGAATATGAATGATCGACACATAATTTTTTTCTATTACTTTTATTCACTGATTTTCCTGCTGGAGAGCAAGATAGCACCTGTGTATGTTTCCCTGTAGATTTTCTTTTCTGGGTGCGCAGCTACACTGACTGCTAAGACCAGTTCTGCTCTTCATGGTTGGAGTTTCTACTCTGGTCCAGCTAAATATTGGCTATTTTGTCTGAAGAACAGAATTTTACCTGGGATCATGTCTCAGAGCTGTAATCATGATATTGCTTACATGATTACATGGAACTGAATCCATATCTGGCTTCTAAAACAACTAAGTAACTAATGGTAATATACTTCATAAACGTCAGGAAGCAAAGAGCAAAAGGACAATGTTGATGAAATTTCATGGCACTGTGATTTTCCACTAAGGCTAACAAACCCTAATATTGATAATGATAGTAATAATATTCTATGTTGGTGAGAAATTCTGCCAAGAGGCCTCATGCTGCTGTTGTCATAAAGAATGAGATTATAACCTCAACTTAATTAGCACTGCATGTTTAAAGTATTTCTACTCTTTTACTGCCTTTTAGTTGGCCCCTTTCAGGTTGCAACACAAAAATGATTCTGTGGTTGTCATTATTTGGACATGCTAACACAGGAGAATACATTTTTAATGAGCATCACCTCATTGCAAGCAACTTTACTAATCCAGTGTGCTGATGTAACTGTGGGGTGTGATAAAAATATGGTGAATGTTTAATTTGAAAAAATTTAGTTTACCAATCATAACCCCTCAAAATTCCCCCTTGACTTTGAACATATGTATCCAATCATTCTTGCCACTTTTGGAAGCAGTTCTGAAATCTTTTTTCATGAGTATCTTCATTGTGCTGTCATGGCTGCCTCCATATCCCAAGCTGATTCAAATGTTTATCTTTCATGGTCATTTGAAATTGCACAGTGCCAGATCCAGTGACTAAGGTAGCTGAGGCTCTGGGTTCAATTCCCAGCACCACAAAAAGTAGAAATAATAATACTAAAGGACATACTGTAACGTTTTTACAAGCCTGCCTTTCCTTGGTACTCAGCAGCAGCATTTACCAAATTTTTAGTCACATCTCATAAAGGCACTCACAAAAGAGGACTTCCAGAACTGCTTCAGAAAGAACAATGGGAAGTGTGTGAGGGGAAGGATTATGAGGGGGTAGTTTTAATGGCACTGCGTTTTTACTGTGATAAATTTTTTTAAAATTTAAACACACATCATGTATTTTGATTAATCCTTTTTAAGTAAGTCCTCTGGGTAAGTTCGATATTAACCTCAGTGATCTATCCTTTCAAATGTATGTATGAGGCTTTTATTTTTCTTATGTATGGAATTTGTTTTAGTGTTTGCCTTTTCATACTCATCGGATAATTCAAAGTTATTTTTCTTGGACTATTCTAAGATTTTATCCTGGATAGGATTTTTCATAGATTGAGGTTAAAATTAATTAATGTATTCTGACCATAAGAGAAATGTGGGTTAAGGGAGCCAAACATTGGTGACATTTTAAAGAGAATAAACTGTGTCAGCTTTGTGAAGTTTTGCCTTTAGGTCTAAGGTGTAAGGTCTGTGCCTAGAGTCTTCTTTTTTCTTGACTGTGGATGTCCAGAGGTTCCAGCACCACTTGCTGGAGACCGTCCTTCTCCATTGAGTTGCCTTTGCTCCGTGGTCAGAGCTCAGCTGTCTGCATTTGTCTGGGTTTATTTCCAGACTCTCTGTTTTGTACCACTGATCGCTTTGACTGTTCTTTCTTCAATTCCACACTCTCTTGATTACTGTAGCTTCACACTAAATCTCAAAGTCTCTTAGTCTTCAGTTGTTTTTAAACATTTTTTCTTTGCCTTTGGTTCTGTGTAGATTTTACTATGGTAATTCCTGTGGCAGGTTTTGTTTTCTTCCTACTTTATTGCTCCTTGAGGGTTTCTAACGTTAAACGAATCAGTACTTGATTTTGTCTATCAATTTTCTGAAGTTTTCAGCTATATCCCTTTAAATATAGCTTCTACCTAATTGCCTCCTCTCTTCCTTGAATGTAAAGCATAACAGAATTGATCTCCATACTATGTACTCTGTATCTCTTGTTTTCTTTCAAATATTTTCATCTTTCTATCATTTTATACTTCCTTTCAGATACTTTCTTCTGACCTGCCTTCTAGTTCAGCACTGCTTTAGTACTTATTCTGCTTTTAAACTCAGGCAAATTTCTTCATTTATTGTAATATTTACTTGGAAGATTTCAGTTTCTTTCTTCTTTCCAGTGCTCTCCTGAAATTTTCATTCCTATATATTATTCCTTGAACATGTCAAGTACCACTTACTTTCATATCTGATGGTGCCAAGTGTTTCTGAGTGGTCTGCAAGCAAATGATGGTCCCTGTATTTCTAAAGAGTAGTAAAAAATGAAAAACAAAAAATATATAGAACAGAGACTGTATGTGGACCACAGAGCATAACATATTTACTCTCTGGCCTTGTACAGAACAAGTTTGCTGATCCTGGGTCTAGGTGCCTGGTAGACCTGTTTCTGCAGTCTCAGTGATAATGTCTTGTCTCCTCCTCTCAATCCCGTCTCCTTTTCTCAGCATCTTACCTCCTCTTCTCAGAATACCTCAGTAGTTATTTTTGAAGTGCTGTAGCGTTAATTTGAGACTAAGTTGATGTGAGCTTTCTCCAGAGAAGATTAAATTTGCTTCCAGCAGGCAAATAAAGGCACTCAGGGTCTTGAATCATATCTGTGCAATGAGATTAAGATGACTCCGTGGTGGGGTTCAGCCTTTCTGAGGAGTAACCTGTTTTCTGGTTCACCCATAGGGTGTAGTCCTTCGATGCCCCAAACCAAAGCCTGGGTCCTTACCAGGCACCCCCTTCTTGGTGTGCCCTGCCCACCCAGTCTGTTGAAAAGCCTGCCAAGCCTGCGGGTCTCCCAGCGCCTCTCAGCCTGCACACAGCTGCCTGTATCAGAGCTTGCAGATACTGCTGGAAAGAAAATTATCCAAAATGCGTGGTCATCAGGATAGATTCCCATCTTTCCCCTGGCTTTACCTTGCTAATTACTTGCTTTGTTAATAATCTATAGCTTTCATATATATCTTTTTTATTTATATATAATATATGTATATAGAGTTCACCAAAAATGTATACAGCAGAAAAGGAAAACTTGTATAAATATTCTAATACTAAATTTATTGAGACAGTGTGAGATGAATACAAGTTACCTATGGCCTCTAAAATTACAAGAGGTGCTCAAAGTGGTCCCCATTAGCTTCCAGACATTTATCAGTATGGTGAACTTTGTGTGTGTGCATGCGCGCGCGCGCGTGTGTGTGTTTGTCTGTCTATATCTCCCTACATATCCCACTTCTCAAATGGAAGACTGGTTCAACCTAATTTACCTACCATGAGCAGAAATATGACTCCCCTCTTATATTACTTTACCTGTGAACAGTATTCATTTGCTAGATGTTTTCACTTTTGTGATTTTGTGTGTTTGTTTCAGATGGCCTCATTATTTACCATGTATGTTGTGGGGTACATTGAGCCAAGGAAGTTTCAGAAAATTGTTTATATGAACATGGTAACATTTTTAACTATTTATAAATAAAACATTAAGATAAGTTCCGAGAATTTATAAAACATAATTAATTCTGTTTATTAATACATATAATGTTGATGGTTTCCAGAAAGAAAACTGGAAATGTGCATTACAGATACCATATACTGTCAATTACATTGTAAATGTGTTGAACTCTCTAAAACTTTTTTGTTTTATTTATTTTTGTCTTTAATTTTTTTTTTTTTTTTTGGTACCGGGGATCAAACTTGAGACCTCGCGCTTGTGAGGCAGGTGGCGGAACCATTGAGCTAAATCCCCGGCCCTTTTGTCTTTAATTTTGAAACTGTCTTTTCTCCCTTATTCCTGAGATTTCTAATACTTTGTGCAAATTGACAGTCTACAGTGGAAATTTTATATTGTTGCATTTTGTTTTTATCTTAGTTCCCATACATATCTTCCTTAAAACCAGAAAAATTAATCAAGCTTTCTCAGTCATGGAAATCAAGTAAGCAGCAAAAACAAGATTATGGAAATATAGTTATGACCAAGTTTTTAGTATTTTGTCATTGAAACAGTAGAAATAACACATTTTTATAACTTTTCTTTGTCCAAGTAACAGAGAAAAAGTTTAATTGTGCTATATGAATTTATGGTCTTGAATTTTAATACTTAGAAACTAGCAGTGACTTGAAATTCTGTGGGCCCAGACCATGAATATTCTTTATACATTTAAAGAATATGTTATTCTTTAGATATTATTTAGATAACATTTGTGTTAGAAATGACTGTATGTCTCCAAAGTATTCATTATGCTATCCACTTAATAACTGTAAACAAGTGGGTTGTTTTTTGTTTTTTTTTTCTTCATTTTGCAGGTTTCAGTTGTCCTCTGTTGTATTTTGATGTTTGGGAATCCAGTGTACTTATCTTCTTACTATTCTTCATCTTTGTTAATGACATGGGTAAGTGCTTGTTAAGCTCATGAAGGTTTTTGGCCCCCTGGTAAAAGCAGATTTCCATGTCTAGTAAGGGCCATTTCCTGATTATTCACATGAAAAAATTTTTCCCAAATGCAGGTGTTTCTCTACCTTATCCTTGAAAAATAATATAGTGCACAGTTATCCTTTTTAAAGCAACACCCAAGTAAATATTTTTAAAGTGACCACAAGATATTGAGACTTACTTTAAAAACTTAACTAATGATCTAAAAGATCTTTAGTTTATGGTAAAATGGCTTCTTTTCTGTTAAGTCACTTTAGTGGGCTATTTATTACTGTGACACTACTGTTGCCCAAAATATTTTTGGAACTCTTTAAATTGCCTTCACTGACTTTGGCACATTCTTTTGAATATTCTCCATGAAGTCAAATCTTCATCTTTTAAGATTGGATTTGACTTTTGGGATTGACCAAAATCTTATAAATAAAGTGAATGATTGGACTGGGTGATCTAGATTTTAGTCAAAACGTGATATAAGAATCACGTAATAGGACTGATTTTCCTGTACCTATAACTCGGTTATCCTTGAAGGCAGTTTAGAAAACGGAGTTCCAAGCTATTTTGAGCAAAATAATTAGAATAAGTCTATGGCCTCTTTACATGTCTTACTCTCATGGAGTGGCAACACTCAGTTGAGTATAGATAGCACTTGCCTTGTGTGGTGCACTGATTGAATATTTTGGCGTTGTTCTTAAGTTTTAACATGTTTGCTTCCCCTATGCTTTTTCCCTCAAAATAATGAATCTCTTCATTTTGTCCCCCACCCAAACATAAGCTTGCTTTTTCCAACATTGTGTCAAAAGTTTCAGCATTACAAGATGGTGATACCCACACACCATCTACCTTTCAGAGGGCTTACCCTGAAAAGCATATCCAGCATAACTCAGTGAGTGTTAACTGGATTCAAGAGGCAACATTTTAGCCCCCAGAGCAGCTAGCTCTCACTTTGAGGTCATTTGTCATGTCCCTGACCTGAAAAGTCAACAACTGAGAATAAAAATGACTTGATGGCAATTAAGATAGAAGAGTGTGGCTGTGTAATGTTTGAAGTGTACCATTCATATAAAATATAAATGTTAGTGTTATTTATTTCATTATCTGTCACATGAATTTCAGGTGATAATTCTAAAGAGAAATAAAATTCATAGATTCAGAGTATCTGAACTCAACTTGTGGGTAAGTTTCAGTGTTTTTAACAGTTTTTTTTTAAATCCAACTTTTATTTCTAGAAACAATATAATAATGTACTTTAAAAGTAATGGTTTATATTTAATAAGATTTTTGAATAGCTGCTGTCAGAGATAGGAAATAGTTCTGAGCTAGCATTCATTCTTTTTCTATAGTATTTTGATGTGCACCTATTAAAAAATAAAACCAGGGGCTGGAGTTTAGCTCAGTGGTTCTGCCGCCTGCCTTGCAAATGCAAGGTCCCGAGTTTGATCCCTGGTACCACATAAATAAATAAATAATTTTTTTAAAAAACCATACTGGGGCCAGGGATTTAGCTCAGTGGTTCCACCGCCTGCCTCACAAGCCCAAGGCCCCAAGTTCTATCCCCGGTACCAAAAATAAATAAATAAATAAATAAATAAATAAATAAAACCATATTGAAGAGCCATATGTTTATACATTATATATTTACAGAGTAAAACTAGAGAAGCTATGGTAAATTGAGGAGGTAAATTTCTACTCAGAGTACAAAAGAGCAAAATGGAAGAGTTCTGCTTTCTAGAGGCAATCTCCTGACCTTTACAGTGGAAATGTAGAAAGATTTGTTCACTAAGTTGTTGGATGATATGGCACTTCTATATATGGTATTTTTCATTTCATAAAATTGGGCAATTTGAGAACTCAGAGACAAAAGAAAGTCAAAATTTCAATTGCAAACTATTAAAAAAGCAATAATACACTGCCTGTAGATGTTTATGGAATTCTGTCAAAGCTGTACTCAGAGGAAAATTTATTGTCTTAAACTATTTTCTACTACATTTTCAGTAGCAGACTAGAAAGAATAAGAATTAACTAGGCTATGACTCAAGAATATTCAAGAAACAAAAAATCAAAGCATAGGAAGTTTGGGGACAAACATACATACAAACACATACTTGAAAATATGCTCTATATAATTGGAAGAATTATTTTGAATCATTTGACTAAGTCTAACAAAATAGTACAATATTTGATGGGGAAACATTTTTAAATCTTAAGATGTAAAGATTATCCAAGTAAGTGGAAATTTAAGCCGTGTTATCCATAGGAAGGCACCGTAGAGGACAGTTCTCCCCAGCTGACGTGTGGGTTGGGAGGAATGCCAACAGGATTGCTTTGCAGGTCCCTTCCAAGGGAACAGTGCTGGGATCATCTGGTGTCTGTGTAGGCCAAGTTCACGTTATCGCAGATGGAAGCTGCAGGCCCAGCTGTTGTAAATGTTTTCCACCATATCCTTTGTCTCCTCGACAGGCGGTTGTGATCCCTGGGTACACTGTGGCTCAGCAGGATGCTCCGGGCTCACCTTGTGGTTGCCTGGCCCAGTCCTGGAACCAGCCCTGGGTCCTTGTCGTGGAGAATGGTGGCTTCCTCATGGCCTCACTTCCTCTTTGTTTTTTTGAGATGGTGACAGTGACTGATTATCTATCATCTATCTATTTTCTTATTTGTAATTTGAGGTTTGTGCTGTTACTGTTTTTCTGCCCTTCAAGTCCCTGCTCTGAGTCCATTCTCAACCTTCCAGGCCTCTAGTCCCATACACTGCGTTCTCTCTCTGAGTAGTTTGGTACAGTTTGGGGGTCCTTCTGCTCCTTCCCCTCTATTGCTCTTTAAAGGTCTCCCCTTAACCTCTGCAGAGGCTTTGGTCAGAAACAAATCTGCTGCCTGTGTTATTTCCTTTTCTATTGACAGGGAATGTGGAGTTTGTGCTGCTGCCCATCTTCTGCATTTGTGGTTGTATTGTTCTGCATGTCGGGTTTTGTGTGGAGAGATTTGGATTTAGACTGCTGTCATTTTCCTCAGGCTGCCCAGAAGTCTGCATTGGCTCTGTGTGCAATCAAAGCCAGCCAGAAAGTAACAGAAACCTTGCTGTCAGCTCTAGTGCATATTTCTCTTTTGAAAGGGAAAATTTAAGTTATCAAATTTTCCTTTCTTGAAGAGGGACTCATGTAATTTTATTTCCAAAAGAGTGATAGAAGCATTTTAATATAGTGTTTTGAAATATGGATGTTCAGCAGACAAATAATATTTGGAAATAAACATATAACCCCTATTATTAGCAGAGATTGGAAGGAAATAACTTTATAATTTCTTTTAGGTTTAGGATATGTAGACCTCTTGTGTTAGTATATATTTTATAGCAGTGTCATTAATTTCAGCTCTGTGCCATAAAACAAAATTTCTTAAAGGGGCATTGTTTTAGAATTTACCATATATATACCACTGATACATGTCGCATAATTATAATCTTTCTATGTCACTTGTAAGTATGATTGAATATTTTAACTGGATAATTTATAAGTTTCAATTCTGAACTTCTATTTTATCTTCTAGCTAATTCAAGGTTGTGCTTGGTGGCTTGGAACAATCAATTTGAAACTTCTAACATCTAAAATCTTAGGGGTTTCAGACCACGTAAGTACTTTCTAGTTGAAACATTAAAGTTCCTAAAAACTGTGTAGCTGGATGAAAACTTGAGACAGTCTATTCTTACCACTATATTGTTCAGAGTTTCCCATTTCTTCAAGGCTCCTGAGCTAATTATTGGCAGAGTCAATTATAAAATCCTGCATTTCACTGGTCTCTGCAACCACTAGGAAAAAATGTGTCAGTGATTGCCGACTTAGTCTCCTAAGAAAAAAACTAATACTTGGTTTAGTAGCTATTTGTAATATTTCAGGTAAAATAAAAATAGTCATTTGTTTAATAACTTTTCATTTATTGCATATTATATCTGTCAGTGCTTACTAGAGAAACAGTTAAATCTGCACGATATACAAATATTTAAGGATTTACAAGACTGGCTAACAGAGTCAGTTGTGGAAGAGTACAAAAGGTCTGTCCATGCACTGGAGATCCGAAGGATCCAGTCACAAGCCTGGAGTTCACTATAGTGTCCCGCATGTGTCCACATCAGGAGGCTGAATGAAGGCTCTACAATGAGAGACTGAAGCCTGCAATGGAAGGCTGAGGGGTCAGTGCAGGAGGCTGAAGAGTCTGTGCTGGAAGCCAGGAGACAACGTCCAAGGTGAAGGTGAAGATTGGAGCTCTTTGGAAGAAACAGAAGCAAGCAAGCCTTCCTTCTTCATTACCCTTTATACCATTCAGGGGACAAGCTGCCCTAGGGTGGCTCTTCTGTCTTCAGTAAATCCCTTCAACTACAGTCAGAGCTATGCTGATATAATTTAGTTGGGTGTTTCTTGCTCAAGTTAACATAATCAGTTAGCTATCACACATATGTTAAAATATGAGTGGTCACTACCCAACTATAAAATACAGGACTCTTAAAAATCTCCATACAGCATGCCTGTTATCCCAAGGCTGGGAATTTATTTCAGTGCAAAGGCCCTGGGGTTCAATTCCCAGAACTGCAAAACAAAATAAAGGAAAACCAAGTCTCTATATAGTTTTATTTATTTATAATTATGAACTAAAATGAAGATATGATTTGCTATTTGTAATGTTTTTATTCTTATGTAAAAAGAGAATGTTAAAGGTTATTTTTTCGGGGGCTGGGGATTTAGCTCAGTGGTGTTACCGCCTGCCTCAAAAGTGCAAAGTCCCGAGTTCGATCTCCAGTACCAAAAAAAAAAAGTTATTTTTTTCAATTTCGTTTTATTAGTATAAGTTTGCAATATATGAAATTTACATTCATCTTAGGGAGTGGGTACATATACCTAATACATCATGACTCTTCTTTATTCCCCTTCCCTCTCCATCTGCCTTCCTCCCTCTGTCTCTATAACCCCTTTCCCCATATAATTAGTAGTAGTAGTAGTAGCAGTAGTGGTACTAGTATTTTTAGTTCATATTTATGTCACATAATGTTTACATTCATTGTGGGTATTTCCAGGATTTAGCTATTATGAGCTGTGCTGCTATAAACATTGATTTCCATGTATTGCTACAATATGATGGTTTTAGCTCTTTCAGGAAGATACCTAGAAGGGAAATAGCTGAGTCAAATAGAATTTCTAATTTTAGTTCTTGATAAATTTCCATACTAATTTCCATTATGCTTATACTAGTTTACATTCCCACCAGCAATATAGAAGGCTTCCTTTTTCACCACAGCCACGTCAGCATTTTTTATTATTTGATTTTTTGATGATGACCATTCTTTCTGGGCCACCAACACTAAGATGAAATCTAAGTGTTGTTTTAATTTGTATTTTTCTGATGGCCAGCAGTGTTGAACATTTTTTCATATGTTTATTGGCCATTTGTATTTTTATGAAGTGTCTATTCATTTTACTTGTCTCTTTTTTGACGGGATCTTGGGGGAATCTAATTTTTCTTAGTTCTTTATATATTCTAGATATATAAGACAGAGATTCCTCTGTCTAAGGAATAACTAGCAAAATTTTTTTCCCATTCTATGGGTTGTCTCTTCATTCTGCTAGTTGTTTCCTTTGCTGTGAAGAAGCTTTTTAATTTGATATCATCCCATTATTGATCTTTCTGTTACTTCTTGTGCAGTTGGAGTTCTGTTCAGAAAGTCCTTGCCTACACCTATGTTTCAACTGTTTTACCTATTTTATCTTCCAGTAGACTCATTTCTGTTTTAATGTTTAGATCATTGATCCATTTTGTTTCTAATTTAATACATGGTGAGAAATATGAGTTCAGTTTCAATCTCTATAAAGAGCCACTTTTCCCAGCACCATATGTTAAAGAGGCTATCGTTCCCCCACCTTATATTTTTGGCCTCTTTGCCAAAGATCAAGTAGCCAAATGTGTTTGAGGACATTTCTGTATCCTTTATTCTGTTCCACTGATCCATACATTTCTTTTTGTGCCAGTACCATGTCTTTTTTATTATTATTGCTTTGTAATGTAATCTGATGTCAGGTATCCTAATGTCTCTTCCTTTGCTCTTATTGCCCAGGATAGCTTTTGCTATTCACAGTCTTTGCTGGTTCTATGTGAATTTTAGGATTGTTTTCCCTAGTTGTGTAAAGAATGCTATTGGTCCCCAGGATCCTAGGGCAGTGAAGCTCAGCCAGTCCCAGCACCTGGAAGGAAGCTCCCTGCCACCATCCCAAGCTCCTAGGGCAGAGAAGCTGAGCCAGTCCCAGCACCCGGAAGGAAGCTCCCCTGCTGCCATCCCAAGCTCCTAGGGAAGAGAAGATGAGCCGCGTGGGCACCAGAAGCACACCCGCCCCCCCTCGTGGAAATGAGAAGGCACATAAACAAGCCTCAAAAACAGACTTCTGGATCACCCAGAGCAACCCCAAAGGGAAACAAGATGGAACACTCTGACACTCAACAACCTGGACTCTCTGAACTGGCAACAAAAGAGGATCTGGGAAAAATGAAATCAGAAATAATTACTCAGATAACAGCAAAGATTTTGCTCATGGTGCAAGACATGATTAATAAATCTAGACAGGACACAGATAAAAAAATAGAGGATCTGAGGAACATGATGGAGTCCCAACATAGGAAACAAATGGAATCCATAAAACAGATACAAACAGATTTCCAGGAGATTAAAAAAAATACATTTAAAAGTCTACACAGCAGAATGAGCCAATGTGAGGACAGAATTTCTGATATAGAAGATAAGATTGCAGTTAGTGAGGAGGAAAAGAAAAATTGCTTTAAAGTTGTAAGGGAACATGAGAAATCAATCCAGCAGCTACTAGATGACGATGCAAAGAAGAATAACATAAGACTGATTGGAGTCAATGAAGAAAGAGGAGAGAGTGAAGATGACATAAAAAAGCTCTTCACAGAAGTGATGGCAGAAAACTTCCCAAGGAGGGGCAAAGAACTTGACGTACAGATAAGTGAGGCATATAGGACTCCAGCTAGCCTTGATCAAAAACATCTACACATAGGCATATAATAGCTAGGATTCCAGAAATCCAACAGAAGAATAAAATTCTACAAGCAGTGAGAGAAAAGAAACAAATCACATACAAAGGAAAGCCCATCAGAATCACAGCAGACTTCTCAATGCAAACCCTCAAGGCAAGAAGAGCTTGGAGTGATGTATTTCAAGCCCTAAAGGAAAACAGCCTCCAACCCAGATTGATGTACCCTGCAAAACTATCTTTCAAAATTGATGGAGAAATAAGATACTTTCATGATAAAGAGCACCTCAGGAATTTCATGAATACCAAACTGGCACTCCAAAAAATTTTAGACAATACCCTAGGAAAGGACAATGAGGATCACAACCCCAGGAAACCCAGCAGAATTAATCCATTGGGCGTGACAAATTAAACGCAAAGGGGGAGAATCCAACAAAAAGAAAAAGTCATGACAAGGCTTTTAAAACTTTTGACTTCATCTCCCTAATGAGTGTATAATTCAATCTTATTATTGTACTGATTAGTATTTTTCTGATTCTAGAGTTGCACACCATTCCTTGTGCTATACTGGCTATTTATCATCTTCTTATGTCTACATTTTAATTGGGTTGTCTATTAATGAGCTCTAAGAATTCTTTTTATATTCTGGTCATAGGTTATATGCATTGTAAATATGGTCTGTTTAAGGACTACTTTTCATTTTAATGATGTAATTTAAAGTTCTAAATTTTGATGGAATCTCATTTATCAATTATTTTCTTTTAAACATCATGTTTTTTGTATCCTAGGTAGTTCTTGCCTACCCTGAATTCATAAACATTTTCCCTTATAATTTCTTCTTAAAGTTTTATACTTTTAGGCTTTCTTATTTAAGTTCATAGATTCCTTCAAGTTATTTTCATGTATGGAAAAAAAGGGTTGAGGTTAATTTTTTATGCACGGGTACCAGGTGTTCTAGTGCCGTTTGCTGAAGACACTGTCTCTTCCTCAGCTCTTGAATTGAGTTTATATTCTATAAAATGCTAATGTTAAATAATCTTTCAAAACTCAGTGGACCATATATGTGTGGTTCTATTTCTAGATTCTCTGTTTTATTCCAATGATCTATATGTCTTTTCTTACACCAACACTGCCTTGATTACCGTAACTTTAGAAGAAGTCTTAAAATTGGGTGCTAAACGTCTTCCAACACTGTTTTTGTTTTTGTTTTTGTTTTGGGCTTTTCTGGGTCCTTTGTACTCCTACATAACTTTTAAATTTCAATATCTAGTTCTTCATTTATAGCAAGTATACATAGACCTGAATTTTTATATATACCTTGTGTTTTCTAGTCCTGCTAAATTCAAGTACAAGTTCTAGGGGCTCCTAGAGATTTCTTAGTATTTTCTCTGTAGATGATCATTTCATCTACATATAAAGATTTTGCTTCTGCCATACCAATCCTATCCTAGTTGTGCCATTTTATTGCCAGACTATTTTGGTGGGGACTAGGTTTCAAAGTTTAATGGACAGATAAAGAGTAAGCATATCTGCCCTTGTTCCCCGCCTTAAGGAGAAAGCATTGTATCTTCTCCATTCATACAAGGCATTCTCGCTGGAAGTACGGAGTACATGTCTTTGATCTGTTGAGAAGGTTCTGTTCTACTTCTAGTCTCCTGATAGCTTTTACCATGAACAGCTGAAGAATTTAGTCCAATACTCTTTCTCCAACTAGTGACAGGATCTTATGGTTTTTTCCTTTCCTCTGTTAAAATGATGACTTTTGGGGGTGGATCTTTCAATGCTGAACCAACACTGCCATCCCTATAATAAAACCACTTTCTACATACTGCCAGATCTGACTTCTAATAGTTTGTTTTGTTAAACAAATTTCTATCTATGTTCATACTTTTTTCTTCTATTATCTTTATCCAGTTTTAGGATTAGCACAATGTTGATTTCCTAAAATGAGGGGAGAAGTGTTCCTTCTTATTTCTGCTTTAATTGTTTGATATAATTTATCAGTTAAAATGTTTATGAGCCTGCTGTTGTCATATAGGTAGATTTTCAAGCTAGGAATATACTTTCTTTAATAGGTGCTATTCAAATTTTGTATTTCCTCCAGAGTTAGTTTCATTAATTTGTCTTCTAAGTTACTTCTTAGAAGTTGTCAAATTTATTTCAAAAAAGATTTTTGTAATATGCTTCCTCTATCCTTTTAAATTCTGTAAAATCTATGGTAATGTCTCCTAGATCTTAATATTGTAATTTTTAAAATGTATAATGGATATTGTGTAACAGGAAGAAAAGGTCTAAAAGAGCAGGGGAATTGGGAGGGGTAGAGGAAGGGAAAAAAGGGAAAGGAAAAAATATGAGAAGAGGAAAAAAATGGAAACAAGGTCTTCGCAAATAGGGAAGGGTGGAGGGGGTGAAGGGAGGGCAAGGGAAGGGGAAAAAAAATAAGAACCAAGAGACTCATGTAATGGTACAAGATCCCAATGATGAGTAACTGTATTTTATACCTAAAATGTACCAATAAAGTTAATGGGGGGGAAAAAAGAATGCTATTGGTATTTTTATTGGGTTTGTGTTAAATTTGTATATCAGTTTTGCGAGTATGGCCATTTTAACAACATTGGTTCTGCCTATCTAGGAACAGGGAACAGCTTTCCATTTTCTGATGTCCTCTTTAATCTCCTTTTTCAGAGTACTATAATTTTTGTTGTAGAAGTCTTCCACTTCCTTGGTTAGGTTAATTCCTAGGTATTTAAATTTTTTTGATATTGCTATGAACAGTATTGTTTTCCTAATTTTTCTCATTGAGTTCATTACTGGTATACATGGATGCTACTGATTTTTGTCTGTTGATTTTATATCCTGCTACATGGCTGAAATTATTAATTCTAAGAGTTTTTTTGTGGAGTTTTTTGAATCCTCTGTGTAGAGGATCATTTCATCTGCAAATAATGATAATTTAACTTCTTCCTTTCCTATACATATCCCTTTTATTTCTTTCTCTTGCCTAAATTGCTCTGCCTAATGTGTTGAGTACTATGCTGAACAGATGTGGTGAGAGTGAACATCCTTGTCTTGTTCTTGATTTTAGATGAAAAGCTTTCTGTTTTTCTCCATTTAATATGATGTTAGCCATTGGTTTGTCATGAATGGCTGTTATCAGATTCAGGTAAAGTCTTCTATACCTATTTTCTTCAGGGTTTTTATCATGAAGCGATGTTGGATTTTGTCAGAAGATTTTTCTGCATCTATTGATATGACGATGTAGTTTTTGTCCTTGCTTCTTTTTATGTGATATATTACATTTACTGATTTGTGTGTGTTGAACCATTATTGCAAGCGTTGGATGAAACCTACTTGGTGATGATGTATGATCCTTTTGGTGATGTGTTACATTCTATTTGCCAGTCCCCATTGAGAATTTTTACATCTGTGTTCATTAAGGAGCTTGGCCTGTATTTTTGTTTTTCAGTTGGGTCTTTGTGTGGTTTGGGCATGAATGATGTTGGCTTCCACAAGTGAGTTTGGAAGTACTCCTTCCCTTTCAATTTCATTAAAGAATTTCAGGAATATTGGTGGTATAATGTCCTCAAAGCTTTTGTAGAATTTAATAATGAATCTATCAGGTCCTGGGCTTTTTTTTTTTAATTTGGTAGTTTTTTATTACCACCTCAATTTCATTGCTTGTTATTGGATTTTTCAAAATTTTTGTGTTTTCTTGGCTTCTTATGTCTTCTATTATGTTTTCAGTAACTCATGTGCACCTAGGAATCTGTTCATTTCTTCAAGATTTTCCAATTTCTTAGAATATAATTATTCATAGCAGTTAGTATCATCTGGATTTCAACAGTGTCCATTGTGACTTGGGCTTTTTAATTTCTAATTACATTGCTGTGAGTCCTCTCTCTCTCTCTCTCTCTCTCTCTCTCCCTCCTTAGTTTGGCTAAAAGTTCACCTATTTTGTTTATTCTTTCAAAGAACCAGCTCTTTGATTTATTGATTCTTTGTATTTTTTTAGTCTGAATTTCATTAATTTTCACTCTGAACTTTGTAATTTTTCTCCTTAATGTCAGTGTGGGCTTGGATTGTTTTATTTTGAGGTTCCTCATTAGGTTATTTGTGTTTTCTCTGTTTTTCTGTGTGAGCATTGATTGCAACAAGCTTCCCTCTTAGGATTCCTTTCATTTTAATCAATAAGTTTTGGTGTGTTCTACTGGCATTGTTGTTTGTTTCCAAAAATTGTTTAGTTCCTTGCTTGATTGATTCTATGACCCAAACAGTGTTCAGAAGTGAGCTATTAAATTTCCAGATGTTTCTAAATTTTCTGTGGCTTCTTCTGTGATTGATTTGTAGTTTCATTGCACAACAACCTGATAGTAAACATGGGATGATTTTTATTCTTTTATATTTATTTAAGCAAGCTTTTTTAACTACTATGTGGTATATTTTATACCATGTGCTGCATAATGTGTACTCTGTTGTAGTAGGGTAGAATGCTGTAGATATCTACTGAGTTTATACAGTCAAGGGTGTGGTTCAGCGCTGATATTTCTTTCTTGACTTTTGTTTAGTTAATCTATCTCTTTATGAAAGTGGGGTATTGGGATCATGTACAATTGTGTTAGTGTTTATTTGGTCTTTTATTTGTTTTATGAATATAGGTGCTCCAGTATTTGGTGCATATATATTTACAAGTGTTATCTCCTTTTGTTGGTTTATTCCCTTAACCAATATATAGTGACCATCTTTGTCTCTTCTAATCAATTTGAGCTTGAACATGACTTTTTCTGAGAGTAAAATTGTTAGCCCTGTTTGTTTTCTGGGTCCTGGTGCATGAAATATTGTTTTCCATCCTTTTTTATTTTAGTCTATGAGTATCCTTTTGGATTAGATGAGTTTCTTGAATGCAACACATGATTGGATTTTGTTTTTTGATCCAATCTACGAATCTCTGTCTTTTAATTGAGAAGTTCAGGCCATTAAGATGGAGAGTTATTACTGAGAGGTGTTAATTCCTATCATTGTGCTCTTTCTCTCTTGATTCTCCTTTGTTTTCATTTTTTTATTTTTGTTGTTTATCTTGCTTGATGTATTCATTCTATCTGGATTTTTAGCTTTGTTGATTTCATCATATCTGTGTAGGATATCCCTGAGTATTTTCTGGAGTGCTAATTTGGTATTCATAAATCTCTTGTTCTTTTTCATGTAATGTCCTTATGTCTCCATCTATTTTGAAACAAAGTTTTCCAGATATGTTAAATCTGCTTTGGAAGTAGTTTACTTTTTGGGCTTGAAATACTTCAAGTCAAGCTCTTCTGGCCTTTAAATTTTGTGTTGAGAAGTCTTCTGTAAATCTAATGGGTTTACTTTTCTAATGAGATTTTTTGCTTTTCTCTGACAGCTTTTAAATTTGTGTGTGTGCATGCATGTTTGTGTGTGTGTCTGTGTGTGTGTGTTTTGTTAGACATCTGGTACTTAATTATAACTTGTCATACTGACTTGTTTTTTCACTGTAGTTGCTTGGTGTTCTGTAAGCCTCACCTACTAGTTTGTTGAATTCTTTCCTCATACTTGGGAAGCTTTCTATTATGATTTCTGTAAACAAATTTATTATTTTATGTGTGCTGTCTTCTAGTTTCTAACTTCAGTTAGCCTTAGGTTGATTTTCTTAGTGTCATCTAGTAGTTGTTGGATGAATTTTCTGTTTATTGTTTTCTCATTTATCATTTCTCTTAATTTACTACTTTGTCCTCAATTTCAGAGACCCTTTCTTTACATTGGTCATTTCTTCACTTTATGAATTTTATACAAATTTTTATATCTGATATTTCTTGCCGGTACCTTTTCATGGAATCTATATCTTTGGTAAATTTGTCATTCATGTTTTGAACTGATTTGGTGAACTTTTCCAATTTTTAATTTGTTTCCTTCAATTCCACATTGGTCATTTTGTATGATAACTCCATAAACTTTTGGGTCATGACTTCTTTGAACTAACAAAGTTTCTTTTCTTCTGTCAATTCATAAAGCTCTGTTACCCAGTGTTTACTTTCCTGTCCATCCGTGCCCCCTAGATCTACCTTGGGAGAGTTGGGGAATTAATGGGGTTTTTTGTTGTCTTGTTTTCCTATGTTCCTCTGTGTGTGTGTGTGTGTGTGTGTGTGTGTGTGTGTGTGGTTTTCCACTCATTTTTTTCCCTTTTTTGGTGCTGAAGGTTGAGGTCGAGTAGGGTAAGAAGATCTTGTAATTAATATGAAGTTTTAAAAGTAAGATATTGTCTTTTAATGATGTGTTTTAGTTTTGTTTGTCCAGAGATAGTATTTACCCATTCAGCTATTTAACTTATTTAGACTTTTTCCCCTGTATTGGGAATTCTGCCATCCAATTCTCAGGTAGGATCTGACCCTGTCCCTGGAACTGGCTTAGGAATGCTTTCCCCTCCAGGCATGATGGTGGCGTCTGGGGGCAGGTTCACTTGCAGGTGGGGGTCCAGAGTCAGGAGCTTGCTCATGCTCTGGCAGAGTGTCTGCAGGAATAAGCCAATGCATTCACTTGCAGTCACGGAACTGGGAGAGGTGGCAGATGATTTGCTCTCAGGTGGGAGTCCGCAGGGACCATGGGCAAGAGTATGTGACCATGGTAATCCACAGGCCCTGTTCACCTGTTTACCCTCTCTCTGCATAGCATTTGGGGGGGGGGCTGTGCCCCTGTCCTCAGGGAGCACTGGTCAAGATGCCACTGGGTTGCAGTGTTCCCCAGTGTTTGGAGAAGTGGCAGGGAAAGGGGGCTGGTATATCCAGAGTCTGACCCAAGAGTCCAACCTCCACAGCCCTCATTTGTTTGTTCATTTCCTCAGACAATTTGGAAGGCTGCTCTCTGGAAGGGTGACAGCTAGAGTAGTGCAGGCCACCTGTAGCAGCCCCACTTGCCCTCTTCAGTGACAGGTGTTAGGTTTGATCTACATGTATCATCTTTCTGATTAATTTTCTGATTTCAGAGTATAAGACTCTTTTCCATTACAGAGTACCTGTGACTTCAGTGAATCATTTCTGAGCACCTCTGATATGACTCCTCCTCTAGTCAGCCATGTCGGATCTCTCCAATAGTTCTGTCTTCTCATTATTACAAATAATATGCAGAGCTCTTATCCCTCATATGGTATTTCTCTGTTTTAAGATTGGTATCTTAAATAATGGCCTTTTGCATGGTGTAGGTTCATATTTAACTACCTAGAGTAAGGAAGAAAAAACAGTTTGATTTCTAGCACTTTCTGTTAAGAAATAAGCATACATGAGCAATCACACAATACTGTAGTATGAAATTTACCTTACCTTGTGCCATTCAGTCAGGACCTTGTCTAGCACTGAGATTATGTGAACTTTAGCACTGATTATAGTACTCCCTCTCTAAAAGGTTAAATGTTGTTACTATCCAAAATATATAAATGCTAATGTTGAATAAAATTTCTAAATGTAAGCATTTATTGGCTATTTCTAGCTTTGAATAGTGGTATAGTAGGTTTATTTTTTGCTGTTGATCTGTCATATGTCTGACACATTTCCCTTTTTTTCCATCATTCTTTTTATTTTGTTGGGTCTGTATAGGGTATAATAAACTTCATCTAGGCCTTCTAAGTTATTTCTTTACCAATTAAATTATTCTGTGATTTTGTTTCTTACCTCGCTCCACACTGTCACCCTATTCTTTACAAATCTTAAAAGCAACACACACACATCCCCAGCTCCCCGACCTTGGCAGTTGTAAGTGACTTTCTCTGCCTGATAGATGTGAGAAAAACTTGAAATGCTAGCAGTCTGATTGCCATTGTTAATAAACAGGTCTATTTTGAATTAGAAAAATAAAGGACTTCTCTGATTTATCCATGGTGCTAATAGATAAGAGAAACCGTGAATGAAAAAATACTGATAATGATCAAACTTGTGAAATAATTTCTGTCTCTCAAATAATTTGAAGTAAGGCTGGCCATGCTAAATATTTTCCTTTCCCTGGCCTTCTGAGAATGCAGTGGAAAAGTACTTGTAGGAGACCAGATAATGAGGATCAAGGCCTAATTTACCTTCCCTACAAGGACAAAAGTGAAAAACAGCAAGCTGTGCCTCCTTTGGCAACAAGCATGTTACAAGTTCCAGAGAAGAGTCAGCACAGCTGAGATCTGGATGTTTACCTGGGTACATGCTATAGATAATAAGAGGTAGATGAATCGTCTGTTAATCTAATTGTTCATTCATGTGTCTAAGTGAAGAAAAGCAAGGTGAGCCAAACACTCAGGGCTCTTTGTCCGAGAGGCAAGAGCCCCTTGGTCCCCTCATTCCAAATTATCTCTGTATCTGTGTCTTTAATATCCGTTCAACCCCTGGATCTGGATAAATTCGTAGGCTGGCCTCTGCAATATGTATCTCACTGATAGCAGGTAGCCAAACATCATGTCAAGAAATAACAAATGTCATTAGTGTAGAAGGCTTGATGAAAATAACTGCATAGAAAGTTTCTGACTTACAGTGTGAGATGAAAATGGTAATTGGATTGTTTTTCATGATAAAATAATGTCACGAGTAACTGTATGGTGGTTTTTTACCAATAAGTGTTGATTTTAGCTTTATTATCTTCTCTGCTTATTTTTTTCTGACCTCTATCAATTTTCCTTTTCTTTTTATATTTCTCTTTATTTTCAGTTATCTTGATAAATCAGCATATGGGATGCTTGGTTCATTGTATTTTTTGTTTTCTTTTTGAGACACATCCATTCATTACTCTCATGTCAAATCAGTTATTGCTGACTATAATCATTTGTGTAATTCTAATTCATTTTTTATTTTCTTCTAGATTTGCCTGAGTGACATTATAGCAGCCAGAATTTTACGTTATGCAGATTTTGATACTTTAATATACACCTGTGCTCCTGAATCTTACTTCATGGAACAAGTGGTATGAGTATTTCTGTTTTTTCCTTCTCTACAGGTATGGTGATTTTTATTCTTGAATTTTCCTCTGTGTGTGAAACTCAAAATTTTAACTCAGATATACCAAATTTATTCTGTCATCTTTTACTATAACATTTGCTAACCATATGGTGTTCCTCACCTATTTTATTTGTAAAGTCAATAGCTTGTAGCCCTTATCCTAAATAATGATGGTTAAATACTATAATCTAGAAAAAGTATTTAATATACTATAGGACCCATAGTAATCACTATTATTACCAATCAATTATTTTTAATAATTGAGGCCACTTGAAGATGAAGGACCATTCAGGAAAATAAAATCCACATTCTTGTTTTTATTTTTTTAAGAAATCCAGTTTTATTTTATCAGTATCCCAGATATAATTAAAAATTTAATAGGGTATTGCTAATAACTTTTAATAAGTACACAAAACTCATTTAAATTTTAGAAACTTAAAATACATGATAAAGCCCAGGATTTAGCTCAGTGGTTCCACCACCTGCCTCGCAAGTGCAAGGACCCGAGTTCGATCCCCAGTACCAAAAAAATACATGACATAATCCTTTTAAAACATGCTCAAGCTGTTAAGCTTTAAAATATTTGCCTCCTTTTAGGACCCTGAAAAATAAGACTAGAAAGAAATTTCAATGACCATGTCAAATAATTTTTCCATTTTCAGATAAAAAAAAACAATGCGTAAAAGATTTGCCTAATGTGCACACTGGAACCAAAATTAAAATTAGCACATTGGCTTCGGTGGATCCTGGTGCTCCCAAGCCAGTGTGCTTTCCTCTATCCAAGGCTGACTTTTTTCTTCATGGAACAGGAAAAAGTTGCCACTGGATCAATCTTTATCTAATAACGATAAATTCTAAATTAGTGGTAAATGCAGTAATAAAATGTCTCATTTTCTTCTCCATCTAACCAGTCACTCATTCAGAAACTTGTTATTGGCCAGTAATTATCTGAGGCAGTTTGCTATAGGCCAGCGAAGAGGAAAATGACCTGGTTCCTGCTTTCAAGAAATGTAGTTGTTACATGGCAAATCACTCCTTATCACCAGAATAGGTCATGAGGATTATTTGGCTGATATTACTTCTGCATCTTTTCATACTTCCAGGAATTATTTTGGCTAGCTTTCTTGCTTCTTTGCTCTTGTTTCATAGATGAAAATAATGGAGCTTTGCAACGTAGGAAATAACAACCTTAGACCCAGGGAGCAGTAACACACTTGTTGAAACTTAATATTATGTAAATAAAGAAAATACAGATCCAAATAAAGGAAAACATAATGGACTTAGCTAATTCTAGGTTTAATAGGTTTATCATTCATCTTTTTTAATACTTGCATAGTTTTATAATTTTGATTCTTGCATTAGGATGTGGAAGTTGTCAAATAAGTAGCTTGCTAATAACATATATTTTACCTTTAAGGAATATCATTGTGGCAGTCATCTTGACATAGATTTTTACTAAGTTAATGTAAAATTCAGTAACTATTATCAGTAATTTGCTGATTCAATTTTCAGACTCCACTGAGATACACAAAAACGTTATTGCTTCCAGTTGTTATGGTGATTACTTGTTTTATCTTTAAAAAGGTATTTTAAAAAATTTTTATCACTTCTTTTTAGGTTCAGATTAAGAATACCAATAGAGGGCCAGGGATTTAGCTCAGTGGTTTTGCCATCTGCTGCACAAGGGCATGGACCCGAGTTTGATCCCCGGTACCAAAAAAAAAAGAATACCAATAGTTTAATGCTAATTGCTCAGGATTCTTTATTTTTAAATAGGATGAATTCTTTCTTTGCATTTTTTTATTTGAGTCTCTCTTTGTCTTTGTTTTTATAGAGATCCACATTATTAAATATATTTTTATTTATTCTTTCAAAAGATTTTTGTCAATCCCTTGCTATGGATGGGGAACCACATTAACATTGTAGGTACTCTGGAAAAATAAAACATGGCCACCCCAATCTTGGGCAGTCCTGGGGGGTGAAAAATGGAAACACTAAGCAAGTAATCACACACATAATTAAAGAATTACAATTGTGATAGGTACTAAGAAAGAAAAATACGGTGATGACTTCAGTACCTTTCACATGTAAAGCACAAAGAAGTCTTTATCTATTTTCATTAGACAAACTCAGGAAAAATTTGTATGACCATTTGTTTTCTTTTTTTCTTTCCTTCTCCTGTTCCTCCTATCCCTTCCATCACACACAAACACACCTCTTCCTCCTTTTTCTTTTTTGAAACACAGGGCCTGGAGCTCACTGTCCTCCTGCCTCAGCCTCCAAAGTTCTGGGATTTCAAGCATGCCCCACCACACCTAGCTTTGTATAGCCATTTTAAAAATGTCTTTTTCTGCACACTGAGTGTTCTTACAACAGAAGAAAGAAATGTCACAATGAAAGAGATAATCTTTAAAATACCACTGCCAGTTGTGCCTGGTCTGGGAGTGATGTGTCTGAAAGCCCCTTTCATGACAGTGGGCCCTTAGGGATTTGTATTTCTTTTCTTCTGAACCATCTTTATTAATATTGTTTACCAGTTGTCTTGCCTTGTCACTATGCATTTACTTTATATTTTTCAGCAGATACCAATAACATGATTTCTCTGCCACTATACCAGTTGTGCTCCTAATGAGAGGAGTTTTCTGTATTTAAAGGCAAACTGTGTATGTCCCCATGCCACATGCCTCGTTCCTTTGTTTTCACATAGAATATGAATAATTTATGAGTGGGCAGTCACCTGCCTCTACATCTGTGCTGTTTCCCCCTTGATCCAGTTTCTGAGGGACTGCTCAAAGACAGTCAGGACAGAGGAAATGAGAGGGACCTACCCAGGTGGGAACAAGTTCTGCTGCTATCCATTCCCTAGATGAAGATTTTCCCCAGTGCCCATTTCTGTTCCATCAAGGCCAGCTGTGACATTGTTAAAGGGCTCCACTTAGGGGCTAATCCATGAATGGACTTCATATTCAGTGGAGAGACAGCCGGGGCAGGAGAAAGTGCTAGGTAGACCGGCTGGTACTGTATTTTTTTAAATTAAAAACCAAGACTCATGAACTCATTAAGAGTCCTCAGACATAACCACAAGCCCCACTGTGCATGTGGACTAGCAACTGCACAACACACACGTTTCTATGGAAGTTGAAACATTCTTCTATGAGGAATGCTCTTGAATCAGAGAGAGAAAAATTCTAAACTTACATTTCATTTTCAATTAGAGTCCAGGTTCAACTATGTATTATTTTTACATGTTTATCTCTGAGCTATAAGCCACATAACCTGTGGAGAGAGAAATTTTAAGGTATCCTTAAATATTCTGTGTTTCCTGCTCACATCTCAGGCCAACTCCACACTTCCTCTTCTCCAGCACTCACCATTACCAGGTCCATTCTGATGAGTTTCTTAAGCCTCCTGTAGCAGTCACTTTGGTTTGAAAGAATAACCATGGAGGCTTATATGTCCATAGCTAATTCATTATAATCTAGAGTTCTGAGTGACGCTAGAACATAGGTGAGTAGGTTAGAGGAGGGAGATCCTCATTTGCTAGAGAGGCTGAGATAAAACAGTCCCTGCAGGTGCACAGGAGAAGCTGCCTCCTGCGTGGACACCAATCTGCTGATCCTCCTCCCCTGCCCAGGAAAAATGTGGATTTCAACACTAGTAAGCAGTTATCCACATTAGGGAAGCTTAGGGCCTCAGAGCTCAAGGGCATCTGAAGATCTATTCCAACACTCCTTATAGAACAACAGTTATCATTTTAAAAGGCATTTTACCTGTGAGAGAGCTGAGATTGAACTGTTCTTGAAAACTCATTTTAACATAAAAAAATACTTCCTTCAGTGGTAGTCTTTGCATTAATCAGAACATTTAAAATGTTGCAACATTCCTTAGAAAAAGCTCATTGATTTGATTCTATTCACAGACTATTCATGATGTTTTACGTGCCTTATCTACAAACACTTACCTAAGGTAACTATATCACAGTTGTGTTAAAAACATACTATGTTAATGATTAAATAACTTAGTGAAATGCAAATTTTTCAAATATAAGTGTACATTAAGCTTAACCATTATAACTAAAGAGATAGGTACCAAATTTAGATGTTGTCTTTAAAAAAAAGACAACTGTTCTTATGGATTTTTTTATTTTAATTTGCATTGGAAATATAGTTATTTGTGAAATAACTCAAAATTTAAATTGATTTAATTTTAATATATCACTAGAAATTAAAATCATTAAACAGAAATAAGTTAAAGTTTTATTTAGGCCATTTTTTTTTAGCATTTAGAGAAGGTATACTTATTTGTTTTGCAGAATATTTGTGAACAGTCTTTTTGCTGTATATTTATTGTTAAATCTCTATTGTATCAAATTTTAGTGGTTTCATGGAAGTTACCAGAATTAAGGCATAAATAAATGGCAACAAAATCTAACATGACTTATAAAATAAATCCACATAAATAAATTGCTATTGGACACAGGAAGTAAATTTTGAAAGCAACTTCCTTTTGAGGGAAATAACTCAAGTTACATTATATGTTTGTAGTATGTCATTTGATTTTATTTAATGACCTTTATTTTCCAGAACAGATTTAGATCTACAGAAAAATAGTGAAAATTGTACATAGTTTTCATGAAACTTATACTCCACACTTTTCTTTTCTTTTCTTTTCTTTTCTTTTCTTTTCTTTGCGGAACCAGGGATCGAACTCAGGACTTTGCACTGGCCCGACAGGTGTGGCACCACTGAACTACATCCCTGGCCCTCCACACTTCTATTTTTAATTAGCAGTTGTTATGGCTTGTGTTCAGATGTCCCCCAAAGCTCATGTGGATGAGGTGGGACTTTCTTTTCCAGAGGGAGTTGAATCTGGAATGTGTGATGCTGGGCTTAAGGGCGTGTGATTACTAAACCACTACATGTGAGTGATTAGTTTGGCACCACCCGCACCACCCTAATCCCAGTCGTCTGAATAAAATAAAAAGGGCAGGAAGGTGCTGTTAAAGTCTCTTGCTGTCTTTGCCACCTTGTGCAGGTCATGTTTCTCCTCTGCGATGCTTGTTTGCCATCCTCACTCCTGTCCCCTGCCTCATTACACCCTCTCAAATATCTGAACCCTGTGGCCATGTGCTCCTCAACCTTCTGTTATCAAATTAAATACCCCAGATCTGTCACGTGTTCTTGTGTGACTGTTTTCAGGGTGCCCTGGCCCCCACCTGACCAGAACCAAGTATAGAGGGTCTGTCATCACCCTTACTTTGGAAATGACTTCAACAAATGCACCTAAGGTCTTAGTCAGCTCTTTTGAAAACACACAAAACTTCTGTGTTAGTTACTTTTCTCCCATTGCTGAGACAAAACACCCAACACCCAAGTTAAAAGGGAAGGGGTTTATTTGGCTTACAGTTCATAAAGGTTTCAGTCCATGATCAGCTGGCTCCAAGACAGGGAGGGCAAAAATTTTGACCTCTCAGGAAACAGGATTAATGCAAGAAATAAAAGAGTATTAAATGAAAATTCCAGTTATTATCCTCATCAAAATTTTTGCCCCTTCAGCCTGGTGTTTAACTTTCTTACTGTTTTCATTTTGTGTATGCACATCTGAATCAGCTGTTACATTTATTTCCATCAGTATTTTGTGGGGGATCCTTGGCAGTTTAACAGTTCCTTCTTTCCTGGACTTCTTCCCTTAACGTAGCAGCTCACTGCAGAGCTCGGCTGTACCGGAAAGATGTCTGGAGCAGTGGGGAAACGTCCTGCGCTTGGCTGCATCTGAAGCAAGGGGCTGCCGTGGAGTCACGGTGGCGTGGTGACCCCTGCTGCCCTGGACGCACTCTTAGTTACATCCGCAGGTCCTTGTGCCACTGAATTTCTTCTGAATGCGGTCTCCCTTCTCTCTCCTACCCCAAGTTCATGTTGGAAGGCCCTCGTACCCCATAAAAACTTCTATAAAATACTCGGTGGAACAATTAAATGTATAGTCTCTTACCTCATCTGTGAATCTAAGTTTATGAGGCTAATAATGATATCTATATTATTCCTGCTGTATTCACTACCCACTGGACATAAGTATTTAGTAAATAGTATCACTTTTCTGTAACTAAAAAAAAAAAAAAAAAAAAAGTTTACCCAAGAATTTTTCTTGTAGAACTTTACCCTAAAAAAATATTCAGACATCCTTGCAAAAGAGTTATGTACAAGGGTATGCACGTGGTTTATAGTTATGAAAAATCAAAATTGCAACAGTAATTATTCTAAAGTATTATATTATCGTACATAGCTTGACTACTTAATAGAAAGCCTTTCTAGTCATTTATCCTTCCAAAAGTACAGCAATTTCTGGGAATCAATAAACCCATTTTATCGTAACCAAAGAATAGCGTTTTGACATCCTTTTTTTTCTTTCTTTGAGATAGGGTCTCACTGTGTAGTTCAGGCTGGCTTTGGCTTCACCGTGTAGCCCAGGCTGCACTCAAACTCATGCAGGCCTCCTGCGTCAGCCTCCCAAGTGCTGGGCCTGCAGGCATGTGCCACCACACCCTACTTGACATACTTTAAATACAATGACTGTGAATTATGCTTTTTAAATTAATGATGTTTTAGTAGTGCTATCTAATCTTTATTTTTATTTATGCTGCAAACTCATTTATAGAGAATCAAATATCAAAAATGTAAAAATAAATGAAGTTATTCTTACATAATTATACTCTAATGAGCATTCAGTAAATAGATAGTATTTTTGTTTTATTTCAGAAAAAAGCTGCTTGAACATGGTGAGGTAAAGGTCTCCTCATTTTACTCTCTGGTAGGCTACTGTGTTAAATTCTAGTTCAAAGGTAATTCATGAGGGCGCTGCCTTGCTTGAGTTGTTGAGTGCTGGTAATGCATTTCTGCTGACCCTTCTCTCCAGTCTTTTCTGACATTTAAATAGTAGTAGGGATTTGGAAGCCAATTTGGAAAATACAGAACAATTACCATTCAAAAATAACCCATTAACTTTTTGGTATGGTCTGTAGCATCCTCCTCTACACTACCTTGTACATGTGTGTACGTGTGTGTGCGCACGCGTGTGTGTGTGTACAGATGTTTTCATGGGTGGCTTTTTACAGAATTAATATTCGTACATATGCAGTTTTATATCCGGGAAGCTTTTCCACGCCATTGAATAATCTTTTACTGTATCATTTTTATTGCCCATGGACCTGTGGAAATGTGGCAATTTGTTTCTTATTCCTGTTTATTAGTCACTTAGGTTGTTTCCTTTTTTTTGCTGTTAAATATATGTCAGTGATCATCTTTGTAGAGCATCTCTGTGTTTTGATTATTCTCTTAGATAAGTTCCTAGAATGGCAGTTTAAGTCAAGGGAGTTGGCTCTTTCCTAGGCCTTGATAAATATTTTGAAATACGAAAATGTACCAATTTATTTGGCAATGCTTGTTTTATTGCTTTCTCTCTAACATGCAGTATTAATATTAATTTTATAAATGGAAATACCTTTTTATCTTTAACATTTAATTTGAATATTAGTGAATTAGAACATAAACATCTAGTTGCCACCTGCTTTTTGTTGCATTAGTTATTTGCCCTTATTCATTGTCCCTTTTTCTACTGAGTTGATATTTTATGTCTCTTAGAGAAGTTTTCTTTGAAACCTTTGCTCAGTAGAACTGTCACCTAAATCAAAGTAGGGTGCCCCGCTCATTAGTACAAGCATTTATATGGATATCCTGCTCCTTTTAAAATGATCGAGTTCCTGTACTGCTGTCAGTCCTATTATACACTGAGTGACCACGCATGCGACAAGTGGTCACTCCTATTTCTGCCCCTAGGCTCACCTCTCACATTGTGCAAACCTTGCTCAAATGTCACCTTTTCCATGCAGTCCATGGAGATGATCCTACGATCCTACGTACAGTACAGCCCCCACCTGAGGCCCACAGCCCATCCTGCAGTCCAGGCTCTTGGCCATGAACTTACCACTCTGTACTGGCCTGTAACGGGTTCATTTATTTGCTGTGTCTGCTTGGTCCCAGTCCCTCCTAAATGCACTAACATCTCAGCCTCACAAGGGCGAAAGTCGCTCAGAGTTGTATCTGAAGCCCCACAACAGTGCCTGGCCTATAACAGGCATCCAGTGGATCTTTGTTGAATGAATAAATGTAATAGGCATAGTAATCTGTTAGATTTGGCCTAAGTACTAATAGTTTAATATCCTTTATTTGCTGTAAAATACGTAAAGTGAAAGTGTCATTTTGTTTTGTATTTTATAGCTGGTTTTTCACGCATTGCAGTTGTTAGCATTTGCTGCCCTTGCCATTTTGATTTTGAGACTGAAGCTGTTTTTGACACCGCACATATGTGTTATGGCTTCCTTGATCTGCTCTCGACCGGTAAGGTGTCCATTGTTGTGCAGCTGGACTGTGAGAACTATAGCAACTTTGGTATGGTTGCCGGGGCTTTGCTGAGTAATCTAAAACATAAAAATACTGTGTTTTAAAGTTAGCTAACCTAAATTATTTAAAATGATAGTTCATGACTCACTATTGAGTATGCAAAAGGACATCGGATGGCTTTGAAAATGATTCCTAGAGTGTAGCTGATGTTGCTATGATGAGTGAGAAGTATTTTCCCTTCTTTTTCCCTTCCCTGTTGGTGTCTGGTCCACAAACAGCCTCCAGCCCTCCAGAGCCACCCTGCAATACTCGTTGAGTACTGAGCAGATGCTGAGCAATTGCTCTAGCATAGTCCTGTTTGGCTCAGAGAATCCAAAGACAAGCTGTCAGTTCTGTGGTTCTCTTCCTGTGTCTAATGTGCAGAACAGCTAGATAAATTAGCTAGAATTGTGTCACCTCTAAGCACCTAAGTGTGTCTGAAAATATCATGATGCCTGTTTTCCTGAGCGGTAGGTATCACCGCTAATAGATTTTTCCTAGTTAATCAAGATGTTCATAAAAGGCAGCTACATGATAAAGGATTGAGTTCTAGGATGTTTCAGAGTTATAATGCGCTAATCTTAACCCTTGGTGCTAGAGGGATCAGATATTCCTTCTGTAATTATTTTGAGAGGAGAGAAAGCTCCATTTTACCTGGGCCCAGTAATTTGAACATATTCATTGTTCTTAAGTGATAGGTGATGAAAATTATGTATATTTATTTGCTGATAGCAAAGGGTAATATGCCTTGCCTTGAGTAATAAGGTGAGAATTTTATTTTTGACCTTATAGCACTTTTTGTGTAAAACTATAAATAACTAGGTTTGTTTGTTTGTCTCTATTTCAGCTCTTTGGCTGGCTTTTTAACAGAGTTCATTTTGAGAATGTTATCTTTGGAATTGCAATAATGATGTCAATACAAGGCTGTGCAAACCTCCAGAATCAATGGAGAATAAGAGGAGAATTTATTAATTTGCCTCAGGAAGAACTTCTACATTGGATCAAATACAATACCAGACCAGGTACACAGCTATTTAGTTATATGTATCCTCACTTTTACACTCACCACACCCATACACATAGTTAGTGTTTCATCTGTGTGTATGTGTTTAGATGATCTTTGACTTACAGGAGTTAACTTACAATGTTTTGACTATTTCTTGATTTTACAGGGGTATGGAAGCGATACACATTAAATACAAACTGTGCTTCAAATTTGAACTGTGATCCTTCCCAGGCGAGGCCTAATAGTCTGTTGTGATACAGTGTTACCGGCATTTCATAGATACTATATTTTGTGTTTTCCTTCAAAGTTAACACTGAGAATACTTGTGATAGTTGAAAATAAACATTCAGTTGTTTCGGTTGACCTGAATAACATGCCTTGTTTTTATTACTGATTTTATTGTGCTGATTAAAAATAATCATAACCTTCCTAATTACATGAACATTTATCATACAAAAATGTCAGAAAGTAAGCTTTGGGTCTTTTGGTCTCCAATAAATAAGACAGAAACGGAAGGCAGGTGGTAGATTTTGATATATTCCTAGTTCTGACCAAATGCATACACAGCACTCAAAAAGTACCACTAATAAGTAATGAACTGGCTTGATGAAATGTATGAATGATCTACACTCAGACAGAGGAAACAAAGAGAACATAACGATGAGTATTTTCAGACCATCTGAGGAGAGACCGCAGTGTCCTCTGGCACATCCACAAGACCATACTCTTCACAACACATGGCGTCCTTTGAGAAAATGCACCCTGAGACTTGCCTTTCATAGCAGTCTCTCATCTCCTAGCATTTTAAGCGCTTTAACTTCATTGCAAGATATGAAATATCCCCTTGTCCCGCTTCCTGTGCATTGCTCCCACGTGGCAGGAAGAGGCCGAGAGGCTGAGCGGTGCATCCTCTGTGTGTGCAGCCTGGGTGACTCACTTCACTGCCCCTGTGCGGGAAGTGTAGCTCTCCCCTCATAGAGGCGTGCGGGTGGAATCACTTAATCCTTGGGACAATATTGAGCACGGACCCTAGCACCAGTGTAACAAAAGTGAGCTGTTAGAATAGCAGGCAATGAGTAAATACGGAGTGAATAAAAAGAATGATGTCCATGATTACTGTGTGTGTGTGTGTGTGTGTGTGTGTGTGTGTGTGTTTCCAGGAAGTGAACCCAGGGCCTTGAATATGCAAGACAAGCACTCTACCAATGACCTTCACCCAAAACCCTGTGGTTTTTATTTAAATATGCTTCATCTTTCTTAATTTGAATTCAAATACTGTGGATAAGTTTAACTTTTGGTTTTCTTGCTTTTCAGATGCTGTTTTTGCAGGCATCATGCCGACAATGGCGAGCATCAAGCTGTCCACACTGCACCCCATTGTGAACCACCCACACTACGAGGATGCAGACTTGAGGTTGGCAACCACTGGCTGTCTCGCCCTGACTCACGCTCTGCCTGCTGCTGGTGCTGAGGGACAGGGAATGGTTACACACACACACACACGCACACGCACACGCACACACACTTTCATCCTTGTAACCCTTGTATTTGTGTTAGAGGCTAAAAAATATATAATAATCATCCAGAAATGACAGTACATACCTCTTTCCTCTGAGTAAGTCTTAATGAATCTCAGAAGAGTGAAAAAAACAAAACCTATTTTTGCTTAATGAAAAATGTGTCATATATATGACAGGAGAGAAATAGAATCTGTTCCAGGAAAACTCATAAGTAGCTGTGGGAGGAAGCTGAATCCACCTCACTCACAGCCTCTGCTGTACACTCTACAAGTACCTCTGGCTGATTTAAGAAACATTCTAGATATTGCTGATGGCCAGTGACTTTTTTAAAAAAGGCAGAAAAAGTTTATGAAATTTGTTTTGATGAAAATTTAGGGTATTTTGCTAGCTGAATGTGAAAACTAGTTTACATGGAAGGCTAAAAGTTTTGTTTTCTTTACATGACTGGTTTTTAAAAATCATTTTGATCATTCTGCTAACTAATCTTTTCCTCTTTTTGGCCTATTGTTAGAGGTGATTTTTTTTTTTTTTTTTTTTTTTTGGAACCAGGGATCGAACTCAGGTCCTTGCGCTTGCACAGCAGGCAGCAAAACCACTGAGCTAAATCCCCGGCCCCAAGAGGCAATTTTTTAAAGCTGTATGTCTGGTTCTGATGGATAGGGATCCATATGCCCCAAATCCTAAGTAACATTTACTGCACAAATGATTATTTGTTCAGGATTTCATAAGAATTGCAGCTGACGATCAAACCATCTCCTGTACCATAGCTTAGTGACCTCCTGTGATTCTGTAAGGTGCTTTTTCTTTTTATATGCATATTTATTTTACTTTTTTTTTTCCAGTGCTGGGGATTGACCCCAGGGCCTGGTACATGCTAGGCCAGCGTCTCCCATGAGCACCATCCCCAGTGCTGTGAGGTGCTTTTTCTACCTGCTCCAACACCCTAGATGCCCATGGCATACATATTCTATTTTCTGTATTCAACTTCAACTCACCTATTTTTCTGAGCTTCTAACAATTAAATTATCTACTGAAACCTGTTTTTCACTATCTTCAGCCTCCATCAGAATGTATTCCCTGTGCAGATTAATTATTATTGTGGATTATGTGAAGCACAGTTTATATCCTGAGCTCATATTCTGCTACCCATTATAACTCTAGACTAGGCTGTACAGTAACAAGCAGAATATGCAACAGTCAAACTGCTGTAAGGTTTAATACATTCAGAAGAATGTAGAAAGGGCTATCTCAAAAGTAAGTTATGTTATTTTCATGTATATCAGTACTCCATCCAGTGAAGGTTATAATTTCAAGTTGCTAGCAAGTTTTCTTTAGTCCATTATCATGTATTTAAAATTCTTCTTATAATTATTGCTGTTTCATTTTAAAGGGCCCGAACAAAAATAGTTTATTCTGTGTATAGTCGAAAATCTGCCAAAGAAGTGAGAGATAAATTAATTGAATTACTTGTGAATTATTATGTTTTAGAAGAAGCATGGTGTTTTGTGAGAACCAAGTGAGTATTCCTCCTGTGCTACATGATGTGCCATATTTTAAAGTAACAAGTGTTTCACGTTATAACAGTAGTCCTGGTTCATCAAGACTGTCTTTTTAAAATAAATTTCATTAAACTATTACCCTGGTATTTTAGTTAAAATCATTTCACCTAGAGAAGTAAGATTATACCATCATTTAAATAGAATCCAATTCCAAAAATATATTTTAATGTCTTGAATTTATATTTAAAATGTTTTTGTTAAATTTATTTTTTCACAATTTTTATGACCATTTTTCATAAGATGCTGAAATGCAGTTGAATTTACAATGAAATATTAACCTCCTCCTCCTATAGCTGAGTATTATAAGTTAAAAGTTTCACATAACTTAAAAATGACCTAAGAAAAATATCACTAATTACAATTTAAAATTTTTTGAACTTCGCAGTTCTAGAAATGAGCACAATGTGAAGTGTTCAGTGGAGCTCCTGAGGCCTTTGTTTAGACTCCGAGGAGGGTGTCAGCTGCTGCTCACACAGCAGTCCCAGGCAAAGTCATTGTCTTCTCCAACAACAATGACAAAGACAAACTGACAATGAGACAAGACATTCCAGAGTCACTACACTGCACTGTTTACAGTGTCCAATTTTCAATCAAAACCACCTACCATATGTAGAAAAAAAGATTAAAAAGCTTTCAATCAAAACGACCAGATGGGCCGGGGATTTAGCTCAGTGGTTTCGCCGCCTGCTGCGCAAGCGCAAGAACCCGAGTTCGATCCCCGTACCAAAAAAAAAAAAAAACACCAGATATACCAATACTCTCAAAATAAAAAGTGAGTATGAACTGATTCAAGTAGTACCAGATGTTGGATTTAGCAGCCAAAGATAGTAAATCAATATATACAAAGGATTAAGAAAAATATATTCCAAGAATTAAGGAAAACATGATACCAGTGAGTGAAGGGTTATGAAATTCCAACCAAGAAATAAAAACATCCTCCTCCCATGGAAATCCGAGAGCTGGAATAATTGAAATGAAAATTATTTAAATGTATTCAACAAAAGATTTAAAAGAAAGCAAAAAGAAATAGTGAATTTGAAGGTAGATCGAGAAAATGTTAATCCAAACAATTAGGGACTAAAAATATTGAAAAAAAATAGCAGAGACCTGTTTAAGATTATTTAGTAATTTGACACATGGGAAATCGTAACACCAGAAGGTATAAGAAGAAAAAGTGGCAGAAAAAATATGTAAAGAAATGTTGGCCAAAAACTTCTCAAGATTAGTAAATGCCATTAATTTAGAGATCCATAAACTCAAAAAATCCAACTAGGATTAACTCAAAGAATCCAGAGCAAGGTACATCAGACAGTGAAAACAAAGATAGAGAAAAATCTTTAAAATAACAAGAGGGGAAAAAAATGCTATAATAAATGTCTGATTTCTCATCAGAAGTAGAAATCAATACACTGGATAATAATTTAGAGTACTGAAGAAAAAAATCAAGAATTCTGTAGTGAAACTATCTTTTTTAAATGAAAGTCAATAAAGACTTTCAAATCAATCAGGTCTACAATAGGCCTACACCATACAATGGACTGGAAGTCATATAACAATGGTGGTGAACCTATGGCATGAGTGCCCCAGCCGGCTGTCAGTTATCATTGAACGCTCTAAAACGTTCGCCATCACTGCCCTGTGAGTTAGTAAGAAATAATACTTAAGTTAGTAAGTTAGTTACTTAAGTTAGTAAGAAATGAAATGCAGAAATGCATTGCAAATGGTCAATGTGAATATTAGTTACACATACTAGTGCTGAAAGAAGTTATCAACACCAAACCTGCACTACAAGAGATGCAAACTAAAGCCTGTCAGGCAAAAGGAAAGTAACACTGTACAAAAACACAGATAAACATAAAGGGATGAATAGCCAGGCAGATGGTACCACATAGGGCAGTATTGGAAGGGTTTTTTATTGTGTAAATCTTAGAATGGATAATCATCTGATTAAGGGAAAATAAGAGTATATTGTGGAGTTTATAGCATTTAATTAAAATGTACTACAATAATAGCATGTCTGGGGAGAATAGAAGTATATGATTGTAAGGTTTTTCTTGCATACATCCAGATGCTTCTCAACCTACAGTGGGTTACATCCCTGATAAACCAATCATAAGTAGACTATGTAAGCGAAAAATGCACTTAATACACCTGTACTACCGCCCATCATAGTTTAGCCTGGACTACCTTAACCATGTTCAGAACACTTATATTAGCGCACAGTTGGTTAAATCCTCTTTTATAATAAAGTGTTAAATATCTCACAAAACACACAGATAGGTGTTTTATAGATGTGATGAGATGTGAAAAGACAAAACACGGTATCCAAACCATGCAGATGCTCCTCAACCTAACATGGAGTTATGTCCCCCAAAGGCCATTGCAAGTTGAAAGTATCCTAAGTGGGAAAATGACCTAACACACCCAACCTACCAAACAGCATAACCCAGCCACACAGAACATGGTAAGAATACTGTACTACAAATCACTAGTCCGGGAAAAGGTCAAAAGTCAAAGTATGGATTCTATAGCATGCATATCTCTTTCATAGCATCAGATTCTCAAAATATCTTAAGTCCAGACATCCTTGAGCACTGTCTGTATATCCTATAAACCCTATTGCAGTCAGTGCAATGACTAAACAATGAATTATAGCTAATAAAGCAACAAAAAAGATTAACATGGAATCATAAAAATTGCTTAATCCAAAATAAGGCAGAAAATGTAGAAAGGGCAAATAAAGATCAAGTGAGACAAATAGAAAATGGCAAGATGACAGACTTATTCCTAACAACAATAATATCTGCATTACATGAAAATGGTCTTTTGTGCTAAATCACAGCCCCTCCACGATATTGGTGTCTGAATACCCAGGAACTGTGATTAAATGAATGCTCATGAGATGTGAAATTACCTTGGTTATCCAGGTAGGAATAGTGTAAACACAGGGTGCTTATAAGAGGAGACAAGAGAGTCAGAGGCGAAGGTGGTAATGTGACTGTGAAAGCAGAATGTGGAAAAAGGCAAGGAAATGGATTTTCCTTCAGAGTCTCCCAAATGACTGTGGCCCTGCCAACATCTTGATTTTGTACCTCTTCCCTCCAGAACTGAAAGCAATATATTTTGCTTTAAGTTACAAAGTTTGTGCTGATTTGTCAGCAGCAATAGGAAACTAATACAAGACAAAATGTCACTAATAAAAATAAGGAATCAGCTGACTGCATCATACGGTAAGATCATACTATGTACTACCTTCAAGAAATTTGCTTAAATGTAATGAACAGGTTAAAACTTAACAGACAGAAAAAGGATACAAGTTACTACTGCTAGTCAAAAGAAAGCTGCACTGGTTATAAATCTATGAGATAAAGTACACATGAATGCAAAGAATATTATCCAGGTTAAGCACAGTCATTTTACAAATGAAGACAGATGGATCTGTTTTTGAAGAGGATGTTGCAACCCTAAACTCTGATGCACCAGATAACACAGTTTTTAAATACATCTAGCAAAACCTGATAGATTTATAAAGGAAAAGTAGACAAACCCATGATATGGTCAGAAACTTTAACAGTGTTCTCAGGAATATGCAGGATAAGTAGAAATTTAACCAGTCTGTAGAAGACTTGAATGATGTTGCCAATGAATATGAATTCATTGACAATTATAGAACGTAACACCCAAGAACATACAGTAAGCATTCTTCTCAAATAAACGGTCTATTTACAAAGAAAGACCATCTTCTAGACATAAAACAAGCCTCAACACATTTTAAATAATTCACATCATACAAACTATGTTCTGTATTTATGACAAAATTAAAGTAGAAATAAATAATGAAAATCCCCCACATGTTTAGAAACTAACAGTTGAAGGCAACTTGCTAAGCCCGGTAAAGATCATCTATGAAGAAACTATAACTTACATTATAGTCAGTAGTGAAAGACAATTCACTGAAGTCAGGAGCAGGAAGAGGAATTCCATTCTTACAACAGTAAACATTGTATTGATTGATGGGTCCACCGGAGTAAAGCAAGGAAAAGAAATGAAGGCATACCACTTGGAAAGGAAGAAGTAAAGCTGTCTCTTCAGATACAACATAGTCATCTACAGGTAATCTGGTAGAAGTACCAGCAAGCTCTTAGAGATAATAAGGAACTTTAGCAACAATACAGGATATAAAATCAATATAAAATCAATTCTATTTAGCAGGAACTTGTAATTGAAATTTAAAATGGCATTTAAAATCATAAAAATATTATGTATAAAGGACATGTAATGACTGCACATTAAAAATGACAAAACATTACTGAGAGAAATAAAATATCTAAATAAATGAAGAGATGTGCTGTGGTCCCGGGCTAAAATAGTGAATTTTATTAACATTTTTTTCAGGTACCAGGATCAAACTCAGGACCTTGCACTTGCAAGGCAGGCGCAGCACCACTGAGCTAAATCCCTGGCCCAAATTTTATTAACTTGTCACTTCTATCCAAATTGATCTACAGATTCAATTCAATTGCAGGAAATAATCCAAGCAGGCATGAAACTTGAAAAGCTAATTCTTCAACTCATGTATAAAGTGCAAAGGATTTGGAAGAGCCAAATCAACTTTGAAAGAGAAGGACAAGCTTATGTGGCTAACATTATCTGATTTGAAAACTTATCATACAGCTACAATAGTCAACACAGTGGTACTTCTGGAGTCAAGATAGATGAATGAAATGAGTCAGGAAAAAATGTGCACACAGACAACAGATTTTTGAGAAAGATATGAAAACAATTCAGTGAAGAAATGAGCCTTTGAACAAGTAGTGCTTAAACAACTGAGTGTCTTTATGCTAAAAAAAAAAAAAACCCTTCCGTTTACACTCCACATCATCTATAATACTTAACTCACTATGAATCATAGAACTGTAAATCTAAAAATATAAAAGTCCTAGAACAAAATCATTGTGACCTTGTGTTAGGCAAAGATTTCATAGACCTAATATTATAATCATGATCGCTGAGAGGACCCACTGTTGGTAGACAGTCATTAAATATAAACTTTTGGTCTTTTATAAACAGGAATAATTAAAAAATCAACAACAGTTGGGAGAAGTTATTTTCAAAGCCTGTGTCTGATAAAGAACTTTAGTTGTATAAAGAACTTTAGATGTATAAAGAACTCTCAAATCTCAAAAACAACTCAAATTAAAAGGTGAATGAGATACCCTTAAACATTTAATACATTGGCTAAATTAAAGAAAAAGACCCTGCAAGTGTGGCAGACACTGTGGAGACCTGGAACTCTCACATGTGGTTATGTGACTGTAGCATGGTGCAACCACTTTGTAAGACAGTTTAGCAGTTTTTTACGGAATCAAACATACACCTACTATGTACATTTACACAGGATCAAAAGCATACGTCCATACCCACAACTTACACAAATGTTCACAGCAGCTCATTCCTGAGACAGAAAAAAGCTGGAAGCAACTCAAATATCCAAATGTTGAACCCATGTCTTTTGAAATGATCTTTTAAAATCTTTAATTTGTTGAATAAGTGAGTCTCTGGTGATGTCAGAGATACTTTCTGATTTATGCACTTGCCCTGAGTATGAGTGCATGTTTCACATGGATATTTTTACATCCTTTCTTTTCAGGCCGGGTTGCAGTATGCTGGAAATCTGGGACATGGAAGACCCTTCCAACTCAGCCAACCCCTCCCTCTGCAGAACCCTACTCCAGGACGAAAGGCCTTACTTCACCACCGTGTTTCAGAATGCCGTGTACAGAGTGTTGAAAGTTAACCGAGAAGCAGACCACATAAGGTTCGTCTGATCAAAGGAGATGGTGCAAAGAGAGCATCAAGGACACACACACTTAACATTCATTAAAATCACAAGCTTTAATAAGAGATGCTTAATATAATCACACACTTACAATGACTGATTGCAAAAGACAAATTCATTGTTCTCCATTGAATGTCAGCCTTATTAAGCTGGTTATATGGATTATTTTACTAATGCTCAGGAAAGATCTTTTATAATTTCTAATAAATTTTTAAAAATCATTTTGAGTTAAAGAATTTTTTTTAAAACACCTTGTTTTATAGTGTTTTGGGTCTCTAGAAGTTTGCTTACCCAACCAGTTTTTCCCCGATTAGTTCTCAATCTAAGTTCAACAGGTATTCATTTGTCTTCAGAGTCAGTGGTTTTGCTCTTAATATCCAGGTACAATGACAATCATTATGGTAAACAACCACATTTGTGGTTAAACATAATCAGAGAGGAACTTCCAGGTAGATTCATCCAATGAGATTATCAGATGCTAAATCTTGAATGAAGCAAAGGCCTTTCCCTCTTAATGGCCTGTTGGCCTTAGTGACCTTTTGGACACAGCCTTTGTTTCCAGCCACCATCTTTTGTAATGCTCATTTGTAAGTTTCATTTATGTTTGGTTTTGGATGAGGTCGTGATTTGTGATCCCTTTCCCCCAATAAAACCTACCCAACAATAATGCTTTGAAAAATGGTAAGGAGTTGTCCTGAAGATATAGTAGTCAAATCCAAAGAGTCGCACTTACTCTTTTTCTCTGCCTGGTAAATACTAAATATGCTGAATCCATAATATTTTAATGTGCCTCTACTCTGGGTTAATCATTTTCAAGTTTTTATACTTCCCTTACATTCTTGACCCTCTATACTTGGGATAACAAAATGCTTTAATTCCATAGATTAGCTCTCTTATAGTAGAGAGGCAATCATATACACAAAAGTAAAATTATTTTTTCAACCTTTAGAGTTGTAAAGTACTGTAATATGAGATGCAAAACCGCTAAGAAAATGCACATTTTATTTATCTAAAACATGGAAATACCTAAAAAATGGCTAAGACACACACACACACACACACACACACACACAACTGAGGATGATAACACACCTGAGCTGTACCTCCTAGGAAAACAGTGTCTTCTGGAATCTCTCAAAGGACCTGCCTGAGGCTCCTGTAGGGGACAGGTCACTCTTTTTAGAAACACATCCGTAGGGTTTTCTGGGTTTCTCCCTTTGCATCATAGATTTGCTTAGAAGCAGATCACACACTATGAACATTCCCCTCCTTGGTGAAAGCCTTTGGAGTCAGAGTCCACATTTTCACCTAAGGAACTTGAGATCTGCAGTAGCTTCTGCTAAACCTTTTACCATGAGTTTTCTTGGGAGTTCTTCTTTTTCTTCCTCTTCAGTTCTCTTCTTTTTTTTTTTTTTTGTACCGGGGATCGAACTTGGGTGTTTGTGCTTGCGTAGCAGGCGCCAGCGAAACCACTGAGCTAAATCCCCGGCCCTTCAGTTCTCTTCTTCAGCTATGCATTCCTCGTCCAGCCCCACAATTCCTCATTAGGCAGCTCCTCGGGACCTACCTCCAGGGGCTCCTCAGTTGGGTCCTCATCCCCAGACAGGTTAAGGTGTTTCTTTCACAGCCACAGACTTTTTGATCTCTGCAGCCGCCTCCTCCTCGGCAAATCCCTTGAAGTCATGTGTGGACCTCTGGATGTGTTCTTCCGGGTGCCATTCCTATGCTCTTCAGTGACATCACCTCAAACCCAAGCCAGGTGCTAGATGCGCTCAGACACACTGTGACTCTTCCAGGCTCCATCTGTGTCATCTACATGTCCTCACTGGCTGCTGCACTGGCCTGGGCAGGGGTCCTCAGGTGGCAGACTTCAGAAGCTGCTATAGCACTGTGATCCATCAGCTGGGTCAAAAAGACACCACTTTGATATTGGGATGAAGATCGGCAGTAAAGGAGGAGGCCTCAGATCATTGTCAACCATAAAGAAGATCCGGAAAAGTGTGTTATTCTCCAAAGCGTGCTATTCTGTTTTGCTGGCAAAGCACTTCAGAAAAGCGTCTCGAAAGAGAAGTACGGTGGCCCCTGACTTCTTGCTGATCCTGTAAGACCCTGGCAGTGTGTGCTTATTGACAGATGTGATAGCCCTGGGGTCCTCATGGTGCTGGATTATGAAGGACTTCAATGTGCAGCCTGCAGCACTGCCCCAGCAAGGTCATCACCCTGTCATTCAAAGCCCTGAGACCTGTATCTGACGTGGCCTCCTTGTGGACGAAGTCCTTTCAGGCATCCCTTTGTGGACCGGAGGCTCTCGTCCATATGGAAGCTCAGCTCCGGCAAGTGAGTTTCTTCACAATCAGCTTATCTAGAGCCTCTGAACATTCTTCAGCTGTCTTCACTTCGGCCCTCAGTGAGTCACTACCCACTTTCACATGACCCAATGACAAATGATGCCGGAGGAGGATGCTGGTGAAAGGGCATTGTTCTGCTGCTTTTTTATAAGTCATAGGAGTACATCTAAAATAACAAAAAGCCTAGTGTAGTAAATACAAAGTGGTAACAGCCGTTCATCACTGTTATCATGTATCATCTACTATACCTAGCTATATGTGATCTCCTTTTAGATGGTTGGCCCTGTAGATTTGATACGAAAGCATCACTGCAAACTCGTATGCTACAGCATACAACAGCGCCAGTGTCAGCAGGTGGCAGGGAGTTTTCAGCTCCATTAGAGGCTCATAGGGCCACCACAGAGAATACAGTTCAAGGCTGACTGACATGCCACATGCATCTGGCTTGCATGTAAAACTATTGCATATCTTCTTTTTTATTTTTTTACTTTAAAATGATTTCCATACTCTATTTCCCACAGTAAAATTTCAGTGAAAGGTTATAGACAACCTAAAAGCCTTCAGTGCAGTCAGCCTTAAATTGCCCTTCCCGGAAGGACTGAATTCACCACCAAAAGCTAATATGTATGTGTGAGACAGTGCTCATCTCACAGTCTCACTCTCGTGGGCTAGCCTTAGCAGAATATTCTTTGCCAATTTGTGAGGCCCAATGTGATACTCATTATTACTTTAATTTATACCCAGCCAAAACTCACCATTTTCCTATTCCTTGGAAAGGCAGAGCTTCTTCATCACTTTCCTCACTGCTAGAACAAACTACCCAACACCCACAACGTAAAGGAGAAGTTTATTTCAGCTCACAGTTGAGAAGTTTCTGGCTATGTTTGGCGGCACCAGGAAGTCCTGGGTGGAGGAAAGCTGCTCACATCATGGGGGTCAGGAAGCACAGAAGATGGATCCTTCCAGGTCACACCCCGGTGATGCACCTCTTCCAACCAGACCCCACCTCCCCATAGCAACTCAGCTATGAACTCATCAATGGACAAACCCACTGGTGAGTACAGTGCTCTTGTGATCCAACCACCTTCCAGCACAGGCTTTGGGGAGACACCCAAGATCTAAATCCTAACAGAAGGGGAGTGCTTCTCTGAGCTCTGTGTATGATCGTAGTCTTTGGTAAACCCACTGATTCTCCTCAAAATAGATGGGGTTAGGGTTAAAATTTTCTCTCTGAAAGTTTTTTAACCAAGAGAAATATAAGAAAATGTTTCTTTGAAAGACAAATGGACATATAACTTCACACACAAAACCCAGATTAAGATGGACGGTCAAGGGCTTAAATGAGAAAGGCAGAACTTTGAAAGTTTTAGAAGAAAATGCAAAATTAAAGAGAATGCATATTAAAATGATATAGAAAAATTTACAAGCCTGATAATAATAATTGGTGAGAATGGAACAATAAGGATGCTCTTGAAATTACAGTAGGGGTCAGTACAACCATAAAGGAAACAACTTGCTACCTAATATATGTGAGGCACGCAGTCACCTCAACTTACATCCCGCCTGCAGAGCTGTCTCTGCGTCTCTGTCCCCAGCAGTGCTCACGGGGACATCATTCATACCTGGAAGGAAAAAAGCCAAAAACAACCCAAAAGTCTACCCACAGAATGGATAAAATAAAGTATTTCCGTATAATGGAACATTGTTCAGGAATTTATAAGCACCAACAGAAATGAATCTCAAATATAATGTTAAGGATAAAAAATGAAGTCATTGAATAGAATGGATGTGTATGCAAATACACACACCTCTTACATGTAGCTAAAAAGCAATCAAAACAGTGTTATTCAGAGCTACAGTGTGGCAAAGCCATGAAAGCACAGGCCCACTTGACTGAACCCTTGAACCTGGTCACTTGCAGGAGGGGAAGCAGGCCAGCAGAGCCACCGGGTACCTTGGTGGTACTGTCCTGCTCCCAAACCAGATGTGAAGTTTGTAAGTACTCACTTTACATTTCCTCGAGACATGCATGATATACTGTCTAGATTTAAGCATTTATAAACTGCATCACTCTTTATAATGCTAATAAGGCAGGGGTTTGATGACACCTGTGGTTCTTGAACCTCAGATTCTCCTTGGGCGGCTCTGCTCTGGGTGTTCAAATAAGCACTAACAGGGGTGGCTGGTAGCTGAGGTCCAGCTGTTCAGACAAACTCAAAGGCAACAGATGTTACTGATTTCCAGCTGTGCAGTGCGTCCCGCTCCTTCTTCAAATGGCAGACGGTGTGACCGTGCCTGGACCACATGACACAAATTGAATACAAAGAGTGATTATTTGGCACTTTGCTTTCTTATTTTAATATTTTAAGGTAATCATTTTGTATTCTATAAAGGAAAGTTGGAAAGTTCAAAGCTGTAGATGAGGAAGATGCATGGTCTTTCAATAATTAGTACAGCTTCTTAAAAATCCCCGGAGTATGGTTCATAGGACTTTGAAGAAACACATCATTCACAGAAATTGCACTACAATTCACAAAAAAAGAATTTTTTGATTTGCATTAGCCAAGCTATGCAATATTACACAGCTTCTTGGTAGCTAAACAGCCTCTATATGATGAGAATTCTGTTTTTGCAATCTAGCTGTCGGTGTACTTGAGGGTCTTTGTGTATCAAGCACCCATGTTCTACAAAAAAGGGGAAAATTTCATTGAATTGCATTGAAGAATTTAAATGGCAGCAGTAGTTCCTCTCTAAATGTCTTGTAGAATTCAGCAGTGAAGCCATCAGGACTCAGGCTTTTCTTAGTTGGTAAGTTTTTAATTGCGTTTTCAATTTCATTGATTGATATTGGGTTGTTTAGAATTTTTAGGTCTTCTTTGTTCAACTTTGGTAATTCATACATATCTAGGAATCTGTCCATTCCTTCTGTGTTTTCCATCTTATTGGTGTATAGGTTCTCTTATTTATTGATGATCCTCTGGATTTCTGCTGAGTCTCTTGTAATTTCACCCTTTTCATTCCTAATTGCATGGATATGGGCCTTTTCTTTCCTTTTTCTGATAAGATTGACTAAGGGCTTGTCAATTTTGTTGATTCGTTTGAAGGACCAACTCTTGGCTTCATTGATTTTTTTGTATCATTCTCTTAGTCTCCGTTGCATTGACTTCTGCTCTGATCTTTATCATTTCCTCCCTTGTATGAGCTCTGGGGTTGTCCTGCTCTTCTTTTTCTAGAAGCCTGAGGTGCAGCATCAGGTTGTTTAATTGGGCTCCTTCTGTTTTCCTAATATGCATATTCACTGCTATGAATTTCCCTCATAAGACTGCTTTCATTGTTTCCCATAGATTCCGATATGTTGTATTGTCATTGTCATTTAATTGAAGGAACTGTCTGATTTCTTCTTTAGTTTCCTGTGTGACCCATTGGTTATTCAGAAGTGTGTTCTTCAATTTCCATGTGTTTATGAAATTTTTGCAGTTTTTTTTGCTATTGATCTCCAATTTCATCACACTATGGTCTGATAATATACAGGGGATAACTTCAATTCCTTTGCACTTACTTAAATATGTTTTATGAGCGAGTATGTGGTCTATTTTGGAGAATGACCCATGTGCAGCTGAAAAGAATGTGTATTCTGATTTTGTGGGGTGGAAGACTCTGTAAACATCTGTTAAGTTCATTTTTTTCAAGAGTTTGATTGAATTCTAGTATTTCGTTACTTGTTTTTCGTCTAGTTGATCTATTTGTGACAGTGGAGTATTGTGGTCCCCCACTACTATTGTATTAGTACTTATATGATTTTTCATGTCCATTAGTATTTGTTTTATATAGCTGGGTGCACTAGTGTTTGGTGCATAGATATTTATGATTGTCATCTCTTCCTCTTGGATTGTTCCCTTTACAAGGATGTAGTAACCTTCTTTGTCTCTCTTACTCAGTGTTGGTTTGAAATCCACTTGATCTGCAAAGAGGATAGCTACTCCTGCTTTTTTTCTGGTTCCTGTCACATGGAGTATTGTTTTCCACCCTTGAACTTTCAGTCTATGAGTTTCTTTTTGAATTGTGTTTCTTGTATGCAGCATATTGTTGGATCTTGCTTCTTGACCCATTCTGCCAGTCCATTTCTTTTGATTGTTGAATTGAGACCATTAACATTGATGGTTATAACTGATACATATTGACTTATCATTGTCATGCCTTTTTCTTTTTGTTGGATTCTCCCCATTTGCATTTAATTTCTTGTCATGCCTGATGGATTAATTTTGCTGGACTTCCTGGGGTTGTGATCCTCATTGTCTTTTCCTAGGATATTGTCTAAGATTTTTTGGAGTGTTGGGCCAGTTTGGTATTCATAAAGTCCTTGAGGTGCTCTTTGTCATGAAAGTATCTTATTTCTCCATCAATTTTGAAAGATAGTTTTGCAGGGTACATCAATCTGGGTTGGAGGCTGTTTTCCTTTAGGGCTTGAAATACATCACTCCAAGCTCTTCTTGCCTTGAGGGTTTGCATTGAGAAGTCTGCTGTGATTCTGATGGACTTTCCTTTGTATGCGATTTGTTTCTTTTCTCCAACTGCTTGTAGAATTTTGTTCTTCTGTTGAGTTTCTGGAATCCTAACTATTATATGCCTATGTGTAGATTTTTTTTGATCAAGGCTAGTTGGAGTCCTATATGCCTCACTTATCTGTATGTCAAGTTCTTTTCCCTTGGTTGGGAAGTTTTCTGCCATTACTTCTGTGAACAGTTTTTTTTATGTCATCTATACTCTCTCCTGTTTCTTCGTTGACTCTGATCACTCTTATGTTATTCTTCTTTGCATCGTCTAGCAGCTTCCTGATTGATTTATCATGGACCCTTATAATTTTAAAGCAATTTTTCTTTTCCTGATCACTAATTGCAATCTTATCTCCTACATCAGAAATTCTGTCCTCACATTGGCTCATTCTGCTGCATAGACTTTCAATGGAGTTTTTCATCTCCTGGAAATCTGTTTGCATCACAAATGATTCCATTTGTTTCCTATGTTGGGATTCCATCACATTCCTCAGCTCTCGCTAGATTTATTAATCATGTCTTGTACTATGCACATATTCTCTGCTGTTATCTGAGAAATTATTTCTGATTTCATTTTTCCCAGATCCTCTTTTGTTTTTGTTCAGGGAGTCCAGGTGGGGTTGCTGTAGGTGACATGGAAGTTTGGTTTTGAGGCCTGTTTATGTGTCTTCTCATTTTGACAGGGGAGGAGGGTGTGCTGCTGGTGCCTGTAGGGCTTACCTTCTCTGTGCTGGGAGCAGTGGCACGTTGACCCAGAAGCCTCCTCCTCTGTGCTGGGAGTAGTGGCAAGTCGACCCAGAAGCCTCCTCCTCTACGCTGGGAGCCTTTTAAAAAATTTTAAATAAGCACCATCTACTGTATTTAGATCACACTGGAATAAGTAAGCATTTTATGTTCACATCTCGCCATCTGCTGGCAGTGAAGTATTATAACAATTTTCCTCAAATTAACCACAAAGTCTTAGGGTGCTGGTTTGCTTACATTTTAATGGAAAATGCAAACAACAAAGAGAACTCAAGGACATGAGTCACGCTATTGATTTATTTTTTCAGTTGTGATTACCTCAGCGGACAGCACCTTCCCTGACCCTTTTCCTCCTTGCCCACCACCTCTGCATCTTCCATCTGTCTCTCCCTCCTCCAGTGCTGTGTCCTGCCTGCTCTCCAACTTCCATTCCCTCTACAGTGAACTGCTCCCTCTGTCTGCTCAGGCAGTTAAGGTCTTACCCGTCTCCTCCCTTCTGCTCTCCATCCCATCTTCATCTGCTCACAGTCACCTCCTCTTGGAACTGGGTCCTGACCAAACCCTTGGTCCCCCACTGACACCACCACACATCACACTGATCCTTACCAAATTACTTGTTTACTTTTGGGAGTCTCTTATTGAGCTGTTGAGCTCCCTATATACAGGGTGTGTGTCTTATTCATTTCTCCTTTCCACTCAGCTTGATATGTAGCACATAGTGGGTGCTCAGTAAATATCTCATGAAGGAACAAAGTGGAAAATAACTCAAAAAATATGGGGAAACTTTAAAGACAGGGTGTCTGGTGAGTCCTTTGGTATACTTCTACTGTTTGCCATCCCTACTGCATGACTGACTCCATTCCCAAAGTAATCAATATTTTCTTCATTCTTCTGTAAGAGTCCAACCCTGTATTGGGTGCTCTGGGGGTCCAGTTGAAATCTTAGAATGTAAATTATGGCTGGATTTGAATCCATGATCTACCACTTAGTAGGGAAGAAAGTTACTTAATGTTTTAAAATTTCTCCAGCTGCAAAATGAAGCTATTGAAGGTATCTCCCTCAAAATGATCTTTTGAAGAACAAAACAGTAATATGAATAAGGCAGAGAAAATAGGATTGTTTGTTGTTTTTGTTGTTATTGCTAGAGTCCAGGATCTGACTATTTGAAGATCCACATCCAGCTTCTGCTAGCTGTGTAATTCTTCCTCCATTCCATAGCTTCCTTTTTCTTGGGGGCTTGTCTATCCCCTCCTCACTCTATTTTCAATATTTTGCTATAGCAACACAGGGGAGAACTTTTCTACTGTGCTGTTACTCTAATAAGGGCTACTTTATATCTTTAATTTTAAAATGCCACTATGTTAGGATAAGAAAATGCACTGAGTTTAACCCTATAATATAAGGAGATACGGCACAATGGTTGGTTGTTATCTTGGATGGTATCCTGTGGTTTTACAATAACTTTATATTTATCAGAATAGCGTTACCGTCCAGGTATAAAGTAGAGAACCCAACAAGTCCTGGGCCCCAGAGTCTTGGCTTCTAACTAACTTCTCACCAGAGAAGGCAAAGCAAACCAAAAATAGAAATAACTGCTGCTCAACTGGCAATGAATCAAGGGAGCTGATGTTGCATGCACACACTTTATCTAATGGCCCAGCCTAGTTTCATGGAAGATAAAGAAAGATGACTGGGTCTCCCTACTTTCAAATGTTTTGCAATCTCCTGCTTTTGTGGCAGATGATTTTACCATGCAAGAGAGTCAGAGAACAAAAGGGGAAACAGGGCCAAGGCTGTGGGTCAGTGGTTCTATTCCTTTCTTCCCACCTCTCGCTCCTGACCCCAGAAGCCCAAGAAGCAGAAGGGCAGGGTGGTGAGAGAGGGAAGGCGGAAGTGGCAGTGGGGAGGTGACGGACCGTCACCCCGCTGCCCCTGTTGGAATGGCTGGCTCCTCTGTCCTTGTGGCTGCTAGGGCCACGACGTGGATAGTAGTAACAGGAAACCTGGGTAACAAAACCAAGCTCTTGGGTTATCCACCCAGGCTGGGCTTCAGTCCCACTCCACCTGGCTCTTCCACACTCAGCCCCTACATTGACTGGACTTTTCTTGCACTCACCACAGAGCCAACTCTGTAGGCATTATTTTCCCACCACCAACCAACCCCCCACTCCAAGGAAAAGCAAACTTGAACTTCATTTTCAGAATATTTCAACTAATGTTGTTTTCTCATTTAGATGGTAATTATAGATTCACATACTCATATGATGTAATATTCTTTGTAGAATATCTTCAGACTTTTAAATCTACACAAATGCATGTTTTTGCATGCGTGCACACACACACTCACACACACACACACACACAGACATCTATATTCATATTCATATGTCCAAGCCCTCCTGTCCAGCCAGAACATCAGTGTCACAGAGAGGTGAGAAGACCCCCCAATAAGGACACTTTGGAACCACCCCTTCCTGCAGGAAAGCACAATATATGTTATATATATATATATATATATATATATCTTATATATGTTATAACACGAGGCAAGAAACCAGGCGTTGTAACCATTTCCTTCACTGTTTGAGGCCATGGTGACATTGGACATTAAGAGATAAACATGGGTGTATAACAAAAGTACACTGAGAATTTTTACAGTCAGATCAGAAAAATAAGCGAGAATGAAATTTCTGCTTCCCTTTCTTGGTCTCTACCACATCCATGAAGGCTTCCCTTCTGGGATCTATGACATTTCATTCCTCACAATCTCCTTAAGGATACAAAACATGCCTTATTGGGCAAGCAATGCATCTATATGTGTGATCCTTACCATATTGCTTGTTTACCTTTGAGAGCCTCCAAAGCCTGAGCTTTGGTCCTGCCTTTCCACAGCTGTGTGACTTCAGGCAACTGAATTTATAACAGCATTGGTTTAATCATCTATACAATGAGAATGATCGTGACTGTCCCATAGGCTGCTGTGTGTAAGTATCAGAGAGTCTGATCAGAAAAATAAGCAGGAATGAGAATAGGTGCTTAACAGATAGCTACACTGAGCCAGCCATGGTGGGGCATGCCTGTCATCCCAGAAGTTCCAGACCGGCCCTGCAACTTACTGAGACTTACTGAGAGTGTCTCAAAATAAAAAATAAAAAAAGATCTGGGGCCGGGCCAGGGATTTAGCTCAGTGGCACTGTGCCTGCCTCACAAGCACAAGGTTCTGAGTTCGATCCAAAAAAAAAAGTTCTGGGGACGAAGCTCAGAGTGACAGCCCTGAATTCAATCCCCAGTCCCAATAAACAAACAAACAAACTACCTACTTGGAAGTGGCTGATTGGATATATTTCTCCTGAGAGGATCCTCATCCCTATGTGTCCTATAATCTGAAAAAGAGATGTTTTGTTTTGAAGGATAAAAAGCCAAGAAGAATTTATGTGTAAAAGAATACACATAGATTGTAAAATTATAGTCATGGCGTAGAGCTATCCATAGAGGTATCTAGGTGGGAAATTTTCATGATAATTATTTTTAGTGGTATCATGGCAGTAGATACAAATGTGATAAAGGCTGCCTTACCAATAAGGACACATGAAAAGGGGCTCTGTTTTCATGGGCTGAAATGATTTTAATATTTAGAAACAAATCTGCACTGACTCCGGGTTTCCATCAGTAAAATGGAAATAATCATCACCTCTCTTTCCTTTTCATCAAGAGGCAAAGCGTCAGTGTTCCGGTTTAAATGTGAAGTGTCCCCCAAAGAATCATGCTCCTCAATGCAGCATTGCTCTGAGGTGCAGCCCAGAGAGGAGACTGGACAATGGGGCGCTGAATGGGCTGTTAGGAGGGTCCCCAGCTAGAAGAAGCAGGTCTCTGGGGGGAAGGCTGTGTCCTGTCCCCGCCCCTTCCTCTCTGGCTCATTTCCTGCTCTCTGCTCCCTGGCTGGGGTAAGATGGACAGCTTTCCTCCATCATGCCCTTCCACCTTGATGTTTCTGCTTAGGAGCCAGTTGACCATGGAATAAATCATGAGCCAAAACGAACATTTCTCCTGTAAGTTGTGTATGGCATGTATTTGGTCCCAGTAACAAAGAAACTTATCACACTCAGTCAGCTGGAAGTGATAAAGGGGGAAGAAAGAATACAACTCCTGACCTGCTAGATGTCTGACACGCTGAGTTCATGTTCCCCAAACTGGAGTATGAATGAATTCTAAGGAACAACGGAGGTTAAGAGTAGGAAATATTTATTGAGAGAAATAGCTCCTGAGAGGTAGGAAGGGACCCAAAAGTGGGTTGTCACAGACCTCACTTCACCAAGGAAGTTTTATAAAGCAAAATCACAAGGTAGGTACAACATGAGTCAAAACTAAGATCAACCAATGTGATTACAAGTATAGCTGTTTAGGGAATATTGATCCAATGGGGAAGAGATCATGTAGAAAGTGTACATGGGAAGAACAAGGACATTTTTAGAAAGAGATGGATCAGGAGGTCCTGCTCACCTACCTGGGTGACTGATGTCTATCTAGACTTTATTGGATCAGGTGATACCAATTATAGTATACTCTTCAACTTATGCTTATCCCTTGAGGAGCCATGTAGGCCTGGTCATTCCATTTTATATGAGGCTTGGCCTTCAACAGATGCACCTCCACTCACAGTTGTAATGTGTTCTCATCTTCTGTACTGATACCTTCAAGGTCCTAGCACCGTCTGACTGCTTATAATATTTCTATCTAATTTAGCTGTCTATAATAGAAGGAAAGGACACAGAAACTCAGAGGCCGGGCCGCATAGAACAAGGTCAGGGTTCGCTGGCATCACGACCCATGTGTTCTTACAAATTCACTCTTCTCTTCATCTTATCAAGACGAAAGTAAACAGAAAATTCTCATTACCTCTCGATGTCAGTGAGCCTGGAGGAGTCCCGGAATCCTTTGGCAAAAGGATTGCTGTCTATTTTCAGCTTGATTATCTAGAAAGGAAAGAATGGGTACAAAACAATCTCATTTCCAAGGTCAAAGAATTAAAATCAGAAACAAATTGTCTTCATTTCCATGGCACCTCAAGAACATCGCAATGTCTGTCAGCATCGTGGCAGGGTTTAAAGTGCTAGTCAAGGTCACAGGAAGGATGGGTCACGGCCAAGCTGGACCCAGTTAGGTGGACAAGAACTGGACTCTCAGGCAAGGTGGACAAGAACTGGGGTGTGACGTACACAACACCGTAGTGACAGGCCATGGCAGGACAGGAGGGAGCCACCTTAATGGGGAGCTACTTAAGAGTTCCAGCATTCCTAGGGAATGGGAAATAAAAGCAAAAACATTGTCTCATTCTGACTTGACGACATCTTGTTGATACTATGAGCAGGTACCTACACCAGGACAGATGAAGGATGAAATGTCCAGAAAGAGCATCGTGTGCAATGCCACAGTGACATACAAGACAGAAACACAGGACACGGAGCCTTAGGAATATAAATTCATTCCCAGCCCATTCATTTGACTGAATTAGAATCTAATTGGTCCACCTTTTGTTGTTATTTATAGAACCGTATGTTTCTATGGAAACAAATACTTCCTAGTAAGAATCGCTGTCTCAAGCATTAAGTGTCTATGCCAGGGCATCTGTACTCCTTACAGGACTCAGTGAATGCAGGAAGGTTCACCACCACATGGGCCCTGCCTCCTGAGAAAGACACCTCAGACTGTGAGCAGCAGTAAAGGGGACGCTGGTCAAACCTCCTCCAGGTGGCAAATCCCCGTGAGAGCTGAAAGGAGCCTTAGCGACCGTGTGTCCACGCCCTTGCCTGACTTGCCTGACAGATGGCCACACGGAGGCACAAGAGGGCGAGGGCCAAGGCCCTCAAGTCGGTGGCTGAGTTAGAACCCAGGGAGAGCAGAGCTCGTGAGCATCAGAAGCAGAGCCCACGTTCGTCTTTGGAGGGAAATGCACACAAAAGGCTCTGAACAGAGGGAAAAGTTCTGGGGGAGCAGGAGGCCAGTCCTCCTCTCAGAGAAAGGAGCCGACCGAACACAGAGCTGGAAATACAGCTTTTCTAAAAGGCAGCTTGTCCTCAGATTAGTCTATCCACGGCTCATTTGAAACTATTAGCATGCGCCCAAATTCTCTTTTCACTGCAAGAGATTGTTTTTCTTTTGCAAGTTTTCCTAAAGTGAGCTGGACCTGAAGCACTGCAATAAAGCTCACTTGGACCCTAACTCTCACCCTGACCCTACCCAGCCTTTTCAAGGAGCCTCCCCACCAAGACAATCTGAAGCGGCTGGACCCCTCTTCTCTGTCAGTAACCCTGGCATCTATAGGATGGATCCTGGGAAAATATCAGTCTTCAAGGGCATTTGAAAGTGTCTGCAAAGCGCTCGGCTGTAATCCGTGAACATTCCTGAAGAGCAGCTAAGAAAAACACTGATTTCCATTTCAGCTTAATGATGGAAATTAATAGAGAAGGGAGGAAATAGGGTTGACAAGTAGAAACCTGTTTGCAGTGGAGAGCACATAGAGTGTGCACATAAAGAAATGTGCAGGAGTCAGGGAGGCACAGTGGGGCACACAGGCAATGCCAGCACTTTGGGAGGCTGAGGCAGGAGGAACCTGGGCAACTCAGTGAAACTGTGTCTGAAAATGAAAAATTACAAAAGGGCCTGGGTGGAAGAGGCCCTTGGGTTTAATCCCTAGTACCACAGGGTGGGGGTGTCGCAGCAGTGCCACCTCTATGAGGTGCAGAGAATCGTGCCTTGCACAGGGCTGCTGCTTTCTGAGGAGTTGTCTGCTTCAGACATTATTTTTGTAGGTCAGTTTTTGAGACAGAAGAGAAATCTGTATTTGTTTGAAGGAAACCGTAAACATCTTTAGCCCTGACAATGCATATGTTCTAAGGTTACAGGTACCAACAAGATTTTAAAACCCTCAAAGATGTGAGCTAGGTCTCTTTCTACAGAACACTTATTCTTTAAAAGATGTTCTATTTCCAAAGAGCTTTACCGTCCACGGAAACACTTTCACATTCATTCATCAACAACTGACTGCTTAACGCAGGGAATGCGTCTGAATGAAAAACTGTTATGGAAAGAAGTTCTTTCACAGCCAGCCCTCCTCACTGTGAGCCAGAGCAGTTTCCAGGTGCATATAAACCCAAACAGAAAGAACTGTCTGCTCTAATGGTCAAATACTTTGTCCCTGAAAAGGGTTTTCAATTTCTGTCTGTTCTTCACATTTCCAAATGTAACAGCCCAGACCCTGATGAGTGTGTTGCCCCTTAAATCCTGAGTATTGCTCTCAAAACACGTGTGTGGTTCAACCAATGGGGCTGCCCGCTTCCCTAGGGTTACTGTTGTGACTCTGCAAAAGGGAGCTGAGTCAATTCTGTGTGAGTTTTCAGATTTCTCTGGATTTTCTTTCATTATTAGAATTATCTACTTCCAAAAGCTTTGAAACTCAGCTTCCATAACCCTTAGAAGTTTCCATGTTAACTTTTTCTCTGCACTCTGCAGTTTGAAATTCAGAAAAGTTGCAAGAGTAGCGCATGGGGCTGAACATCCAGATTTACCAATTAGGTTCAGCAATGACTTAAATTTAGGGGATCTATTAGAAAAAAAGGATTTGGGACATTTACCAGATATTTGCTTTCTTTGTGGGCCACTTTACTCAATTCCAGAGAAAATAATTCTGTTCAGATATTAGAGGGAAAAAGTTGAATGAATTTATTGTCACTGAAATTGCACAGGGTTCTGAATGGATGCTATTTTTATGTCTTGGTTTTTTTGGATCAAATTCAGGAGTGCCAAACATTCCCAGCCCCCTTTTATTTAACTTGTAGATTCGGTTTTTTAATGTTTCTTAGTATTTATTTGTTGCACTTAATAAATACTTTCATGGTTTTAATTCTTTCTACTTCCTCTTCTCCTTCCCTTTCCCCTCTGTCTCTAGCTCCTCTTCCTATTTGAAAAAGGCTGATCTCTATGCCCCCCGTGTAAGACAAGAGCACAAGCCCTTCTCAAATTCCAGGAGGAAGATGCTCATTTTACAGGTTCTGGGAGGGAGGAGTAAAGGGGGTTGTGAAAGCTAGGAATGGCTTCATGGTTAGGATTTTGAAATTTAGATGGAAGGTGATTTTTCAGAGGAAACTAAAGATGTAAAGTAGAAGTGACACTGCAGCAGGAGCTCACGTGCTTCCCAGCCCGCTGTGCACACACCTGTCAGGAATTTTAACCTGAAACCCTCTTCTCCTCAAAGGTACCGAATGAGATGGGGGTGTTCATAAAGGACTCAGGGCTCCCCGATGGCAGTGGATACTGTTGGGCCATCTCACAAGTACTACTTTGAAAGTGGTAGTTAATCCCCCCCCCCCACCCGCAAACAATTGAGGTTTCCCATTTCCCATTTCTGGGCAGATTTTGAGGCTCAGGAATGGTGGGTGGGAAGAAGAGAGAGAAGGAGTGAAGCCCTCAGAGGAGACTGACACTCTGTTTTCCAGAGTTCGGGCTTCCTTTTCCCTGCCTCAAAGTCGTACACAGGTTTCTGCTCTCTTCTCTCTGCCCAGGTTCCTTATTTTCTTTTTAAATCGTTCTCTTTCTTATCACAATGGCATTGGATGTAATATGTTAAGCAGTTGGGAAGGATATGAGGAAAGAGTTGGGGATGGTTGGAAAAATTAAGTTTGCTATTCGATTACTGTCAGCATTTTTGTTTGTTTGTTTGTTTGTTTGGTACCAGGGATGGAACTCAGGTCCTTGAGCTTGAGGGGCAGGCAGCAGAACCACTGAGATGAATCCCTGGCCCTGCTGTCAGCATTTTTAAAGATATCAGATGATCAAGATGTGGGACAATGCTGTCCCGAGGCCCCGAGGATTGGTGATGGAACACTTCTTTCTCCCCCTGTTGTAAAATGGCTTTTAAACACTTCTCTCCAGCGGGCGGTTTCCTTCCACACAGTTCACCGGCTCGAAGGAAAGCGCTCTCCTGTTCTCTTTTTACTGAGCCCAGAGTCTTCTATACATGGCCAAGATCGCTCAATAATTAATATAACTGAAATTTGGGAACTGGGTACTGGGGAATGGGTTTGCCACCCTCAACTGAAAATGACCACGGAAATAGAATGAGTTTTGCTGTAGGTTGCGGTTTCTGGGGAGAAAATGGTTCACAGGGAGAAAGCTGGCTGATCCCGCGGGGCTCTACAGCGGTGTCAGGGGTTGAGTGTGAGTCCGTTCAAGCCAGAGCAAAAACTAAATTAAATCGATTTCTTTTGACGCCTTTAGCATCACTTTGGTTTCCAATCCATTCTCCGGTGTTACATGCTCTGTAAATCCCTTCGTCTTAGAAGGGCTTTTGTTATTTTACACCTAGAAACACCGTGTGTCCGATTGATATCGGGATTCTAGACAAACAGTAAGTGGTCCACAAAGGAGATGCGACACTCCTGGTGTTCAACAGTCTGTGACACCCCCCAAAAAACTGGGTAGAGAAGGGGAAAAACCCCCCTCCTGAGAAGTATGACCCTGGGCCCAGGTCCTAAGGGCGGCTGGCTGGGAAGAGCCCCCCACCCCCGCTTGTTGCCACCCGCCCACAGCAGGGGACAGAGGGAGCGCGGGCGGCAGCGCGGCCAGCCCCACTTACCCAGGGGTTTGATGGTGCTCTCCGCCTCCTTCTCCTTGGAGCCGCCGCTGGACATGAGCGCCGCGATGGAGAAAGCGTTGGCCCGGGAGGAGAGCTGGGGCTTGGGAGACGCCGCGAACTCCATGGTCCCTGGCGCGCTCTTGGCCGTGCGGGGTCCCCGGGGAGACAAAGACCCGAAAGGTAGCGCCAAGTTTCCGAGCGTCGGGCAGGGACTGGGAAGGGTCAGCTCGAGCCTCCTCCCCGCAGCTGCTCCGTAGCCTTCGGACGGCCCCGCGACAAAGTCCGGAGGAGCAGCGACTCCCGCGGGCTGGAGGAGAAGTGGGGGGACCCTCCGGGGACTCGGGGAGGCGCGCACACCCGGAGCGCAGGCCGGAGCTCAGGCTGCCCGAGGCCGGGGCCGAGCATCCGCGGCGCTCCGCTCAGGGGCCTGGGGCGCCCGCTCCGCGTCCTTCCCGTCCCCCTGCCGGGGACCGCTGGGGCGGCCTAGGCTGCTTGGGGTGACCACGGCCGGGCGGCGCGGCGAGGGCGCGGGCGCCGGGAAGCCGAACTCGGGCGTCTGGGGCTCAGCCAGGCGCGACAGACTCTGCGCCTGGGCGCCCGCGGCCCTGCGCCTTAAGCTGCGGGCAGTGGCGGTGCCTGCGGGCAACAGCCAGTCAGCGCGGCCGCACGTCACCGCCACCGCTTCCTGCCTCGGTCTCCGGGGGCGGGGCCGCGGGCCGGCGGGGCGGGGGCGGCTGGGGCGAGGCGCCCGGTGGCCGCGCGCTGGGCAGGCGCGGAGCCCAGCCCGGGGTCACCGTCAGGGGCGCTGCCCTAGGGTGACGGGGCCGCCCAGCTCCCCGTCCTGTCCCGCAGCCAAGGCCGGAGGACGGCGCGCGAAGACGGTCTGGTCGCAGCCCGGGACCTGGGATCCCGGAACCTGCACCGGGGAATCCTCGGAGTCCTCGCCTGGGCTCTGCTTCCTCCACCTGCGCAGAGTTCCAAAAGAGAAAGTTGGGAAGTGCCTGGGAGACGGGAAACGGGCGCCACGTCCAGGCCCCGCCAGGCACTGGTCCCAGAGCTGGGACTCCCCTCAAAGGACCCCACATTCTAACTCCTGGAGAAACGCACCAAAGAAACTCTGAGCCAGAGCTGGGAGCATTTTGCCAAAGACATTGATTGCTCTCCAAACCATGGCTTCTGTGCCCCTGTGCGCCCCTAGGCCCTAGCCTCGGGGAAGCAGGGAGGCGGCCGCGTCAGGATAGGAGGCCTGGGGACCCAGAGATGCGCGCTGGGCGATTTGGCGGCTTCTGAGGCCCCCGGCGCGGTGGACTCTGAGGCGGCAGAGCCAGGACTTCCCACGGCCTGGTGGGGGGCGTCTGCTGGCCTTGCTAGGCCGGAATAACTCAAATTCTCAGAATTCGCAGGGTAATCCGCTTCATGGGAGCCCTGTAAACCAGGCTGACACACACGCTCAAGCTGCACATGTAAATATTTGCGCTCCTTTCCAATCTGAAGGTCTGGCGATTAGCAGCCTCTTGGTAGGTCTTCAGAGAAAGAAAACAAGTCCCATCTCCCCCGCACCCCTCCCCAGCTCCTGAAATGGGTGTGTGTGTGGGTGCTGAAATGTCAGAATCACAGCTGGGACCTTTTATGTGAACAGAGCTGTGACATCTGGGGGTTCTGGTTTAGGACTGTCCAGGTCCTCGTGCCTTGGTCCTTTTTCACCAGGTGCTGCGCAAAGGTGGGGAAGATCCATGCTCTGATGTCTCTGTTTCAGTGTGAAGTGTCCACATGGACATGTGAGGGGAAATTCGTAAAAGTACAGATTGGTGCTGGAAGGGTTTTGCCCCGGTCTAGAGCATCTCCATTCCCTTTCCAGAGGGGAGAGATGGGGCAGGCTTGGGGGAGCTGGGCATCGCCCCTCCAGTGATTCCCCCAGGAGTCCCAGCTCAGGTCCTGGTCCAGATCCTGACCTGGTCGAGGTCCTGCAGCTGGGTCCCCAGCAGAGCTAAGGCTGACTGCCAGCAGGCTTTCAGAGCAGACTTCGGGGAATTGAAGGAGGAGGACTTAACCTAGATGCCTCAGAACCCTTGGCTGGCTTTGGACAACCCAGACCCAATCTAAACCCTTGGGTTATTCAAGCCACAGGCAAACTCTCTCCTGGCACATATAAAATCTTCTCAAGGTGACATTTCCTTCCTTTGAGTGTGAGGCACACATGGTTTCTTTCCTGTCACAAATGCTTTAAGTTTGTTCAGCAATGAGGATTTTCCTCAAGTGGAGCTTTTGGTTTTCTTGTTGTGCTTGTTTGTTTGTTTGGGAGATGTCATGACTAGACACTGATATGTGCAGTGTGTGGTAGATCATATTGGGTGGAGTTGGTTTTCGTTAGCTTGCTGTACAATTACAATCAGTCTTTGGCGATCGCCATGGTGCTTCTGCACAGAGCAAAAGCCATGTCTTTCCTTAGTTATCTTAGTGACCCCATGGAGTCGGAATGGCCTCAGGAGATGGACATTTCCAGGAAAACTGAGGGAGCTCAGGGAAAGGTGAACTGGCAGGAATCAGTTGCCACCTCCTTCCCACTGCCCAGGCGGCTCAGCCCAGCTGTGGAACTCTGGTGTGCAGGAAATCCCTAGTGTGCATCCCATTAAAGTGACTCACACAGCAGGGATCAAACCTGGGCACAAGAGGTGAGCTGCTTTGGTGTCCCTAAGCTCTGCATCTTGTTGGCAGTAAAACACACACTGCAGCGTTATTATCAGGCCACATTGCCCCCGTTAGATTTGATGCCTTTGCAGATCAATACTGTGGTGTAAAATGGGGAGCCAGTGGCTGGCACAGAGGTGCTGTGAAAGGGGGATTCAAAGCCCTCCCTGAGCATCCAGTTTCCAAGGTCCCTTAAAAGCCCAAGTTATCAGATAAAACCACCCTGAGCACAAGGCAGTCTCATTACCACAGGGACAGGCAGCATGGCTGCTTTGGGTCCTAGAAGGAACAGTGGAGGAGGCTTTGAATTCTGACTTCAACATGCATGGACCTGTCACTTGTCAGTTTTGTAAGCATTTCAAACTTGGATCTCATCATTTCCATTAAGATATGGCCAATAATTCTTTCCTCCGTAGAAGGTAGCTCTGTGGGTTAATACAGTAACGTGCAATGTGCCCAAATACCCAACACCTGAGTAACACCAGTGTTCTTTATTGCACTTAAATTTTGAACTGCAAATTCTTGATCACAGGGACATGTCTTTTGCATGTTTAAGTACAGGTGGGGCGATCATTTTGGAGCTTAGAGGCTGGGGGCCGCATGGTGGTACTGAGCCTATTACTTACATCCTGCTGAACTGGAGCTAGGACTGTAAATTTTGGTTAAGTCTGAGCTCTGAGCTCGGTTATATGCCTCCGTATACAAACCACTTTCAAATTCACATTCAGAGCCTGCAGAATTCAGAAGTTTGCTTTGCCCCAGAACTCTCCAGGAGGGAATCCGTTCCGCTTGGGCACTGTCCCTGTTTGAGGACTGTGGTCGCAGAGGCCGAGCTGGGGGCTACAGGGTCCAGCCTGGGTCATCCTCTGCCGCCGCCTGGGCCGCCGCTGCCTGCAGGCCAGGGCGAAGCCGGGCTTGGCCGCTGGGAACAGCGCAGAGCGGAGAGGATTCCCAGCACCAGGGCAGCGCCTCCGAACCTGGCCTGAGATCCTGGCCGCGGCTTCCTCCTGGCTCGTTCCTGGGAGACACTTTAAAAGCAGGGCCTTGGTGCCTTTGGATTAGCCGGTTCCGCTTTGGAAACACGAAGGACGCCCCAGACCCAGCGGAGCGAGGCCACTGTCCGCGGCCGGCGGCGGGACGAGGAGAGGCGAGCGACAGGGTGGGGCCCAGCGGGAAGGTCCGGGTGCTGTGAGCGCGTGAGCGGCGGGGAGCCCACGCCCGCGCACCGCTGTGACACCAGGGAAAGCGGTGTCCGTGGGTCCCTGGAAGTTCGAAGGCATCTCCAGGGTCTGAGTCTGCGGGAGGGAAAATGTTGGAGCCTGAGATGCTGCGACGTCCACTGCAGACCTGACGTAGGGGAGTCGCCAGGGCCAGCGCTGGAGCCACGTGAGATTCAAGGTCGTCCTGCGCAATGTGCCCTAGGCACGCCCCTTGCTGCTGCTTTCCTCTCCTCTCTGGGCCACTCCTGTCCAGTTAGTCCCCAGGGAGGAGTCAGCCAAGGAAAGGAGGCCCAGGTGCCCCTCCCACCCTCCACCTCCCTCTCCAGGCGGAACCCAGAGCGGCTGTCCGTGTGCACCTGGCACAGAGCATCCCAACACCTGGGAAGAAAAGTCTCTTCTGAGCCCAACGGAGACCTGCTGTCCACAACTCCTGCACCCTCCTCCCCATCAACCAGGTCCCTTCTCCTCTCAGCCTCCCCAGTCTCCTCCTCTTCCTCCTCCTCCTCCTCCACTCTTCTTCCTCCTCTTCTCTCTTCCTCTGTTCTCCTCTCTCCTCATCTCCTCCTCCTCCTCCTCCTCCTCCTCCTCCTCCTCCTCCTCCTCCTCCTCCTCCTTCTCCTCTTTCTCCTCCTCCCCTTACCACCTTCTCATTTTGCCACCACTGCCTTCTTGTACCCAACCACCCGGCAGTTGCTGGCTGCTGTATTTGTTTTGTTTTGTTTTTGGTACTCGGGATTGAACCCGAGACCTTGCGCTTGCGAGGCAGGTGGCATCACCACTGAGCTAAGTCCCTGGCCCTGGCTGCTGTATTTAAAATGTAGGGATTTTATACATCATGGCTTTTTTATGTGAACTTTCATTTTTAAAATTATTGAAATTTTTTTATTACTGAGGGTTGCATTTTTGTTGTTGTTGTTTGTTTTGTTTTGTTTTGTATCAGGGATCAAACTCAGAACCTTGTGCTTGCGAGTTAGTGACACCACTGAACTAAATCCCCAGCCCTTCTGAGGTGTTTTTTTTTAACACCAATCTAAATTTTGGAGTCTCACCCTGGTACCAGAGGGTGTCAGGGAGGTTAAGAATCTGATCAAATTTCTTTTGATCATAAAGCTAGGGACTCCAATGCAAACCTGCAGCTTCTAAAGCATAACTCCTGCAACAAGAGAGAGAAGAGGACACACAGCCCATGGTTCCTGCTTGGAAATGAAGGTCTCATGGATAGGGGTATGGTATGGCTGGTGCCTTCCCCTCCAAAGCAGGCCAGTTTTGTGTGTGTCACCCAGTTAGATTTATGGCTGTGGGCATTTGGGAAGACGATCACCTCCTTCCTGCACCTGTGCCTGGTCCCTTCTCACTCTCCCTGGAGCATCTTCATAAGTCTTCCCAAGACAGCTGTTTGCTGACAGCCCATCCACATCTATGACAGAAGTTTGGGAGACCGAGGTGGGGAAGACCTTGCAGGAAGTAGCCTTGTAATGTTTCTGTGCCAACTCCCAAAGCAAGTCACCTCAGGAATCCAGGAATGAAGCTCATTTTATTCCCAACAACGTGGCAACATTCACCTTTTAAGGGCTTGGATGCCCGTTCCCAAATGTCAACAGGTTCCAGACAACTTGAAGTGTGTTAGGTAAGAGAACAAGACCTGTGCATCTAATAAAAGATATGGAAAGCAGAGTACAGTACTTGTTCATTCACCAACATTAACTGTCACTTACTCTGGGCTGGGCTCTGCTGGGCTCAGTCATCAGAGCCCTAAACTTCCTGCTTCCTGCAGCTCACATACTGGTAAGAGTCAGGATGGCCCCTTGGAAACAGATATGGGATGGAGTGGTTTCATAAAGTTTTGAGGAAAATTGCAGTGGACTTAGAGAGGAGTTCAACCTATTCAAGGGCATTCGTTCATTCTGGGCCAGGCACTGGTTTGTGGATGTGGGATGGAGTGGGACATTTTTGGTAGGATCCCTGCCCACCCAGGATTCAAAGCCTAACTTGGAGATGCATTATCTTTTCTTCATTTCTTTTTTAAAAATTTTTGGCTTTTTTATCTTGTATTAGTACATCCTGCAGTACATAATGATTACATTCATCATGGGGAGTTGTTACATGAACATAACACACCTTCATTCTTTTTCATTCCTTTCCCTTCCCCTCTCTCACCAGCAGGGTGGGAGCCTGAGACTGGAGGTTCTCAAGTTTGAGCCCAGCCTGAGAAGCTCAGCAACTTGGCAAGATCCTGTCAAAATCAAACAAATTAACAAAATAAAATAAAGTGGGCTAGTAGTGTAGTTTGGTGTGAATGCCCTGGGTGCAATCCCCAGTCCCCTCAAAACAAACAAAAAAGCATCAATATGGAAAACATACATTTCACTACCCTCAATATTTTACTAAAAGAACCCTTAGGGTATGGGGTGTAAGAGCTTAATATTAAATGCACATAAGGCAGACAAACAACTTGCTGGAGGAGACCCTCTGCAGAAGGTGCTGGAGTCTGACATCAAGCTGTGAAATGAGGTTACTGATGGGAAGACCACACCAAGGAGTAAAGGAAGTCAGGCCCCTGGAAGTGCAGAGCATCTCCCACGTCTCACTCGGGCCACCCCCACAACCTGGAGGAAGCCTCCAATTTAGAGATGACAAAAATGAGACCTGGAGGAGGTACAGGCAAGAGCCATAGTTTGCACTTATAGGGAACGAGACAGTGCCACTCTCTGGCATCTCGGAAATCTGTGTGTGGCAGACGGAAGGGGGCACCTCTAGGCAGATGCTGGCACAGGACTTTCCTCCATTGCCTTGCACTTTGAGGGAGTATATGTACATATCAAGTCCAGGATGCGAACGCAGCACAGACAGCATCTATTGCATTCCCATAGGCTGTAGAATGTGATTGCATTACAGGAGTTCATAGAAGGAGGCTGGGGAGGCCAGAAATGGGGCCCTTTGGGAAATGATGGACCACTAGGATTTGTAGGTGTGAAGAGACAGGAGGAGAAACTGCAGGGGGGAAGAATGAGGTCAGCAGGACAAGGCTAAGTGGTCAGAATGGGGGCACAGCAGGAGGGAGAGTCCTTCACACAGGTTTCCCACCGGAGGGACGGGACGGGAGTGCTGAGCTGGGCAGGTTTTCAGACAACGCAGGAGGGGAAAATGCTGGACAGAGCGGACACCGCAAATGGGGAGCCGGATGGTACTTGGTGGTCTAGGTTTGAAGGCCTGGGGGTCACAGGAGAGACAGAGGGGAGGGATTTCCACAGGAGGGTCAGCAGGTGGGGATGAGCATCCTCCTGTGGAGAGTGGGATGAGGCAGGAAGAGAGAAGGACGCTGGAGAGGGAGAGGTTGGGCCAATTCCCAGGGTTTGTATCTAGGACAGAAGAGAGACTTTACCGTGTACAGAACCATGAAAGTCAGGACGGAGAGCCAGCGGGGCGGCGGTGAGCTTGGTCTGAGAGTTGGGGAACTTGTGTTTCTCAGAATATCTGTGTGCAAATGAATGCAGGCCAGAAGAGGAACAGAGCAAGGCCATGTAAGCAGGAGCAGGAATAACAATTGTTGGAGTTTTGAGTCTATAGCCTTTCTCTTCCGCCTTGCAGCTGTCTACAAGGTGGTAGGTGTATAAATCAGTTTTCCCTCAATATGACAAATACTCAACTTATAAGGAGGAAGAGCGTATTTTGGCTCAGGTTTCAGTCCATGGTCACCAGGCCTGGTTGCTTTGGGCCTGGGGCAGCACAATCCTCACAGCAGTAGAAGGTGAGGGCAGAGGCGCCTTCATCTCATAGCAGCTGGTAGGAAACTAAGACAGGAAGGTGCTGAAGTACAGAGAGCCCCTTTGTGACCACGCCCCCATGACCTCACTTCCTCTAAGTAGGCCCTGCCCAACCTCAGGCTGGGAACCACACCTCCAACACCTGGCCCCTTGGAGTCGCTCCAGAGCCAAACAGTGGCGGTGGGCACCATGAAAGCAATGCCTCAGAGAGAAGCATCAGCATTTATGTGAAGCAGGCACAGAACCCTTATACCAGCTGCTCCTACAAGCTGAGAGAAGCCTTGTTCTGTCCTTGGGCACTGTGGCCTCTACCTTTTCCCGATGCCAGGGGAAGCAGCATTGCAGTCTTGTCTAGCAGCAGAAATTTGTACTTAACATGTGTGGCATAGATGTAGGTAAAGGGTAAACTGAGGCTCGACAATTGAGCTAAGTTGTTCATTGTACCTCATCCCTGCCAGGGCAGTAGAGCCCATAAAATTTCTCTACTCCAGTATGTGTACTGCTTGCCACTCTTAGCACAGATTTAAAAATTGATTTGTTTTTTGTTTTTTTTCCTGTCCTGCAGATTGAACCCGGGGCCTCAAACTGAGTTATATTTCCAACCTTTTTTTTTTCATTTTGAGTCAGGGTCTCTAAGTCGCTAAGTTACCCAGAGTGAGCTCAAAATTGTGATCCTCCTGCCTCAGCCTCCAACATAGCTGGGATTATAGGCATGTGTCACTGTGCTCAGCTAAAAATGATTTTGACAGCCTCTGTCCAAAATACCATCCCTTCTGCAGCAGACTGAAAGACAGTATTAGGAGTGTTTGTCACACCCATACCCCCCTCCCTCTCCCCAGGGGGTGAATTCCTGACTAGGTCCTTGAACTGCTACCTGGCACATACACCTCATATGCAAAGGTGCTTCCTGTACAGTAAACTGCAGCGCAGGGAGGCAGCCCAGAGGAGATGTAAGGCCCCCAGGGAGAGGGATGCAGGAGGAAAGACAGCACCAGGACGGACAAGAGAGCATTCAAGACAGTACAGGTGCCCAGGAGCAGCAAAACACTTCAAGGGAGGGGGTCCTGGATTGGAGTCCAGGGAGGCGTTAGTGACCTTGGAGAGCCCCATTTGGGAGTAGTTGGGGCCGAAGCTGGATCTCAGGAGCGGCCGTGGGGCTGGTGGCCGGCGGGCACAGGGGAGCCAAGGGTATGGACAGCATCTGTGGGAAGTTCCGTCCCTCTCACAGGCCGCTTTCCTGCTGATGCCCAGGGCTCCCGACCAGTGCTGTCCTCAGAGCCCCAGCTCCAGGTTACCGTGAGCAGAGTCTCCCAGCCTCTGAGGAGCACAGCCTCTGGGCCAGGTCCACGGCGGCCCCCATCTTACTGAGCCTCGGGCAGTGCCAAGGACCTGCTTCCTAGTGTACGACTTCCGCTCCTTTGGTCTCACCTCTGTGTCCTGTATTTCTCCTTTCTCCTCGCACACATGTGTCCTGAGGACCCGCAGGAGGCCTGCACAACACAGCCGGTGCCACACAGGCCTGGTCGCCCAGAGCCCAGGGGCAAGTGGGGCATGAAGGGAAATCATCTCAGCAAGATATTATGGACTAGAGGTGTGGGGAGGTGTTGTGTGTTGCGGGAATGTTGTCTGGGAGGGAGGGCTCCCTAGAGAGGGTTTTGAAGGGTGGTAAGGAGTTGGCAGCCCAGTTAACTTGCTCACAGAGCCAGCTAGACTCCATGAAGCAAGAGCTACTTTATCAGGTGGCTTCGTCCACCTGGCAAGGAGTGAGAGGGCAGGTGACCGAGGACCAGAGGAAGCCCAGCTCGATTCCTGCCTCTCATGCTCCATGCTATGGGACACCCTGCATTTATCTTTGCTTAGCAATTTAATGAGGAAATTAAAATGTGCTTGTGGCTACAGTCAGGAATCATTTCATACAGAGAGGTATGAACTTCACATCTGGAATCGGATAATGGCATTGTCATGTGGTCACAATGTGCTTGGACCAGGAGCTGCCTGCAGAGAGATTCGGCTGCCCACATGCAGGAGCCTTGAAGTGAATGAAACAGAGGCCAGTGGAAAGCCAGGTCATCCCCAGAGAGAGTGGGCAGTGCCGAGATGTCACCCGTGCTGGGCTGGTCCTCCCTCAGTCTGGGCCTCCGTGACCTCTAGGGAGCAGGGGAGCTGCTTCTGCAAACCCTGGAGCTGCCTCAGCAGGGTGCTGTGCCGATGTCTCCCCAATCTTTCCTGATGACAGGCCTGGTGACCTTTAGCAGCACTCAAACTTTTTAAGGAAGAAAAAAATCATAAAGTACAGAAGCCTAAATAATCCAGACCCCAGGACCAGCGGGCCATGTCCAGCCTTCATCTTGAATCCTTCATCTTGCTCAGTTTCCCATTAACACGAGACAAGGTATTAACAAGGCTGGAGTTTTCACCCAGAGTCTGTGCGCTGCTCCTGCAAAGGTCCACGTTAGCTGTGGAATTCAAAGACTCACTTCACATATTCATTTGCAACTCAAAAGCCTGAAAGGTGATTTTTGGAGGAACCTTTTGTGCCCCAGAGAAGGGCACTTTGGGAATGAAGGCGCAGGTACCTGTCCCCAGTCCCTAGCACGTCAGGGCGCCAAGCCTCGCTCATGTGATCTGACAAGCATGGGCTGTGGAGGAAGCAGAGGGGAAGCATCCAGTTCATATGACTAATTAGACCGGCTTCATGCTGGGTTGCTCTTTTCTGATGCAGGCCCGGGTCCTAATTGTGAGTTTGCTGCTCAGGAAAGTAAGGTTGAGTTCACATGCTAACGTGGTCTGTTTGGCCTCAGCATCCTGACCTGAAACTGATGCGAGGTGACAGGGAACAAAAGGGAAAGAGACTCTTTGGACTGGGAGGAGACCCTTGCAAGTTCCCCCAAGGAAGCCCCGAACACAGGTTGCTTCTCCTAAGGGCCACGTTCTTCATGGCCGAGCCAGCTGGGAGACACCCCGGAACTCAGGGTTTTGTGATGGGCAGCCACGCCCCAGGGAGGAGACCAGAGATGCCAATCGGTCAGGTCCACTTGCACAGTTCCCGAAGGCCAAGGCGGTCAGGACCAGCAGACACAGTCCAGGAGGGTGGGGCGCTGCTGGGAAACGGGTGCAGGACATGGACGGTGAGGGTGGCTGCAGCTCCTGAGCCTCACTGTGGCCACACCTTTCGTGCTGTGCGGCTCTTTGAACCTGAGGCAGGATCTCTACTCACCCTGTCTCCGCTGGCCTTTGTCCCATGTTGAGCAGCTGAATGCAGGAAAGTGGTTCTGGTACAGAAGGAAGAGATGTAACTCCCCAACCTGCTCTAGGAACAACGGAGGTTAAGAGTAGGAAAAATGTACTGAGAAAAAGAAAGTTCCTGTCTAAGAGAGACAGAAGGGGGACCGGAAAGTGGGTTGTCTGCCACCCCACTTTTCAAAGATGTTTTATACAGCGAAGCCATGTGGTGAGGCGGGTACAAAGTGGGAGAAAACTGTAAGACCCAATGGAAATTTACAGGTGGGCATGAGGTGGGACAAAACCATGACCAACCAATAAGATGACAAGCACAGTCACCCAGGTGCTATTGATTAAATGGGGATACAGTGGGGAAACAAGTCGCATACAGGGCATTTCCCATTTAGAGTATCAATCAGGGCTATCTACCTCTGCAGGAAGTAGTCCCTCTTCTTTCTATAATGCTAACCAGTGAATGGGCCTCAGTTGGTCTCCCTGTTGGCTCCTTGCTGTGTTGGTGTCTGGAGGGCTGGCACCTTGAGGACTGGGCCTGGAGGGCTGGTGCCTTGAGGGGGGCCCTGTCTAATGCCTAAAAGATACTAATGAACTTACCTATCTACAGTAGTTTCTTGTGAGCTCCAAGCCCAGCTCTTGAGAGGACGGAGCCCTTAGATGCTCTCTCTCGCAAAGAATGTGGGCGAATCAGCCAAGGAGTATTGGGGACCTGCAGAGAGACTGGTAGCCCCCACTGAGGCCAGCCCAGGCCATTCTGTGCCTGTGTGACTGACACATCCCCAAGCCCAGCCAGCACCAGCCCAGCCTACGCTGAGTCGGAAATGTGGAGCAGCCACCCTAGGTACAGATGAGCAGAAAGGACTGCTCGCTGCTGTAAGCGATGACTCCGTGGGGTGCGTGTTAATTCAGGTGCTCTGGGAAGCAGATGTCGGGATGGAGTCAGATGTGTAAGGGACTGACTGGATGAAATGCTGGCAACAATGAAGGCCAGGAGACAGAGCTGGGGAGAGGCTGCAGCCCGTGGGGCATCTGACCTGCACGGAGGAGAGAGGGCTGGGGCTGAGGCAGGAGCGACTCCAGGGTGGCCTGCGTGTGGGAACTACCAGCCATGCCACGCTCAGTCACAGGCAGCAGCCCAGGGAAGTGCGGCCTCACTGTGAACTGGGGGCGCATCCAGAAGGGCAGCAGCTGGGCCCTTGGTCCCCAAGCAGGAGTCTGAGCAGCACAAGGTGCTTTGTCCTGTGGCATTGGTGGGTGGGAACTGTTAAGTCAGGGAAATGGGTTTCTGAGATCTTTGCTGTGGGCAGAGCTTGACCTCTTTTTACCCCAAGCACTGCCTCTGATTAAAACTAGGTTAGGGCCAGGGATTTAGCTCAGTGGTTTTGCCTCCTGCTGTGCAAGCGCAAGGACCCGAGTTCTATCCCTGGTACCAAAAAAAAACCCCCCAAACCCCCCAAAACTAGGGTAGCATTGGGTATAGTGGTGCTTGTCTGTAGTCCTAGCTACTGGGGAAACTGAGCCAGGAGGATTGCAAGTCTGTGGCCAGCCTGGAAAACTTTATGAAACCCTGTCTCAAAATAAAAAAGGACATGGACTGGAGATGAAGTTCAGTGGTAGAGTGCTCCTGGATTTGATGCCCAGCACTGCAACCCCCCTAAAAAAAAAACCCAAAATCCCAAACAAACAGACAAAACTAGAGGAGAATCTTTTCCTTGAACAGCACTACAGTTTTAAAAACATTCTTTGCTGACTGCAGCACTAAGCCTGGAGAGTCCTGGAGAACTGGGTCAGGTCCACCTCTCCATGCCTGGCGAGGGCAAAGCAGTGTACAAGCTGTTGGTCCTTTTGTCCAAGACAGGGTCACGGGGGATCCACACCAGGAGGAAACTGAGGCCTTTGAATCACCCAGCTTTGAAATTGCCTTCAACCTGTGAGATAAACCTTAAGAATATTGTTGTTGATGGAAAATCCTTTATGTATCTTCATGGCGTGGGTAGCATGGCTCATTAGTATTATTTTTATAAAGCAATTTCACTAGTATGCATGTGCAATCACTATTATTAATTAGTTTTTCATGGATATCTAGGAAGAGGCTACAACCTCAGGTTCAATTAACATTTATGGAGCTCCGATTACGTGCCAGGCACTTTGCCAGGGACATGGTTTATTGACTTCTCACCAAAACCTGGGAGGTGCGCATTATCTCTATTTGTCTCAGGCAGCACACCGTTATGGGGAGACAGACTTGGAGCCAGGTCCTCTGACTTCAGGGTCCATGGACACAGCGTTCACTGAGCATCTAGCAAATTCTAAGAGCTGAACTACTTGATGGCCATATTGGCAGAGTCCCTGCCTTCGAACTGCTCACAGATTAGCAGGTAGACAGATGTCACAGTCATGCTTGCTCAGGAAGAAGGAGGCTGCAGTTCTTAGTGTGGCATTACCTCGACTGTGCTATGGTTTATATCCAGGTGTACCCCAAAGCCTCCTGAGCTTATTCATAGTCAGGGCCTTTGGAAGGGTGATTGGAGCATGGGCACCATAGCTAAATGTGACGTTAGGAGCCCTGGCCCAAGAGGCAGGTGTGGGGGTGGCCTGGTAGGGAGTGTGTCCCTCCCGTCTTCCTCTCTTTGCTCTGATTCCTGGCTGCCACGATGTGAGCAGCTTTCCTCTGCCAGACCCTTCACCTAGCCACTTCCTCCTTGGAGCCAGCTGACCTCAGACTGTAACCGTGCAGGGAAATGAACCTCTCCTCCTTTAGGTGGTCGGTGTCTGATACCATGTCTGGGCAGGAGAAATTGACTAAGACAACTGGCTTTGGGACCTGACCAGGTGACTTGGGGAACACACTTCTGGTTGTCTTGTGGGGGCAGGTGTCACGGATGTGTGGCCTGGGGGACTGTATCTGGTCCCTGTCCCCTTTCTCTCTGGTGCTGTTCCTCTGCTGTGGCTTCCAGCCCCCATGAGCGACACATCTTTGCCCACCCCACCCAACTTCCGCCATGATGTTCCTGCCTTGGAGCCAGCTGACTATGGACTGAATCCTGGAGCCAAATTAAATGTCTTCCCCTTTAAGTTGTGGGTGCTGGGTATTGTGTCCCAATGACGAAAAAGCTAAGATGTGTGCGATGTCTGAGAGGAGCATGGGCACTGTGCACCCTGAGAAAGGCCCGGTTATGGACTCAATTGTGTTCCCTTCCCAATGCATATGAGGTCACTCCAACCCCAGAATCTCAGAGTGTGACAGTGTTTGGAGGTAGGGCCTTCAGAGAGGTACTTACAGTAGAAGGAGCTCACATGATTGGCCCTGATCTAAAACGCCAAGTGTCCCGTGGTAGAGGAGAGTAGGACACAGATGTGCAGGTACACAGAGGGATGACAGGGTGAGGGACATGGGAGGCAGATGTATGTCAGTGAGCCAAGGAAGAGGCCTCAACAAATCCAGCCCTGTGGACACCTTGGCCTTGGGCTTCCAGCTTCCAGAGCAGTGGGAAAATAAACTGTTGCATGAGCCAGCCTGTGGGTGGGATCCCATGGCAACCGGAGCTGACCCCAGACTGATTCCCAGGGAGAGGCTGGGAAGAAAGCTCAGAGGCCCAATTCCCTGCCAGACGTAATTCACCTGAGAGCTTTCAGCAAGTCACCTTCCTCCCCAGGCCTCAGTTTTGTCCTCTGTGAAATGAGGGATAAGCCCAGAAGTGTTTCCCACAGTGCATCCATGGGACATTGACCCCTTGGGAGACTTTTCAGAAAGTCCCCGTGGCCACACACATCAGGGAAGACTCCAGTCCCCTTAGATATTCCAAAGACAGACTTGGACGTGCACAGGTCTCAGAGGTCTTGCAGGAGGAAGTCATGTAGAATTCATCCACAGTAGCCACAGAGCTTGATGTCCACAGCCCCTCAGTATTCACAGTCAGAGAACTCATATTGGGAGACCAGGCCTAAGATCCTTGTGTCTTTATTTTCAAGCCTAGCACTTAATGGCTTAATTTTGTTTTTTGTTTTTTGGGGGTTTTTTTGGTACCGGGGATCAAACTCGGGTCCTTGTGCTTGCACAGCAGGCGGCGAAACCACTGAGCTAAATCCCCAGCCCAATGGCTTAATTTTTTTAAAATCCCAAGGATAAAGTCTTCAGGGATTGGGGGTTATACCTATGAGTTAAACACAGGTGAAGAGAAGTAGTTGTAACACTGGAGAGAAAGTGACCTCAATTATTGGGTCTCTGTTCTCCTGTTTGATCATTTATTGTTTCATTTCTAAAATTTAAACCTAATTCTGTTTCTTTACTTTCTTCACTTATTTTTAGGAAACATTGCTGGCCAGTATTGCATAACAGTGGTTTTTGTGGGGATCCTTGGCTCACTTATGACTTCAGTGCACTCGAGTATTTTACCACTAATTCCATGTTGATAGCTGCTCTGGGAAACTGTTCTTTATTATATTAAAGAAATACATTTTTTATTTCTAGTTTTACAAAAGTGCTTCACAAAAGTTTAGTAAAATCTTTTTTGACTTCTATAGGAATAATCATATTTTTTATTTTTAATGATTTTAATTAAAATTAAAATTAGATTAAATCTAAAAAATTAAATCTATAATTTAAATTTAAAATCTTAATGATTTTTTGAATTCTTAATTTAATAAATTATATTAATTGATAAATCAGCCCTTACACTCTTAGGGTAATAGTACCTTGGTCATGAAATAAGGGTAATATATGAACTGGTTTCAGAAATGCAAGCTAATGTAATTATTGGCTTTCAGCTGACTTATCAGATGTATATATTACAAACACTTAAAACAGATTTGTGCTAATGAGAATTTCACCACATTCTATCAGGGTGCTTTAGTTCCCATTAGATAATCAAACTGCCCAGTTCTGGTTCAAGGTGATATCAGTCAACTGTTAATCTGTTTTAATATTCACTAAGGGATGCATAAAATTCAAGAAAAATGGACAGTCTCCAAAGACTTCGAATGAAATTTCTGTCATACAAACCTGAGTTTATGCACATTAGTTGTAGCAACAACAAATATTATGGAAAGAGTTGCCGCTTAAAGTTTAAACTATAAAATGAGACCATGAAAAGGGGATTTAAAACAGATTTTTAGCAATAGTCTTTTTTTAAATTCTCCTTTCTTAAACACACTCATAAAAGCTGATGCATAAATATTATTTTTCAGATGCAGTTATAGTTCTAGTAGTGAACACACTGCATTTAGTGTCTATTAACAAATCCACCTGTTCCTTTTCACATGTTCCTAGGTTAAAAAAAAAGTGCTATCTTATCTAAACCTTTTCTCAGATTGACTTTTATAATATGTAAACAATAGACCAGACTATTTATTATGATAAAGTGGAAAAATCATTAGGGCTAATATTCTATATCTCCTATCTTAATATAAAACAAAGAAAATAAGACTCCAGGAAATTGCATTGGGCTGATTTATTTGGTAGTTGGCCAGTTTATTTCACATTTATTATTGATTTATATACTTATTCAGATCTCGATAGTAATACTCAGATCCATATCAATGGCAGATTATTGCTCTATGCTCGTCTCAGGAATGTTTCTCAGACATGAAGACGACCAGGCTTTAGAGATCTTCCGAAAAACTCACACATTAAGTCCAGGAACATCATTAACTTCTTCATTTCAGCAGTAGCTATGTGTTTCTGCCTGTGTGAAATTTCTACTACTGGATGAAGAAACACCTGCACAGTTGTTCCATTCCCCAGATTCCTAGGCCACTTCTCTGGCTCATTGGTCATAGGTGTTGGGTGGTCCTGTGGTGTGGACAGCTCAGCTGGCTTCATCACCAGCATTATGCCTTTCTGAGTGTCATGGAAATCAATGAAGACAATGCCATCTCAGAAGTCTCAAGAGAAATGCACCTTTTTTGTGCCACAGGAACCAAGTCTATGAGCCCAAGCTAGAGAGAGAGATGCTCCTTGATTTATCATGAGGTAACATCCTGATAAACTCATTGTAAGTTGAAAATGCATTTATCCACTGAACTAACCTACATAACATGAGGATCTACAGTTCCATTTTCCATTTCTCACAAATAACATAACTTGGGTTTTTTATGGCTGAATAATACTCCATTGTGTATATATACCACAGTCCATTTATCAATTGATGGGCATCTAAACTGTTTGCTTGGCTTAGCTTTTGTGCCACTAAAAACATGGGTGTGTGTGTATTTCTACAATATACACTCTTTAATTATTTCAGGAATATACCAAAGAGGAGTGGTATAGCTGGATCAAATGGTAGTTTTATTTTTTCAAAGAATGCTGATATCTATAGTGGTTGTACCAGTTTACATTTCCACCAATAGTGTACAGGGTTCCTTTTTCCCTACATCCTCACCAGCTTTCATTTATTTTTGTATTCTTGGGTTTTTTTGGTACCGGGCATCGAACTCGGGACCTTGCGCTTGTGAAGCAGGTGGCAGAACCACTGAGCTAAATCCCTGGCCCTATTTTTGTATTCTTGATGATGGCCATTCTGACTGGGGTGAGATGGAATCTTAATGTAGTTTTTAATTGCATTTCCCTGATAGCTAAAGATGTTGCACAGTTTTCTACATACTTATTGATCATTTGTACTTCTTTTAAGGATTATCTGTTCAATTCATTTGTCCATTTATTGATTGGGCTATTTGGTTTTTTGGTTTTCAGTTTTTTTAGTTCTTTATATTTTCTAGAGAGTAATCTATCAGAAAAATAGCTAGTAGGGCTGGGGATTTAGCTCAGTGGTTTCACTGCCTGCTGCGCAAGCGCAAGCACCCAAGTTTGATCCCCGGTACCAAAACAAAAAAATTAATAATAAGAAGAGGAAAAATAGCTAGTAGGGGCTGGAGATTTAGCTCAGTGGTGCCACTGCCTGTCTCGCAAGCTCAAGGTCCTGAGTTTGATCCCCAGTACAAAAGAAAGAAAGAAAGAAGAAAGAAAGAAAGGAAGGAAGGAAGGAAAGAAAGAAAGAAAGAAAGAAAGAAAGAAAGAAAGAAAGAAAGAAAGAAAGAAAAATAGCTAGTAAAGATTTTCTCCAATTTTTGTCAGAGAATCCTTGACAAAAAAAAAATCATTGTAGCTAGTCATGTCACCTGCAAAGGGTCTCCTTAAACCCACTGTAATTTGAAAAAATATACATAAAAACATATTTAATACACCTAACCTTCTTACCATCATAGCTTAACCTCATGTATCTTAAACTTGCTCAGCATACTTATATTAACCTACAGTTGAGTAAAATCATCTAATATAAAGACTATTTTATAGTAAAGCATTTAATCTATCATATACACTCTTGAATACAGTATACTGTGCAATATGAGTTGTTTACCTTTATGTACTCACAGCTGACTGTGAGTTGTGCTCACTGTCAATGCCCCAAATCATGAGAATGGCACCACATGCCAGTAGCCTGAAAAAAAATTCAAATTCAAAGTAGTTTCTACCAAATGCAAAGAATTTTCTCATGGGTATAAATTGGAAAACTGTAAGTAGAAGCATCATAAGTTTGGAAGTATCTATATTTATTCTCTTTCAATTTGTATTTCTCTTACTGTATTTACTTTTCTTATCTTATTGCACTGGCTAGGATTTCCAGTAGTATGTTGAATAAAAGTGGTGAAAGCTGATGTATTGTAAATGTTTTTTAGTTTTTTGTGTATTATAATGTTTTGACTTTCTGAAAAACAAACTAACATAAACATCTTTCTGGTTGGGAAGAGACTTTCTTCCTTGGGGTAGCAAACTCTCTGAAATAGTGAAGGGCCTATCCAGGAGCATGATTTGACATGCAGGCTAAGCAGGACAGAGCCGTGTCTCCTCTGTCCCTTACACCCTAGAGGCAATATTCCTGTCACCATGCCAACACCAGGGGCTAGCAACCAGGGACTATGCCCAGAGTTTAAAGCCAGTCGTGCAAGTATCACCCTTCCCTGTCTTCTCTTTCCCACAAAAACCTCAATAAAGCCCATGACTTAAACCTTCCCCCTATTCTGTCATCTGCTTCTTCACCACCCTGATGCCTCTCTCATGTTGCCCTGCCTCCTGTCTCTAGGACCGTGAGGAGAAGAAACTTCATTTCCTGAATCTCTCCTCTGGGTCCTCTTGTGGCCATTTCTGACTGATCATCTCATTACAAGCCAGTCAACATCTCTCTTTTTTTGGCACCGGGGATCAAACTCAGGACTTTGCGCTTGCGAGGCAGGCGGTAGAACCACTGAGCTAAATCCCTGGCCCTTTACTAGTAAATTTAGACCTTTTCCCCCAGTAGTTGAATTTTTCATTCCTTAGTTTTGCACCTTTGCTCTTGTTCTCTCTCTCCCTTTCTCCCCTTATTCCCTCTCCTCTCTCTTGATTTGTGCCAGAATTTTAACTTTCTAATTAATCTTTAAAATAACAGCATTTAATTTTATGATTATTTTCTTTTTGCTAGCTTGTTTTCTATTTTATTACTGTATGTCCTTATTTCTAATTAATCTCTTTTTTCATTTATTCATCAAAAGTTCCATTTATTTTCAGTCTATTATTAATTTTTCTTTGAGTACCCTTTCAACATGTTTCATAGATATCAAAATGTTGTGTATTCTTTTTTTTTTTTTTTTTTGGTACCAGGGATCGAACTCAGGTCCTTGTGCTTGTGAGGCTGGTGGCAGCACCACTGAGCTAAATCCTCAGCCCCAATGTTGTGTATTCTTTATCATTATTTCCCAAATAGTTTATAATTTCAATTTTGTTTTCCTTTTTATCCAAAAATTATTTATGATTTTTTTTTTGGTACCAGGGATCAAACTCGGGTCCTTGCGCTTCCAAGGCAGGTGGCAGCACCACTGAGCTAAATCCCCGGCCCTATTTATGATTTTTTAACAGCAAGTGGATAAACTTTTTTTGCCTAAACTTTTAAAAACATTTAATTTCTAATTTCATTGTTTGTAGTTAAAGAATATGGCCTGGATGCCTTGTTTTGTGGAATTTATAGAGCTTTCTTGTGGCCTAATATTCAATTTTTATTGTTATAGATATTTGCAAAGAATTTTCTAATTTTGTGATTATATATATATATATATATTCTCAGTATGTTAACTAAGTTGTTCAAATCTACTGTATATCTTCTTAAATATCTATCAAGGTTTTTCTACTATTATTGTATTGCTAATGTTGCCATCATCATTATTTATTTTATTTTGAGGTTTTTTGGTACCGGGGATCGAACTCAGGACCTTGCACTTCCAAGGCAGGTGCAGAAACACAGCTAAATTCCCGGCCCATCATTATTTATTTTAGTGCAATGCTTTTTGAAACAGAACAATTTTATCTACATTATGAATTTTATCTTTTGCCTTTAAATTTTAAATGTTTGTTAATACTTGTTATTAATATTTTTATAATGATTAATCTTGTTAATATTTGCTTGACATGCCCTTGACTATCACTTTTTCTTCCTCCCCTTCCCTTTCCCCTTCCCCTCCCCCTCCCCCTCCCCCCACCTCCTCCTTCTCCTTCTTCTTCTTCTTGACATGGTCTCACTATGTAGTTTAGACTGATCTTAAACTCATTATAGCACAGACCTGCCTCAAACTCAAAATGATCCTCTTTCCTCAGTCTCCCAAGTGCTGGGATCACAGTTATGCACAACTACACCTGGCTATCACTTTATTTTCAATCCTTCTGTGTAAATTAGTTGTATCACACATGTAGTATAGTATAGTTTTCTCCCATAGGGATTTGACCTATTCTCAATTATTTTGATCATTTATATATTTAGACTTAATTATTTCTATCTTTTTTTTTTTTTTTTTTGGTACCGGGGATCAAACTCAGGACCTTGCACTTGCAAGGCAGGTGGTGGCACCACTGAGTTAAATTCCCAGCCCCTCTATGTCATTTTATGTATTCTACTTACTATGTTTCTCCCTCAATTCTCCCAGTTTCCTATGCTTACTGGTTATAGGGAGTTTCCTTTTTCTTTCTTTCCCCTTAGGTGATTTGAAAATTTTGCTTTACTTCTTTCTTTTAAATAGACAATTTTTTTGAGCAGTTTAAGTTTACAGCAGAATTGAGCAGAAAGTATGGAATTTCCACTGCCCTCTCCCTGTCAGCATCTACCCTAGGGCAGTGCTGAACCTCTACTGATTCATTGTTATCACCCAAAGTCTGCAGTTTACACCAGCAACCCTCTTGGTGTTACGCATCCAATGGCCACTAACAAACATATAATGACACATGTCTACCACTGTGGTATCAGACTGGGTAATTTCACTGCCCTAGAAACCTTCTGTGCCTCATGCTGCATTCATCCCTTTCTGTCTCTGAGCCCCTGGCAACCACTGACACTTTTGCCATCTCCATAGTGTTTGCACTTTCCAGAACGTCACATAGCCGGGTTCACACAGGATGCATCCTCTTCACATCAACTTCTTCTACTTAGCATTATTCATGGGAGGCTCCTCTGAGTCTTTTCATGGCTTGATAGTTCATTTTATTTTATTTATTTATTTATTTATTTATTTATTTATTTATTTTTGGTACCGGGGATTGAATTCAGGTCCTTGCGCTTGCGCAGCAGGCGGCGAAACCACTGAGCTAAATCCCGGGCCCTCATTTCATTTTAGTATTGAGTAATATGTGTCCCCTACTTGCCCGGTCTGTTTTCTTTTTCTATTAAGTAGATATATAAGTGGATTTCTGTTAAGTGAAGTTTGAAAATATATCTCCTAAACATAATATTTCTCATTTCTTTTTTCATTTTTGGTACTGGGGATCGAACTTGGGTCCTTGCACTTGCTCAGCAGGGGGCAAAACCACTGAGCTAAATCCCCGGCATTTCTCATTTCTTTATTGTTCCATTTTCTGAGAGTACTTTTTATTCCAGATCTCTAATTTGACTTTTGGATGGTCCATTTTATTACTTTCTTTTTTAAGTGATTGCTTCTTATTTTTTTATTTTTTTATTTTTTTTGTGCCAGGGATCGAACTTGAGACCTTGCACTTGCAAGACAGGCTCCAGAACCACTGAGCTAAATCCCTGGCCCCTTATTTTTTTTATCTTTACCTTAAAAATTGTACCTTTTCTCACAAATGAGACATCTTCCTAAAAATTCTGATGATGGCAGAGGAAGGAGCTTCCGGGCTGCCATTCCAACACTCCCAGACCAGAGGTAGGAACTTCCAGGCCAGTGTTCCACTGCTTCCAGCACAGAGGAGGTGAGCCGCATGGGCACCAACAGCACCTCACCACCACTCACCCCCCATCGAAATGAGAAGACACATAAACAAGGCTCAAAACCAGACTTCCAAATCACCTACAGCAACCCCAAAGGGAAATGAGATGGAACACTCTGATACTCAACCAACTGGACTCCCTGAACTGGCAACAAAAGAGGATCTGGAAAAAATGAAATCAGAAATAATTTCTCTGATAAAAGCAGAGATTGTGCCCTTAGTAGAAGACATGATTAATAAATCTAGACAGGACACAGATAAAAAAAATAGAGGAGCTGAGGAACATGATGGAATCCCAACATAAGAAACAAATGGAATCCATAAAACAGATACAAACAGATTTCCAGGAGATTAAAAAAAATACATTTAGAAGTCTACACAGCAGAATGAGCCAATGTGAGGACAGAATTTCTGATATAGAAGATAAGATTGCAATTAGTGATCAGGAAAAGAAAAATTGTTGCAAAATTATAAGGGACCACAAGAAATCAATCCAGCAGCTGCTAGATGATGCAAAGTAGAGTAACATAAGACTGATTGGAGTCAACGAAGAAACAGGAGAGAGTGGGATGACATTAAAAAAACTGTTCACAGAAGTAATGGCAGAAAGCTTCCCAACCAAGGGAAAAGAACTTGACATACAGATAAGTGAGGCATATAGGACTCCAACTAGCCTTGATCAAAAAAAAATCTACACATAGGCATATAATAGTTAGGATTCCAGAAACTCAACAGAAGAACAAAATTCTACAAGCAGTTGGAGAAAAGAAACAAATCGCATACAAAGGAAAGTCCATCAGAATCACAGCAGACTTCTCAATGCAAACCCTTAAGGCAAGAAGAGCTTGGAGTGATGTATTTCAAGCCCTAAAGGAAAACAGCCTCCAACCCAGATTGATGTAACCTGAAGAACTATCTTTCAAAATTGATGGAGAAATAAGATACTTTCATGACAAAGGGCACCTCAAGGACTTCATGAATACCAAACCAGCACTCCAAAAAATTTTAGGTAATATCCTAGAATCAGACAATGAGGATCACAACCCCAGGAAGTCCAGCAAAATTAATCCATCAGGCATGACAAGAAATTAAATGCAAATGGGGAAAATCCAACAAAAAGAAAAAGGCATGACAATGACAAGTCAATATGTATCAGTTATAACCATCAGTGTTAATGGTCTCAATTCACCAATCAAAAGAAACAGACTGCCAGAATGGGTCAAGAAGCAAGATCCAACAATATGCTGCATACAAGAAACACAATTCAAAAAGAAACTCATAGACTGAAAGTTCAAGGGTGGAAAACAATACTCCATGTGACAGGAACCAGAAAAAAAGCAGGAGTAGCTATCCTCTTTGCAGATCAAGTGGATTTCAAACCAACACTGAGTAAGAGAGACAAAGAAGGTTACTACATCCTTGTAAAGGGAACAATCCAAGAGGAAGAGATGACAATCATAAATACCTATGCACCAAACACTAGTGCACCCAGCTATATAAAACAAATACTAATGGACATGAAAAATCATATAAGTACTAATACAATAGTAGTGGGGGACCACAATACTCCACTGTCACAAATAGATCAACTAGACGAAAAACAAGTAACGAAATACTAGAATTCAATCAAACTCTTGAAAAAAATGAACTTAACAGATGTTTACAGAGTCTTCCACCCCACAAAATCAGAATACACATTCTTTTCAGCTGCACATGGGTCATTCTCCAAAATAGACCACATACTCGCTCATAAAACATATTTAAGTAAGTGCAAAGGAATTGAAGTTATCCCCTGTATATTATCAGACCATAGTGTGATGAAATTGGAGATCAATAGCAAAAGAAACTGCAAAAATTTCATAAACACGTGGAAATTGAAGAACACACTTCTGAATAACCAATGGGTCACAGAGGAAATTAAAGAAGAAATCAGACAGTTCCTTCAATTAAATGACAATGACAATACAACATATCGGAATCTATGGGAAACAATGAAAGCAGTCTTATGAGGGAAATTCATAGCAGTGAATATGCATATTAGGAAAACAGAAGGAGCCCAATTAAACAACCTGATGCTGCACCTCAGGCTTCTAGAAAAAGAAGAGCAGGACAACCCCAGAGCTCATACAAGGGAGGAAATGATAAAGATCAGAGCAGAAGTCAATGCAACGGAGACTAAGAGAACGATACAAAAAAATCAATGAAGCCAAGAGTTGGTTCTTCAAAAGAATCAACAAAATTGACAAGCCCTTAGCCAATCTTATCAGAAAAAGAAAAGAAAAGGCCCATATCCATGCAATTAGGAATGAAAAGGGTGAAATTACAAGAGACTCAGCAGAAATCCAGAGGATCATCAATAAATAAGAGAACCTATACACCAATAAGATGGAAAACACAGAAGAAATGGACAGATTCCTAGATATGTATGAATTACCAAAGTTGAATGCAGAAGACCTAAAAATTCTAAACAACCCAATATCAATCAATGAACTTGAAAACGTAATTAAAAACTTACCAACTAAGAAAAGCATGGGTCCTGATGGCTTCACTGCTGAATTCTACAAGACATTTAGAGAGGAACTACCGCCACTACTGTTTAAACTCTTCAATGAAATTGAAAGGGAAGCAATACTCCCAAATTCATTCCTGGAAGCAAGCATCACCTTGATCCCCAAAGCAGAGAAAGACCCAACCAAAAAAGTGAACTATAGGCCAATCTCACTAATGAACAGAGATGCAAAAATCCTTACTAAGATACTGGCAAATAGAATGCAGAAGATCATCAAGAAGATCATTCACCCTGACCAAGTGGGATTCATCTCAGGGATGCAGGGATGGTTCAACATATGCAAATCAATCAATGTAATACACTATATTAATAGAGCCAAGGACAAAAACAATATGATTATCTCCATAGATGCAGAAAAAAGCATTTGACAAAATCCAACATGCATGTATGATAACAACCCTACAAAAAAATGGAATAGATGGTCTCTACCTCAATCTGATAAAAGCCATCTATGAAAAACCAACAGCCAATATCATATGAAATGGTCAAAAGCTGAAATCCTTCACACTAAAATCAGGAACAAGACAAGGATGTCCACTATCACCACTCTTGTTCAATATAGTTTTGAAAACATTAGCCACGGCAATTACACAAGAGAAAGAAATAAAAGGAATAGATATAGGAAATGAAGAAGTCAAATTGTCATTATTTGCAGATGACATGATACTCTATATAGAAGACCACAGGAGCTCCACTAAAAGTCTTCTAGACTTAATAACCAAATTCAGTAGAGTAGCTGGACACAAGGTCAACACTCAAAAATCAATAGCTTTCCTCTACACCAATGACAGACTCACTGAGAGAGAAATAGGGCAAACACTTCCTTTCACAATAGCATCCAAAAAACTGAAATACCTAGGAATTAACCTAACAAAAGAAATCAAAGACCTCTTTTCTGAAAACTATAGCACTCTGAAAAGAGAGATTGAAGATGATATCAGAAAATGGAAAGACATCCCCTGTTCCTGGGTAGGAAGGATCAATATAGTGAAATGGCCACACTTCCAAAACTGCTATATAGATTCAATCCAATCCCAATTGAAATCCCAGGAGTATCCTTCACAGATCTTGAGAAAACAATCCAAAAATTCATTTGGAACAAGAAGAGACCCAGAATAGCAAAAGCAATTCTAGGCAACAGAGACACAGCAGGGGGTATCACAATCCCCAACTTGAAACTATACTACAAAGCTACTGTGATAAAAACAGCATGGTACTGGCAAAGAAACAGACCTGAGGACCAGTGGAACTGATTAGAAGATACAGAAACAACTCCAGACACACTCAGCCATCTCATCTTTGATAAAGGAGCCAAACACCCTCCCTGGAGGAAAGATAGCCTCTTTAATAAATGGTGCTGGAAAAACTGGTTTTCAACTTGCCAAAGATTAAAACTAGACCTGTATCTCTCACCATGCACTAAACTAAAATCAAAATGGATTAAAGATTTAAATATTAAAATAGAAACACTGAATCGGCTGGAATAGAAGCCAGGTAGAACTCTTGAAGACATTGTTGTAGGAAAAGATTTTATGAACAAAACCTCAGTTACCCGTGAAGTAGCACAAACAATCAACAAGTGAGATCTCTTCTTATTAAAAAGCCTCTGCACAGCAAGAGAAACCACCAGCAGGGTGAAGAGACAACATACAATGTGGGAAAAAATCTTCATCTGCTGTTCCTCAGACAAAGCTCTATTATCTCGAATCTATGAAGAACTGAAAAAAATCAGACCTCCCAAATTTAAAGACCCAGTCTGAAAATGGGCATCTTAAATGAATAGACATTTCTCAGACAAAGAAGTAGAAATAGCAAATAAACATATGAAAAAATGTTCAACATCACTGGTCATTCGAGAGATGCAAATGAAAACAATGCTGAGATTCCACCTCACTCCAAAAAGAATGGCTGCTATCATGAAATCAACCAATAACAAATGCTGGCGGGGCTGTGGGGAAAGAGGAACCCTGCTCCACTGCTGGTGGGAGTGTAGACTGGTGCAACCACTGTGGAAATCGGTATGGAGATACCTCAAAGAACCAGGACTGGAAGTCCCATTTGACCCAGGTATTTCCTTGCTGAGTATCTTCCCCAAAGAATTAAAAGAATCATACCACTGTGATATATGTGCACCCATGTTCATAGCAGCACAGTTTGTAATAGCTAAAACTTGGAAACAGCCCAAATGCCCAGCAACTGGAGACTGGATAAAAAAAATGTGGTTTTCTTCTAAAATGGAGTACTACTCAGCCATCAAAAACTAGAAATTAGAGACATTTATAGCTAAATGGATGCACATTGAGGCGATACTCTTAAGTGAAATAAACAGGACACACGTGTAAATACCAAATAGTTTCTCTAGTGTGAGAAACTGAAAGTGTAAATAAGGACTGAAAGGTATAATAGATAATGTGAAATAGGAAGAAAAGGGGCAAAGGGGAAGGGGAAGTGGGAGGGATAGGGGAAAGAAGGGAATGGAATTAATATGAGAAAATGAAAAAATGGAAACAAAGTCTTTGTAAATAGGGAGGGGAATGGATGGGGGAAAAATAAGAACCAAGAGAGATTATGTAAAGGTGCAAATTTCCAATGATGAATGTCATGATATTGCATACCTAAAATGTACCAATAAAATAATATTTTAAAAAATTCTGATGACACTAATTAGAAAGTTTAAAGATTTTCTTCCATTTTCCATCTCTTTGGTTTTTGTTTTTTTTGGTTTCTTCAACATTGTTCTGCTTGCGTATCTTTCCTTGTTTCTTTTCTTCTTCTTCTTTTTTTGGTACCATGGATCAAACTCGGGACCTTGCACATACAAGGCAGGCTGTGGAACCAGTGAGCTAAATCCCCAGCCCCTTTCCTTGTTTCTGTTGGTGTTTCTCAAATGCCTACTGATTTTTAATTGCCTGTGTATAAAATCAGGGCTCTCCTTTTTGGTGTGTGCATATCTGTTCCCATAATAGGAGGAGGTGGCTGTAGGTTGGGTCTGCTTGCACGCATGTTTCTCTCCACAGTGGAGAAGGGAGTCAAATGGAGGAAGACTTGATCTTGCTAGCAGCATGGGACTTCATTCCTCGAAGGAGCCGCCTTCTTTCCCTACCATTCACTATGGAGGGTCCAGTGCGCAGGACCAGAACATCGTGGAGCTGTGATCGGACTGCAGACCCAGCTCCCCTGCAGGTGCCGCTGCTCGCCTCCTTGATCTTCCTGAGCACTGTCCCATGTTGCATTCTCCAACTCTGCTCTTGGCATGGGCAGCTCTCTTCTCTGAAACAGCCCCCCTACCCCACACCTTATTTTGTGTTCAATTTGTTTTACTCTGGTTTCTCTATCAGTCTGATTGGTTTTCTAACTTCCAGAAATTCCTCCAAAATATATGGCCAACTTTTCTAGGTCCCTCAGAACTTTTCCTGTTTCTTTTCCAGATTGCTAGTAATGATTGCTATTACTGTAAGAACATGCTGAATTCAAAGTGCAAAACACTGGGAGTTTGGGGAAGATAAGTTTTGTTTTTGGAGTTTAAAAAGTATTATTATAATTGAACAAATTTATGGGATGCTGTGTGACAATTCCATGTATGTGTTCACTGTATAATGATCAAGCAGCATAGTTAACATTTCCATCTCCTTAGGCATTATTTAAAAATTTTGGTAACATGTACCAGTTTATGGGGTACAGTGTGATATTCCAATCTATACAGTATGTATGATGGATTCTGTTTTTGAGAAGGCTTGAGATCTGACTGTAGTGCCATCCTCTAGTGGTGTTAGTTCAGAGTCAGTAGAGGCCTTGGAAACTTTCGCATTCTTCTGGATGAGTCTCACTAGGCTGCTTTCCATTGCCTTGTTGACTTATCAATCAAAAATATGCCACAAACTGGACTGGATGGGAATATTTTAACCTAAAATAGAGTGAATATAAATCATACATTGCCTAGTTATGAATACAATCATTTTGTTGTTGTTGTTGTTGTTTCTGGAAACATTTAATAGTACTGATCATGTCATGATTGTTACTCTTAATCTTGAGTCTATTCTTTGGGGATTACACCATCCTAAGGGACTGTGAAATAATCACTCATGGGACTGTTCTGAGCTAATGCTGAGCAATTTGAAGACCCAGGAATATCTGGTTATCCCTTAGCAGCCATTCTTCTGGTGCAATTGACTATAAAAGACATTGTATGATGGATATAAATTTTTAAGAGAAATATGGTTATCTTCTGCATGAAAATCAGAAGTCAGAAGCAAATACATTTAAGAAATGATTCTGGACCTGGGAGTGAAAGTTCTGCTGCTTTGTCATCTGGGCAAGCAGTGAGCTGGCAAATGTCGACTCTTCTTCTGACCGTGCACCTGAAGATCTGTAGCTGATGGATGTACAGTGCCTGCCCCTTTCATTAGGGTTCTTCAACATAATCTCACCTGGACTAGGGAGATGTGTCTGACACCACAGGTCTACATGGGAGAGAGGACAGTAGAACTGAGCAAGTAGATCATTTATATCCTTATTTCTCAAATAGTAATGAGTAAATGAGTCATCTGGAAATCTTTATAGAAATACTGGGATGTGATGTAAAATCCTCCTTGCCTAAGCATGCAGCTGGTGTTGGCCCACAGGACACACTTAGAGTAGCAAAGATCCATTTTTCTTTTCTTATGGAGACATTAATCAACATCTGAAAATATGAATATATTTTATTAAGATATCTATCAATATAGTGTGGCTAAATAAAATGAGTTAAACATGCCAGACAATGGCCTGGTGATCATGTAATAAATGTGGAAGCCAACATCCAATAGTGTGATCCTGTTGTTGCTCTGCTTTATTAAAATCAAGGATAACTGAGAATATAGGAGAAGCAGATTTGGAATGGCATTTGCAATTGGCAGCTGGACACGGTTTCTAACCTGTATTAGGTTGTTTTATCAGAAGTTACTTATAATGAAAGGAGTTTCCATTCACCTGCGTATTAATAAAAAATGCATACCTAGGGTTGAAGATTTGTGTGTGCGCATGTGTGTGTGTGTGTGTGTGTGACTGAAGGGTGTGGTACTTCTGGCTTCTGAGTCAAAAGCTATTATGATCTTTGGGAGCAATATGGCGAAGAGGAAAGGGAGATTGATGTTTGAATTTGCTAAGAAGTGGTAGAAACAGAAGACCTGTATGCAAATACAAAAGCAAATTTCTCCTAGTTGTAAAATCAAAATTTTTTTAACTTGAAACTGGGGCTTTACTTACTGCCAAGATGTCAAAATTTTAAATTTCCCTTTAAAATAAGCAAAATGTGGGACAAAATTCATCCTTTAGCAGATTGACTGGATTTATGTTTGATAAGTCACTGTGTTGATTTTTCATGATAATCTACAAGAAAGTATATTGATTTCACTTCAGGATCCTCACAATCTCCAAGAAGCAAAAGCATTTTTTAAGTTTCTAATATATCTGAGGCATAGCACCATCATTTCTCAGGAGGAAACTTTAACTAAGTTTAACTAACTTTACATTTAACCAACTTAGTTAATTAAGTTTAACTAAGTTAACTAACTTCAAGTAAGAAAGAATTCAATGAATCAAAACATTAAAAAATCAGGAAAGAATGACAGTCCTGATAACTCAGAGGGTGAAGAGATAGTTAAATTTGAGATCTGACATTGTCTTACGGGGTTTGTAGAGAAGATGGGCCTTAGAAAAAGATAGAAAACCATTTTCATTTGTAAAGTGATACTCAGATTGTTTCCTAAGCTCTGAACCCTAAACTAGAAAATTTTTTACATAGTTTTCAAAAAATATCAGAATAAAAAGTTTGCATTATGGGAAATACCACATCAGACACGACCTTTCCGACAGGATTTTTTTTTTCAGTAATTTTGCAAATTCTCTCTGAGATTACTTTAGGAAATTTTTAGTGAATACTAAGAATTCTATTAAGTTTTGATTTAATTCAAAATATTATTTAGGATCTTCAGAATAGTTTTTAAATCCTAGGCTAATACTAATACATTCCATGATAGTGTCTATACATTAACCAATCCTCTAAAATAACATATGGTTATATTCTTAATATTCACATTACCATTTTTACAGTTCTTACGGTGCTTATACCAAGTTCTATATGAGGATTACTTATGTGCATGACTTGCCCACCCACAAAATTTTTTTTTTTTTTTTAACTCAGGACCTTGTTCTTGAGCTTGAGGCAGGCAGCAGGCAGCAGGCAGCAGCACCGCTGAGCTAAATTCCCGGTCTCAACTAAAGGTAATTTCTTTGTAAACAAGGTCTACAACTTTTTATTTTCCACATACCCAGCACAGCATATTTGCTTACTGAGAGTCCTATATATACACAAGATGATAAATTAATTCTGCTGTTCATCAAATAACAACTTCAATTGAATCTATGTATTCTAGGCTCACTTTCAGGAATGCCTAATGGTTAGAATGATTTAAATAAGTAAGAAATTCAGAAATTGAGATAAAATTGTTTTTAAAAATTAACCTACCCAGGGCCGGGGATTTAGCTCAGTGGTTCCGGCGCCTGCCTTGAAAGCACAAGGTCCCGAGTTTGATCCCTGGTACCAAAAACAAAACAAAAAAAATTAACCTACCAAGAAAATCTCAAAATATTTGGTTTTTGTTAATTTTTTTATTTTAATCTCTAACTTGGCCCATGAGATACTGATGTGCAACTGGAAAACTAGACAACATTTTAAATTGTGCCTCCAGTTTTCAGCTTTTGTATTTCCAAGAGGTATAAGTCTGGCATAAAACAGAATTGAATAAAAGATTACAGAATTGGGTAGACTGGAAATCTCAAAATGCTTCAGAAATAGGAGATCTACCTTTATATTTGCCTTTCAATTACAAACCATCACTAACGTTTGTATGACTCCGTAGAACAGAATTAATGCTGCAGTCTCTACGTATATACACAGGTGAGGGACATGTTTTCTAGAAAGAAGAAATAATTACTTTCAGGAGACCAGCTTGAAATCGCACTGAGCAGGCTTTAGGTATTATTGATTTGGCTTATAATTCGGCTATTGACTAAAATTATTTGTCACTCTAAGGCCTAAGTATGAATTGCTAATTACCTTTCGCCTGGTGCTCGGAGATAGACTTCCCTATGCCAACGGTCACGACTGAGGTCTCAATGATCGATGAAGTTGTGATGTCTCTAATAGCAAAGAAACACTGCAGCTGAAGAATTATGACTCTGGGAAACCATTCTGTAAGGTCAAAACCGTGCCACTCAAATCCAGTGAGCATGTCCTGGGAGCTCAGCACTGCTGCTAAAAATCTCAGAAGTCAGGAACGCCTCTCTGGACAAGTGAGCTGGAGGAGCCTGCACTTCGGGGCCCCCTTGTGGCTGAGAGGGGCAGGGCTGCTTCCCGCGAGTGCGCGCAGGGTTCTTCCGCTCAGGGGCTCCTGGCTGGTGAGAAAGGACACACAGGTGAGCCCTGCTCTCGGCCACCACCACCCCCAGGGTCCAGGCTGGCCTCTGTTCCGTGGGTCTGTGTCCCGGGTCCGGGGAGGGGAGGCGCCCAGGTCGTGGTCAGGGGAGGGGCCAGGCAGACAGGGTTACGGCCAAAAGTGGGGTGCTCCAGGTTAGGGTTTGCGGAGGGGCGGATGGGGCGCAGTCGAGGTGGGTGTGGCCCAGGAGCCTGAGGCGCACCCCAGGGCGCTGACTGGCGGCGCTCCCAGTCCTCCACCCCTCCCACCCCCGCCAGCCGAGCCCGGGCCCCGCCACGTGTCTGCCCCCTGCGGCCTCGCGGCCTCGGTCTCGGGGCCACAAAGGCGGCTGTCGGACTCAGCCCGGGCCGGGTCACAGACCTGGTCGCGCAGTCCCTCACCTCTGTCCCCGGACTCCCCAGTGACCCCAGGGGGCAGGGGTAGTGTCTGATCTTAACCCCAGTGAGCCTAGGAGTGACGTCTCCCCCTGCCGGAGGGTCCTTGTTGGGGCGCGGCCCTGGATTTGGGGGAGGGGCTTCCCCTCCCCTCAGCCCAGAGGAGGCTGAGCCCCGGGGTTTCTGAGGTGGCCCCGCTGGGGTCAGCACCGAAGTGGTCAGAGCCAGCGCTGCCCGCCCTGGGGTGCAAAAAGGTGGGCACCGGGGCGCCGCTGCTCGGCTTAATACTGGGGAAGAAGCGTTCTTCCCATAGCTGGCCCCGGGGTCCAGGAGACATTCTGCGTCTGGGGTGTCAAGCTGGGGCCGCGGATGGGAGACGCTAAGAGTGCGCTCTACGAGGACTTAAAAGGTTTGGCTCACTCTAGGGCTCTAGTGCAAAGTCAGGCAAGGACCTGCGCCCTGAGCCGCTCCGCTGCCCGGTCTTGGGACTCTGGCAGGGCTGGAGAAATGGCAAGAACAACGGGACAAGTTGTGCTGGATGTGAGGGAGACTATTTTGAGAGGGATTGATGCCAACGTGTCTTTTACTGTAGTATTTTTTAAACTGAGATATTCACCATAATTTCCCATAGTTACGTGTATTAGGAGAGAATATGCTGTATTTGTGTTTCTGAGGCTGACGTATTTCACTCAACATGACCTGAAGATCCATCGAATTTTTTTTTGCAAATAACAGAAGTTTATTCTTTCCTGTGGTTGAATAACATTCCATTGTGTATATATACCACGTTTTCTCTGAAGCATGACTGCTTGGGGGTCTCCGGACAGACCACCGGCCACACAAGTAGGAGCAAAAATCAGCTTTATTACTGGCGGCTTCAAGGGATTCAGATCACCTTGAAAGCGTCAAACAGAAGTTTACACTCATTTTTATACCTTTATGTTTCTATGGGAGGGGGAAGCAGCAACCGTAATCACTGGAGAAACAGCTATCAACCCAAACACAATTACATAAAGGGACAATGAAGGGGGGAGCAGGAGGTTAGGCAGGGCTTTCTGAGATCGCATTGCTCTAGTGAGTTTGCACTACAGTAGTGACTATAGTTACAATATATCTTTCTCAGCAAGCATAGGTCCACAGTTAACCCATAGCTGCCCATTTTTACACTAGGAGATACTTTTCGCCCTCATCTTCATTCATTCATGTATTGAGGGGTGGCTTGGCAGATGCAGACTGTGCCACAGTAAGCGTGGGTACACAAGTGCCCTTATAGTGTGCTGGCATTAACTGCTTTCAGTACGTACCGAGGAGTGAGATTGCTGGATCAAATGGTAGCTCTAGTTTGAGTTTTGTGAGGGACCTCCATACTGATTTCCGTAGTGGCGGTACTAATTTACATTCCCTTTAAAACATGGGAGTTTTAAATATGGATCGTGTTTCATTTGTCTCTTTTTGCTTGTGCTTTGAGTGTCATATCTAGAAAACCTTTGATTACCTCATCCAAGGTGACCAATATTCATTCCTATTTTTTTTTTCTAAGATTTTCAGTTTTAGCTCTTACCTGATGGACTGTCCCATGCCATCCAGTGGGAGAGTCATGCAAGTGAGACATATGGATTACAGCCCTATCTTGAACGTGTTAATAAATTGTAAGCAAATTTTGTATGTGGTATAACTTAGAAGCCCAACTTTATTCTTTTTCACATAGTTACCCAATTTTCCAGCACCATTTGTTGACAAATAATTGACTTTTTAACTGTCATCGGATAGATGTTAACCATGTAGTACAAAGTGATAAATGTCAACAGTCATCAAAAGATACAGTTTCCAATGTACAGGTATGGCGCTTACTGTCTAGTTCCTTAGCAAATACCTACATTTTACTTAATGCCTCCATTCCAGCAGAACGCCTTAAAGATTTGTTTTCCTGTGTGTGTATTTGTTGGTATTGAGGCAGGAGATCAGGGTATGGCAGGCTGGCTAAAAACAGGATGCAGGATGTAACCTGAGCCAGAACGGAAGCTGATCAACAAGATGTGACCTGGCAGCCGTGGCCTGGATGTGTGGGCAGAGCAACTGCTCACCAAAGGGATCTGAAAATATAAAAGGCCGTGCCTTGCCTTCACTGCCACGGCCATCTTCCTGCTCTGCAGTCCTTCTGTTTCTGTAGCAGCCCATCCTGCATATGGGATGTATCTCTTCTCGTTTTTCTCTTTTCTTCACTCTGTCCTTTTCTTCTTTTACTTTAAATAAAAGTTGAGCTTACCTGTTCATCAGTTATCCTGTCCAATTCCTTCAGTGGGACAGAAAGAACCTGGAATTACCACACTGTGCTGTCCAGGACTGGTATTGATGTGAAATAGTAGGTTTTAAAATTCACATAAAACCTTCCTGGGTTAGCATATCATTTGTACCGACATTGTATTAGCCTTTGGAAATGAGAAGTGGAGTTTCAGTAACTGTTAAAGGAAGCGGGAGAGTTTCCAACGGAGATAAAGTCCCTGCTCTCTATAAAGGGTCAGAAAGATAAATAATATGAGAGAGCCTATAACTGAGGCCTAATATGGGGTGCAACATAGGAACGCAGGGAGTTGAATACATAATAAATTCAACTATTTAAAAATTACTTGAGGTAGAAAGTTGGTAATATTGATGCAGCTTTGTGTTACTCTTGAAATATAAATGAAAAAATGAATGACAGACATTTAGTTTTCACATTCATTTGTAACCTCTGTTCATTTGCTCTTAGACATAATTGGTTTTTTGAGGCACAAAACCAAATAGAGCTTCAGAGGAGACAGCATAGACAATCAAAGGTCTACTCTCTCTAATATTCACATTATATTTCTCTAATAAGTACCTCTTTGTAAAAAGACAGCAGTTTTATTCTCTTTTATAAGTTTCCTTTTTGCCCCATTAGGGGAAGATGTATAGATAGATGCTATTTCATTTTTTTCTAGCACACATAATATTCTCATTTAATTTGAGGAGCTTCTTAGCACTAGATAAGTGGGATGATATTAAGAAAATCCTTTTAAAAAGACCTATGCAATTATTTTCTTTTTAAAATGTAATGTGCACTTTACGAAGTTTTTTTTAAAAATTACCAATTTTAGTAAGTATTTCCTTCCAAAATAGCATCCAGTATTTATGGGGTCATCTAGATATAAATATCAAGCACTTAGGAATTCTGAAAATTAGAAGAGAATCACAGAGTTTGTAGTGCTTTTCAAGCTAACAAAGAAAATATACAGTTTGAAGCTTTCCTTCTGTTTCCTGTCAGGCAAAGAAAAATAATGAACCCTGTCATTGAACAGTTTTGAAATTTGTTGGCGCTAGTATAAGCATAACCTCAACCTGTCTTGCCAAGTTGGTACTATTATATGTTTGTAAAGGAATCAATAGTCCCACTTTGTTTCAACATGTTGTATTTCATGTAGTTGTTGTAAACAAGAAAATCCAAATCTTTATTGCCTGAGTAAAGATCAGTGAATTGATCTTGAAGTTCCCATTGGTTATTTATTTTACTACATGAGCAGAAGAGATCCATATATTTTGAGTAAATAGGTACCTAAATCTATTAAGTTTCAGTTATATTTGCTACTCGTAACTTATTACTTACAAGCAAAATGAATCCTGTGACTCCTAAATGCATGGTACGTATGTTTATTTTCTTATATATGCAGGTTGTACATCAGAAATAGAAACACCTAAGAAACAAGGTTGTCCACATTTACTCCTTTTGCAGGAAAGAAAATACAAGCCCAGAGAAGTGTCTGGCCACCACTCTGAGCACCTCTTGTAATTGTAGAGGCCAAAGGTAATTTGTATTAATCTTATGATGTCTCAATACATTTAGTATTAAAGTATTTATACAAGTTTTTCCTTTTCCCGATGTATACAGTTTTCAGTGGACACTGTATATATCATATATATCATATATATATATATATGATATATGTGGTATCTGACAGTTTTATTACTCAGAAAATACATACAAATGTTCTTCTACATTAGGTTTCCATGAAAAGTCCTATTTGCAAAACAACTTTACAGAGGCATATTTGTCATCCTTCTTTGATTATTCATTCTGATGTTTAACAGCTATCATTCTCAGAAAGGTTTTCCTAAATTAGGTTTCTTAATTTGGAGTCCATAGATTCCTAAGGTGTCCCTTTTTTTTTTTGGTGCTGGGGATCGAACTCAGGTCCTTGCACCTGCACAGCAGGTAGAGAAACCACTGAGCTAAATCCCCGGCCCAAGGTGTCCATTTTATAGGGAGTTTCTGAACCTTCTGAAATTTTATGCAAAATTTAGTTTGCAGTGTTTGTAAATTCTCAGAGATCAAGTACCCAAGGTCAACTTGGATTCTCACTGTATAATTTTGCCCCATTTCTTTTCGTTTCCTCTTCCTTATATAAAAAGGTGGGCAATCTAGAAACAAAGATATATTACTTCAGGAAAATAAAAAGCAAAACCAGTTTAGCAAAGTCATTTAACTGGCATAATAACTAAAATACTTAAAGGAGACCAGTATTAAGGTATGTTCTTGTAGGGGCAGGTAGAAGAGATGGTAAGTGGAAGGTATTGTTAATAGAAAACATTAACTGAGTGCTCTCCAGATGGCTCATCAGTGCTGAAAACTCCTACTGTATCGTCTTCTCAGATCAACCCTATGAGGTAGAATTGGATTATTACCCCTCATCTTCATAAGGGACATAAAAACATAAAAATATTCCTAAGGCTCCACGTGTAGATTGTGGTAATATTTAAACCCAGGGATTTAGAGTAGCTTATTCTCCATTGCTACTAAGCTTGGGCTTGAGTAGTGACCTAAGGAAGGGGTCCCCAAAGATCTTGGTGGTGATTCCATGTCCATTATGATACACCATGATTTCCTCTCACCATGGGCATGCAGCTGACAAAGAGAGTCCATGTACATTGGGCCTATTTCCTGTAGCAACACCAAGACTTGGAAAAAAGACATTGCTATCAAGTTTGAGCAAATATTAATATACTGTGGAGTTACATATAAAATGTGACAACTACTTTAAAGATAATATAGATTTGAAATGCATTTTGAGGGTGTACTGAGCCTCTCTGTTAAAACCCTTGTAAGCAAACAACAGAATCTAAAGTTTTTATCATTTGTAGTTTCTAGCATTCAATTTAAAAATTCATGACACATACAAAACAGGAAGATGTAATCTATACACGCTAGGGTTGGAATGTGTGTATCCTCTCCAGTATCTATGTAGTAACATAATCCCTAGTAATAAGAGAAGTGTCATTTAAGGGATGAGGAGACCATGGAGGCTCCACCCTCATGGATGGGATGGAGGAAATTATCTTCGCCCTTTTTGACCTTTTGCCTTCTGGTATGTAAGGATGCGGTGAGATCATACAGGAAGCAGAGACAGCCAGACTTCACCAGGCACAGGATCGATGCACACAGTGATTCTGGACCTCTCAGCCTCCACAACTCAGAGAAATAAATTTCTGCTGCTTATAAATTACCTAGGGCAGGGGATTTAGCTCAGTGGTTTCTCCGCCTGCTGCGCAAGCGCACGGTCCTGAGTTCAATACCCAGTACCAAAATAAATAAATAAATAAAAATAAATAAATAAATGACCCAGGTGGAAGTCTTTTGTTAGAACAACACAAGTAGACCAAGACAATCCTGAAGATAAAAATCAGGCAACAGAATCAATCTCCAAGATAGATATCCAGTAAGTTGCAATTAGCAGAGAAGGATTTGAATGCAGCTGTTAAAATATATTTTGGGGGTAAAGAAAATATTATCAAAATAGACAAGAGATGCAACACTTTAGAAGACCAATTGAAATTACAAAAGAAATTACAAATTGCAAATTAAAAATCAAATACAAAATGAATTGAAAATACTGATTTTGCACCTGTCAGAGATTAGAAAAAAAGCATGGCAAAGGCAAATCCATAGGAAGGATCAAATCTGAAGTAGAAAGTAGAAACAATTTGAAGAAAAATAAACAGCCATGGAGATTTGAGGTGGTTGAGTCCCCAGAAAGAGAGGGGAGAGATGAGAAACCACATATGATCAAAAAGTAAATAAGCCACAAACAGCTGAAAATGTCCAGAAATTGGTAGCAAACCTAAAATTTTAAATCCAAGAAGGGTCGAAAAACCCCTAAAGAAAATATAAATAAAAACATACATAGGCATATCATACTCAAACTGCTAACATATAAAGCTAAACCAAAAATGTAAAAGCATCCACAGAAAAACAACATATTTTATACAGGGGATATAATATGGACAGTAAACTGCATGGCATTAAAAAACAACAGAGACAAATCAACAATGAGGATGTAGCTTTCAAGTGGAGAGAAAAAACAGTGAATGCCAATACAGGATTCTGTATTCATCAGAACGCTCTTTCAGAAATGAAGAAGTCACAACGTGATACCAATTCCACATGAGGAGGAGAAAAAAGTGAAAAATTAAATTGCAAATGCCAACCCCAAGTGAAGATTTGAAGCAAATAGAACTAGGATTACAAAATGGTAGAGAAGCAACTGCAAAAACCAACTGAGTTGTTTCTTATAAAGTTACACAAACATTTATTGTATGACCCAGATATCACAGACCTAGGTATTTGCTGAAGTAAACTGACAATTATTAAACAAAAATCAAGTGGTGAAAATGTATAACCACTTTGTTTATAACTGCCAAAATCTGGAAGTCAATCAGATTCCCTTTAAGAGATGAGTGAATAAACTATGGTGCATTCAACCACCTAAATACTACTTGCCAATAAAAATAAACTGCTGATTCACACCATGGCATGGATGAGGCCAGATATAAAAGCCTGTGTGCTATGTGGTTCTATTTCTGTGACATCGGAGAATGAGCACAATTTTAGGCATTGATAAGATCAGCGGTTGTCACAGGATAGGATGAGGAAGGCCTAACTGTAAAGCAGCAGCATGAGAGAACATTTAAATGAAACAGTTCTGCATGGAAATACAGAGAGGGATAGAGGACTATGCTGTTGTCAAAATCCTAACTTGTGCAACAAAAAAGTAAATTTTGCTTTATTTAAATTTTAAAACTCAAGCCAGGGGTTTGGCTCAGTGGTTCTGCCACCTGCCTCACAAGCTCAAGTTCCCGAGTTCGATCCCCGGTACCCAAAAAATTGAAAAAATAAATAAATAAATTTAAAAACTCAGCTACAATAACCAGGCAAGGTGGCTATGACTGTAGTCCCAGCTACCTGGGAGGGTGAGACAGAGGGGTACATTTGTAACACTCAGTGAACCTACACTGACACATCATTGTAACCCAAAGTCCACTGTTTGCATTAAGGTCTACTTGGTGTTGTGCATTCAGTGGGTTTTGATAAGTGCAATTGTCAGGTACTCATTCTAGTATCATACAGGGCAATTTCACTGCATAAAAAAATCCTCTGTGTTCTGGCTCTTCAGCCCTCCTGACCCTCTGACAACTGGCAAACACTGATCTTTTTACTCTCTCTGGAGTTTGGCCTTTTCCAAAATACAATATGGTTCAGATGTGCAATATATAGTCTTTTATATTGGCTTCTTTCACTTAGTAATGTATATTTAAAAGTCCTTATCTTTTGAAAGTATTGTAGCTCATTAATTTTCAGTAATACTCCATTACTTAGATTTGCAACCTTTTATTCATCCCCCCAGAGGATATCTTGGTTGTTTCCAAGTTTTGACAATTATGAATAAAGCTCTGATATACAGTGCTGTGCAGGTTTTTGTGTAGACACAAGTTTGACTCCAAATGCCTAAGTTGACTGTGTAAGGCTTCTCCAGAGGAAGAAATCAGGACTAAAGTCAAGTCGGACACTCTTTTCTATGAACCTCAGCATTTATTTCAAGTCCTGTTCTTTGTGTGCCTTTGCTATAGGAATGGGAAGACTTAATCCCTTCTCATCCTTTCTTTTGGTCAGGGAGATAGGAGAGGGTCTGGGCAGGGCTAGGGGAAGGAGAAGGGATGTCTTCAGGAAAGTTTTGGTTTTCCTGAAATAAGGCCAGGTGAAGCAAGCACAGTTACTGTCTTCCCCCCTCATCACCTTGGACACTTATCTGGCGTCTGAAATGATAACAGCTGTTTCACAGCCATGAAGAAAACTCTAAGAGAAGCATCTGACATCATTGAGCCTCTTAGCCAGGGTGCTACTAAGAGTACATGAAACACCTGTATTCTGACTTCTTTTAATTATGAGAATAAAGCCCCGGATTTTAGAAAATTGTTAATAGTTTTCTAGTAATTACTGCCAGATTGGTACATGAACATCTATTAACTAATGGTAATACATCCTCCTATTATTAGGTGAAATAATTCAGAATCCTCACATCTTTTCAAGCTTCATCCATCATAAAGCAGTTCAGCATCTAGTCCTGTCCATTATACCGTCTTTCTTTCCTGTGTTACTCTCATTTTTATTCTACCCTACATCAAAGTCATGATCTAGACAATAATAATACTGTGCTAACTTTTCTACCCTAATTTTCTCACCCCCTAAGTTGCCACACTGCTATCAGCTATAATTATATTTAAAAAACTATCACTTTCCCCCTCAAAAGCCTTAGCTAAGTCTCGCATTCCTAGTACTATAAGAAGCAAGGGTGGTTCAGTGGTAGAATTCTCGCCTGCCTAGTACTATAAGAAGATATAGGTATCATGAATGACCTTCCTGATTAAGAGCAATGAAAATGGGCTAAAAATTTTAAGAATATTTTAAAACCTATTGTGGAGATAGCAAGAAGATAAGGAATCTAAAAAGGCCCCAAACTGGAAATTTAACACCTAGCTCCAGGCAATAAATAATTGCCTGAAGGTGTCTTTCACCTTAAGAGAAACTGGCAAATCTTGGTCCATGTGAGCTTTCGTTTAAATGGCTACAAAGGCACAACAAATTCTGTTTTCTGGGGCCATCATGTGAGATCCTCTCCTACAGCTGGTACCTGAGATGTCTTCACTCTTAGTGGTCAGACAGGCAAGAGGCAAAAATTCATTCAGAATAAAACAGCAAGGGAAGATGTCTTCCTGGACTGTGGAAGGGAAGAAAGATCTCTGAGAACTTGTCATTCACCACCAGCTTTCAGGCAGGTTTAGTACTGCCCAGGGAGCCTGGCTTCTCACTACATGTATGGTTCTAAAGGAATGCCCCTGCCCTAGAGAGACTCACGGACAACAGACCAAAACAAATTGTCTCATGATTTGTCTCTAACAATCCATGTAAAGTTTCAAAGACTCTGAGCTCACAGAAAAAAAAAATTAGAAAACACAAACACATAACAGAAAAAGACATTACTAATGAACGTCAACAAAAACATAAGGCAGCAGAATTGTGTAGTTCAACAAATAGTTTAGGTATTTCAATTACCAGTCATAGAATATAACATAAATGTGTTCTGTATCTTAGAGAAGTCAGAAAAGCTTGAAGGCAAGAGCAATGAAACTGACCAAAAATGATTGGCCAGATTTGGGGAAAATTGATGTTACATACATCAAAAATAAAATAACAAAATCAAACACGTAACAAACAGGTTGAACAGCAGGTTACACACAGTTTAAGAAAATGTTAGTAAACTGCAAGGTGGATTTGAAGCTAATGTGGAAATGGAAGTTGATAGGTCTCCCACTACTACCTCAGCAGCTATTATGTATAGTAGCTGCCCTCTTCCTATGTTGCCTTGCCCCCTCCCCTATGTGACATCATGCCAAGATGGCTGCTCCCACCAAAGAACAAACCCTTCTTCCCAGCATGCCCCTGTTCCCGCCTAGAGAGTAACCTAATACTCACTCACTTCCTACCACCTAGTGACGTCACCGGCTCCTCCACTCCCTGATCACTACCTCACTCAACCCCGCCTCAGCCCCTACAAACCCCACCCCAGTCTCTATAAAAGACTCTCCCTGCCCCGGCCATATTGCTCTTGTCTCTCCTTTGTTCAGAGACAGCCGGGCAGATCTATTCCCCTAATAAAGGCTTGCTGTGGCCTGGTCTGGTCTTGGTTTTCAGCCCTTTTACCTGACAGAAGTCAGACAGACAAAGAAAAAAATATATAAAAGAGATGTTATGAGACATAAAAATTTAAAGCTACAAAACATATCTACTTAGAGTCCCAGAGAGGATAATAGGAAGCATGCGGAAAAGGCAAGATACAAGGAAGTGCTGCAACAGTGGTGGGATAGAGGGCTGGTGACAAACTCCTGGGTGCAGCAAAGGCTTCCCCTCTGTGGCATGGCATGGCCCTGAAGAAACCACAGAAGCCGAATGTTTGTATGAAAATGAGACACTGTTGCCAAGGAAAAACCTAAACAAGCCCTCTAACTTCCCTTGCGCTTAGTAAAAACATCACTAATTTTGGAGGTCACACAGCAGACGATGCATCATGAGCTCCCCACTAGCTTTGTTGCAGAGAGCCCCTCTGACTTGTGGGCTGAGAGCAGTTGCCTGGGGTTCTCCTGGGGACCTGAAGGCTGTTTTTGCTAAGAACACTGGTTGACCCTTAACTTGAGCCTTCTGAGATCTGATGGGTGACTAAGATGAGATAAAAGGTTTAGCATCTCTGTCTTCATATTTGTTCTCTCAACCTTTGAGTCAGATTCTACTTGGCTCAGCACTTAGATATGTTGATCATTTAAAAATGCTTAGGCCAAGATTATAGTGTAGGATTGACTTGGTCTATTGCCCATTGAAACTGTTATGTTTTCTTCTCTATCCCATCTTTTCTGCCCCTCTCCTTGGGCTTCATCAACTGCTGCAGCAACCAGAACCCCTAAAGTCCTTTTGCCCAGTCATGTAGACCAGGCCCACAAAGCTGAGATGTTTTGTCATTTATAAAAAATTCAACAACCTCCCAGAATTGAGTTGACCATGACCCACCTGGTGGTCCAAGTCTCACACAAGAAAAAACATCTTCTGGAACCATACACCTGACCATTGGAAATTACTGGGCTTTAACTCACTCCAGCAAATCCAAATCTCACTGTCCCCTTTGTTTGGCAAGCAACCCAATTCCCCTTTTCTTGGTCAGCACTGGCTCCCTTCAGCTGAAGTCCTAATTAAAGCTTTACTTACCTGTGTATGGAATAAAGATGCCCCTGCCCAGAAGAGCTCCCTTCCCAGTAGGAGGTCAGAGAGAAAACATTCTGGCAGGTACAGCTAGTGGTTTGAGAGACTTGGGACCAAGGACACAGAATGTCCCAGGTCCCTTGCTCATATGTTGAGTCATCTCCTAAGGTGGGGACTGAAAAATACAAGGATGTAGAGGGGTCTCAGAGGAGGACTTCAGGATGCAGAACCCAGAGCTACCCCGTGGGGTGAAGGGGGAAGGGCAAGAATCCATGAGGCAACTGGGGATGGAAGAGTGGTCTTAGGAGACCTGTCTCGTCACCAGTTCACACTGGGGAGGTTCACTTGAGATTCAAGCAGCTGGGAGAAGAGAGACAGAAAAGTGGAAATGTCTGAACATGACTTTATTCTCAGTTGCTCAGCTCAGCCAAGCACACTCACGTGGCAGTCCTCAGGCCCCTAACCTACCTCAAAGTATCCTTGGCTGCTTAATCTCCTATCAGCCCTCTGGTAGTCTGCATTTATACCAAAATAAACAACAGTGGCCATGTGCCAGCAACCACCCTGGTTATATGTTATTTACTCCAGCCAGCATCTACCTTGGCTACAGAAATGTTGCATTGAGGTATGAGGAGATGCACCCACACTGGAGCTCTATTGACACAGGACCCATGACCTCCCAGATTCCCTTCACCCCACAGCCTGAACCAAAGTACCGCCATCTTGTACCTCTGCATCTCTGTACAAGACCCAGAGCAGAAAAGCCAGCCACAGCAAGTGGCATGAAGAGATTTTAAATGCAGTCAACAAATCAAGGAGCACCCACAGGGAATTTGACTGCCCTAGGCAACACAGTTGCAGTGGAGGTGGGGTTGAGCTGCAGATAGGGGCACACACTCTCCTGAGTGGACCTTGGCTCAGAAAGCCCCTGCCCAGGTTATGGGGAAGATGTGGCGTGCATGGAACCAAGGTCCAAGTGGCCCTGGGTCTGTGCTTCCCTCTGGCGGTTGGCCCTCCTCCTGCACAGCAGAACTCCATGAAGCTTGGTTTGTATGGGGGCCACTGTGTGAAGATGGAGCTCTGAGTAGATAAGTTGTTTTTTATTATCATTATTTTTTAAAACAGGTGGGAGTTGTTGAAATGCAGTAGCTGGCCAGGACAAGGAATTGCTGATGTGTTCACGGCATGGAGAATGGCGAGGTGTGCTGTGAGCAGACCCAGCTGATGCAGACTTAGGGAATGAGAGAACCTAATGGCCAGATGTGACATTTCATCTCTTACCTGAATGACTGTTGTCTGGGAATCATCATCTCATTGAATGCTGGCATTGAAAGTTGACAACTGAGACAAATATCAGAATGCTAGACTTGAATGCCTCCCTCTGCCTCTCCCAAACAAACACATGAAAAGGTGCTTAACACCTCAGTCATTAAGGAAGTGCAAACTAAAACCATATGAGATTCCCCTCCTACAGAATACCTATAATCAAAATACTTCAGAATAACAAATGTAGGTAAAGAAAGTGAAAACCTTACACCGTTGCAGCCTAAGTGTGAAATAATTTGGCATTTCCCCAAAAAACTGAATACAGATTTACCACACTTTTTGACAATTCCATCCCTAGGGTTATACCTGGAAGAACTAAAAATAGATGTTCAAACAAAAAGTGTTCTTTACATCTGTCAAGATCATGAAAATGAAGGACAGTCTCAGAAAAAGTTCCAGAAAAAAAAGTGGATCCAAATGGAAAAAAGACTTTTTTTTTCCTCCCAGGTAGAGCAGGTGGTGAAAGTGAAGCCAGCCTAAGGACTGGATTATCATGGAAAAGCCACAGTGATTTCCTGATTTGGGGGTTATATGGTGGTCACCCGGAAGTACCTCTGCATTGGGTAAATACACTGCAGTATTTCATGTGAAGATGCAAATCTGATAAAGCAATAACAACTGGAATGTGAGTGAAAGAATAAAGAGTACTTTCTGCTAGCATGCAGATTTCCTATAAGTTTGAAATTATTGGGAAGTAAATTACTTTTTTAAACAACCCTATCAACACCATGCTAGGAAAACAGACATCAAACTTCACTATAGAGGGCTAAGAATAACCAGATTCAGTCCAGCCAAAGTGGTAAAGAAAATCTGATAGTCATTAGAGGCCCCTGTGTAATATATATATGTATATTATATATATATTATATATATATTAGCATTAGTGGTCTACTATGTGGATATTGCATTTGTATTAAAGGCCCTTGTCTGGATATTATTATAGTAGTAGTAAAGGGGACATGCCATGGATATTAGTATAATATTAGAGGCTGCTCTGTAGATATTATATATAATAGTATTTGAGGGCACTCCATGGATAGTACAGTGGTATCTCAGTTCACAAATTTAATTCTTTCTACAATTCTGGTCGTAGAATTTGTTCCATGATTCTGGTTGTAGCCAGAATTGTAGTAACCAGAATCATGGAAAGAATTAAATTTGTGGACTGAAGTACCAATATATACCAGTATTTGAAGCCACTATATGTATATTAGTAGTAGAGGACACTGTACAGACATTATATTAACAGATACACATCTTGGGTGTCAGGGGAAATAGTGATGACTTCCATATGAAGCCGAGTACTCTGAGGACTCCCTCCCTTGCATTCAGGGTGTGAAGAGGAAACTTTTATTCACTGTTGCACAGGACACATGGCCCCTCTAAAACCAAAAATTCACTCAAAATTGTTTTTTGTTTTTTGTTTTTTGGTACCTGGATCAAACTCAGGTCCGTGCGCTTGCGCAGCAGGCAGTGAAACCACTGAGCTAAATCCCCAGCCCTCAAAAGTGTTCATAGCCTGAAACTTGAAGAAAAAACGTCTAAAAATTCTAGAAGGAAACAAAAAATCTATGCAGTCTTAGACTTGGTGAGGAGAGAATGAGAGAGAGAGAGAGGAGTGACAGTTCTGGGAATCCAACTCTCAAGCATGCTGGGCAAGCACTCCACCACTGAGACACATCCCAAGCTCAAGGTAATGAATTTGAACATACAAAACTACAATCCAATTTATAAAAGAAAAACACTGATAATGAAGACTTTATAAGTTAAATTTTCTACCCTATCAAAGAACTTGTTTAGCCACAGAATGAGCTAAATTATTTACAAAGCACATACCTGAAAAAGAATCTGTATTCAAAGTTTACAACTCTTAAAAGTCAACAACTAAAGTCACAACTAAAAAATGGGTAAATATCTGAGCAGACACCTCACCAATGAAAATATAACGACAGCAAATAACCATATAAGAAGATTCACAACATCATATAGAATTAGAAAACTGCAAATTAATAATGAGATAGCATGGCACAGCTATTTGAATGACTAATTTCTAAAAAGTGATGGTAGCAATAGCTGGAGGAGGAGGAGGGACAACTTCATTTATTGCTGGCAGAATGCATAATGGAACAGCCACTTTGGAAGACAGTTTGGCAGCCTTTTCCAAATCAACACAAGTCTAACCTTATGACCCAATAACTGCATCTGAAATTGTCTGCATTTACAAGACTCTTCTGAAAAATTATGTCCAAAATAAAAACATTATATAATCATGTACAGCAGCTCTATTTGTACTGGCCTGAATGTGAAGTCCTAAGAATGACCTACAGTTGTAACTGAATACATAACCACAGGGGTGTAAACCCGTGCAGTGAAAGTTACTCAGCAATACTAAACACAAAAGAATGAACTGGCAGTCCATGCACAGACATAGATAAGCCTACCTGTGCTTTGCTAGGCAAGATAAACCAGTCTAAAGAGACTACATACTGTATGACCCCCTTCATATAACATTATAGAAAAGGAAAAACTACAGCAATAATAACCGACTAGTGATTACATGAGATGAGTTTTAAAGTATTTTGTATGACCAGTTACCTGTCATTATACATTATACATTGTGACCTCTGGAAGTCACAACCGATTCAAATTAGATTCAATTATTTAGGATATGGATGGAATACAGAATGTGAGACTACACCAGTATTAACAACCCCTGGAAAAACACTGCAGGTGGTGGGCAAAACATGCAGGCCTAGGTCATTTGGAAAATGAGTGGAATGAGAAAGAGCCCTTGTGAAGGAGTCTTCAGGGCGCTCTTTCTCTACTCTGCCACATGAAAACACAGCAGAAAGTCACCGTATATAAGAGCAGGTCGTCACTATGCATTGAGTCTGTCGGTGCCTTCATCTTCGACTTTCTGGCCTCCAGAGCTGTGCACAAGAAATTTCTGTTGTTTATAAATTACCCCATTTATGATATTTTGTAGGCTGTGGGTTCAGTCCCCAGTGCTGCAAAATAAAATAAGTCTTAAAGTACAGTTATGGTTTCAGAAAACCTTGAAACATGATTGAAAGAACTCAGACGAAATAGAACTACATTCAGAAGTAGTCATGGTTTGGGGTTGTTAGACTGAATATAGTTCGGGCAAAATTCTCTCAAACTTAATCAGCAGAGTCAATGCAATTCCACTCAAATTTCTATAAAATTGTTTCTCAACACTGACTGTAGAAGGACAAATTTGAAGAGCTCACACATCTGGATCTTGTGAGAAAGTGAATGCAGTGAGGAAAATGTGATGCTGGTTAAAGAATCACAGGGGGATAAATGCAGATGCATGGAGACAGACATGTACACGTGGTCAGGTGACTTTGTCAAAGGACAAACAGGTTGGTCCTTGAATCCATAAGAGTGTCCAGATGGATAGAACACAGAATTGCCTGGAATTGGATCATATATCCACCTTTTGAGTGGATAAACACATGGGGTCAGCCCTCTGGAATAGTTTGGACTGGAAGTGAGCTGTAGTTCCTAAAGGACCACTGAGGGACTGGATTTCGGCATGACAGCAGATGCTGGTCTGGGGAAGCAGCAGACTTCACCTTACTGGAGTGTAGTTCATAGCTGCCAAGTGTGAGGTCTCAGGGGCCACCTGGGAATGGAACGGATTCACCTAGGCCAGCGATGGGCTTCCCATGCATTAGTCCACTTAATTTTCACAGTAGCCCTAATTAGATAGGGTCACCATTACCCACCTCATGAAGATGAGCTTGCCAAGGCACAGAGGGGATAGTCATTGTGCCCAGAGTTCACCCAGGGGAATAGAGGGTGGACCACATGCTCTTTGGGGCCCGTGCACTTGGCCCTGTGTTCTGGCATCTTTCAGCAGACACCCAGCCCCTGTAACTTTCCAGCCCAACTGTAGTCGAATTGAATTCTATCTGCATAGCAGGATTATTATCTCAGCTTCACAGATGAGGAAACTGAGGTAGAAAGGTTACAAGCCACAGGACTAAGAAGCTCCTGGCAAAGGGGGCCACCCCATCTTTGTGGGCCAATTCCTGGGTCCCACCAGACCTCTTCCTCTGGGTAAGGGCTTGTCACTAAAGCCCAGGTTGGGACCCGGGATGAAGGAGAATCCTCCTGTCCGGCTTCTGGGAGTCCTCTCTGGATGGTACTCATTGCCCTGATGATGGGGCTGCTAAGAAAATACCTGGTGCGTAATGTATGTGCAGTCAGTGCATCCCTCATGGGCTCATGGCTGGGGTGGAGACTCCATCATGCAGGATATGCCCCATGAGCAGTGGCTCCACAGACAGTGTCCCACGCCATGCCAACACACTTTCTTAGTCACTGACACAAGGCAAGGTTTCTGCTGTCTTAGAGTCTGGGGTCAGGACTGGGCAATTGAAGACTGGTGCCTGAGGCCCATCCAGGGGAAGTGGTGGACAGGAGGCCTCTTTGGGGACCAGTTGGACTCAAACAGGCAGCCTGGGCTTCTCCCCCTAAAGTAGGATTGTGCCAGAGGACAACTGTGTGATGGGGAAGCCAGTGTCACTGGGATCATGGAATATTCCAGAACCACGAATCATCAGTAATAAAGATGATGCAGACATTGAAGGCACAGGTGATCTATTCTTTCAGAAAAAAACCTGAACACACTGCCCCATTTATGAGGCCCCTTCATTCTGTTCCCCCAAGGGCAAACTCTCAACCCAGCTCCCACATTTTAATTCTGATGTTCACACCCACCCTTGCACATGTGGCTGAAACTCATCAAAGAAATAACATCTGCCAGAGAGAGCCGCAGAGCTAGTGTCGGAGATTGTATAACTGGATGGAGCCATCCTCAATGCCTTGGACAAGGTGACACCAAGAGCGTCTGATGAGAGGACAGTGCTGAGACTTAGGAAGATTAAGAGCAACAAGAACAACCACAGTCTCCACATGGCAGCAGAGGGTGAGAAATCGAAGCCCACCAGTGAAATGAAGGTAAAGCCTACCCAAAGCCTGTAGGCCTCTGCACTGGGCAGAGTCCTCTGTGCTTTCTCTGACCCCACCTGTGTGACACTAACACAGCTGCCATGCCAAGAAGGGGCTAAAAGTGCACACTGCAGCCTGGCTCTGCAGGGCCTCTGAAAATAAATGGTCACCACTGCCCAGTAGTGCGCTCAGGGACCCATACCTGCACTGCTCACGGTCAGTGCCCTGAGCCGACACAGGTATACAGCTGCTGAGCCTCTTAGAGCATTTGAATGCACGATTTGATGAACAAGTTACTAACACACTACCCTAAAAGTGTTGATGATGAGAGTAGCAATTACCCTGAGCCAGGCACCAAACTTAGAACTTTCCAAGATTATCTCATTAAATTCTTATAAAAATATCCAATCATACAGGTGCTGTTTTTATCCTCATTTTTGCAGATGAGGAAACTGAGGCATTGGAAAGTTAGGTAACCCCCTTTGTGTGAAGAATGAGTTCAGAGGAAGCATAAAAGTGGCCCCTCTTAGCTGTGGCTGATCTACAGTCAGAGACCTCTACTGGACATCAGCAGGGTTGCTGGTATTGGACAGAGTGGTCCTGCTCACCCACACCCTTCCCAGGAGGTGCTGCCCCAGGTAGCCAGGAACAGCCCCTGCCTACCTGATCCCAGCCAGGAGCTTCCTGGCAGGCTGGGGAGTGGAAGGTCTAGCACTTCAGCCTGTGGAGGGCCCTGCAAAAAAGGAACCCCATAGTCCTTTCCCTGCAGCACTCAGTTTGCCATCTGGCATTCAGCTCTCTTCTGGTTTAGCTAGAGTTGGTGGCAGGAGGAGGCAGGGAAGGGGTCACCCCAGAGCCATAAACGTGGCTGTGCTCCCCACTTGGCTCCCTCCCAGACAACACCTGAGGCCATCAGGCTGATCTGACAGTGGCATGACTAAGGGGCCGAGAGTTTGACAGGAGAGTGTGACAGGAGCCCTGGGAAGGTACTTGAGGCTGGCCTCAGCAACCCACCAAGCCACTGGGCTTTGAGTTGCTGTTGCACAAGTTGTGGTTCATTTTCTGGAAAAACTCGATTGTGGGAGCTGTCTTCTCTGCCGACTCAGATTTTCAAAACTGTCTAATTAGATTTGATGCCAACTAATGTAATCTGATAGGATCTAATTTGATCTTATTAACTTTGATGAGGCTGAATTAGCAAACGCCAGGTGCCGTTTCCCAAAAGTACAAATGTTGCCAGCAGTGGAGGAGGCACCTTGAGGTCAGACAGGACAGCAGGAGGGGCCTCATCTCTGGTTCATCTCCTTGAACACTGTGGAGACCTGGAAGGTGATCTGCAGGGACCGCTGATGCCCTTGCTTCTCGGAAGTTGAGAAGAGCACACGCCCAGTGGAAGCCCAGACAGCAAACCTGTGATTGGCCTTGGCGTGCACAGCTACAGGGCCAGGCAAGAGTCCACGTGACCTCTAAGTCTCCCCACTCCCTGCAGGCGTAGAGCTGCACTCTGCTACCCTTACCCAGACCTTGTTTCCTGGACAATCCCTTGACATGAAAATTTCACATCTCTTCTAAATTTTGTGGTATGTACTTAATTTCCAGACAACCTAACAGACCCTCAGATGTTCACAAGTGGCAGGTAAAGTAACACCTGTTTCTTGGGCCAGGCTTGGAGCTGATGCTGTGACACTAACCCTTTCCCACAGGATCACATGCGCTGGAAACAAACGACAGATTTTTATTAAAACAATAATCATGAAACGAAATGCAGAATTCATTTTTGAGATAAGGAGAGAATGAAGCTCCTAAAAAAATTCAGCTGGAGTGGGAACCTGGACCCTGACACTTGGAAGCAGGTTGGAGGGTAGAATTGGCTCCAGCCCAGGTAGGGATCACACATTTTCTTTCTGATTAGAACGGGAGCTGGAGCTTGCCACGAGAACTGACTGAGAGAGCAGAGGTGAGGTTGAAGGGTCCAGCCTTACAGAACCCTCACACTTGGGGCCCCCAACCCTGGACCTTATTCTCTGAATATGCAGTGGACTTTTGCCCCCCCCCATTTACTCTGGGACACTCCAGACCTGATATTTCCCACTGACTGGCCACGGGTTTGTCCCTACAGAAACCCTACACTGAACTGTTGTCCATTTCCAAATTCCCCAAGGCCACCCATGTGCCCAGGCTGGGTCCCAGGAGGGGATTTCAAACCCAGGACTGGCCTGTTGCTGGTAACAGAGGACCTCCCTGTCCTTTCACATCTGGGGAGGCTGAAATCAGGGTTGAATGACTAAGGCTCTGCTGTGCGTGTTGTGGCCCCCAATCAGTGACTCAGTGGCTTTGGGAGACATCTCATCTCGCAGAATCAGGGAACATGAGCACCAGCCTCCTCCTTGGTGCTTTAATCATTCTGATTTGAAAAAAGAGGTCATAGCTACCATCATCCTGGCATGGGGGACATCAGTGTCTCTCAAATCCTAGAGTTGTTCCTCACCTCCAACAGGGGCCAGGGCCTCCGCAGCCTGCCAGGCCTGTGCATGGTGAGAAGAGAGCACAGGCTTCAGGATCGGAGAAACCTAGGCCTCAATCCTATGTGGCTGTTTGTCCCACTTCATTTGAGAGGCACATGTGCCTCCATTACTACCAACCCCGGAGGCAGAGAAAAGAAGGCCACCTGTGACTGGGGGTGGGGGGGTGATCAGGCAAGAAGGTGGCTTCTTCTGCAGGCCACGCAGCACACTGAACCCAGAGAGGGACACCAGGTTCACCCAGCTGGGCAGCCCTGTCCTCTATGGCTTCCAGGTGCCCCTTGTCTGTGGGTTATTTGGTTAATGTTGGCAGAATCCCTCTCTGACTAGTGAAGGCAAATATGTTCCTTAGGGGAAGTGGGCAAGTCACAGAATTGAAGGACATGCAGGCCATTGAGCTCAGTCTGACAGAAGTATAGGGGCCTAGAGGTCTAGGAAGTCCAGTCCCAGGCACTCTCGGGAGGCTGCCAGCCCCCACCTCCACCCATGCAAGTGACCACAGAGGTCATGTGTTCAGCTCAGCTCTGGCCACGAACACAGCTCTTTACCCCTTCACTGGGAGAGGCTAAGCCCTGGCTGACATCCCTCTGAGCATCAGGGTGGGGCAGGCTGCCCCCCTTACAAAGCAGGCATTAGATTGGGACCCACAGAAGAGAGGAGGGCAGGCAGGAGCTGTGCAGAGTCTTGTAGAAATGCAGAGGGGTTGTCTTTTTCATCACAGTAAAGAAAACTCCTTCCCCCAGGACAGCCTCGGGGACGTCAGACAACCAGATTTTGCAGCTCTTCATTCAGCCTGGACAGAGGCAGGCCATTCCACATTGCCTGGCCGCCTGCCTCTCTTGGGAGGGCAGCTGTTGGCGTGGACATGGAGGTTCTTCTGACCCTGGGAGGGAGGCTTGGTGAACATGTAGCCAGGGTTCAAGCACAATTTTATACTTAGTCACTCCATGGACATTGTTCTAAAATAAGTTCCATGGTCTCTGCCTTAAACATAAATCCTGACCCCGAGCCAACATTTAATTTTCCTTGATGACTCCAGGCCACAGCTCACTGAACAGAAAAGCAATAAATAAAGCTCTTGGACTGAAGTTCGTACCTCCACACAGTCTTCCCAGTCTGCTGGGCTTTTCCATTTCTTGCATTTTCTATTCAATTTTACAGTCTTTTCCTCCCAGTCACTGCCACGAAAGGGCCTCTCCTGCCAACAAACAGCAAGTGTTTTTTACCCACTATTTTCTGCCTGTGTTTCTATCACCTGCAACAAATAGGGCTGAGACCTGGGAAGGGTTCCACAGATGAGTATTAGTGGTGACTAAGAACTGAGTAAATAATGGCACCCAGCACACTCTATGTCCCCAGAATCACACACCTTCCATCGTCAGCCTCCACCAAGCTGGTTCCCCTTCCCTGCATCTGGCTCCTTTATAAAGGATTTTTAGGGAATGCTCTGGAAGAGACAGGAGTTAATCCTAGTGATGTCTTTGGAGAAATTGTGCCACTTTTGCCCCAGACAACATTCCCAAAGTCCAGCTGCTGGTCTGGGTAAAGGAACATCAGTTCTCCACCAGCTTTCTCAGTGTGGGGTTTATCATCTTCACACTCCATTCCCTCATGTCATGAACAGCAGGATGCGGGTCCCATCAACATCCACAGGCATCCACAGGCAAGTAACTTCCTGGCCCCTTGACTCTCACTACACATTGTCTGGCCTCAAGGTGAGGAAATACCCAGGTTTGTCCTTTTCTATTAGCCTGTGGAGGAGTTTCACTTGGAACGTGTGGATCCCAGCCATTTGTCTTATTCTTAATAGTAGCTACTAAGCATCTACTGGGTCCTTCCTAGGCCCTGGCTCCCTGTAGATGCTGGAAACTCAGGAGAAAGGCAAGAAACACTTGTGCATGCCTGGGGGGCACAGAGTGAATGTTGGACAAAGCAGCACCCATGCTCGCCAAATGTCTCTCAAGGACTCTGACTGCTTGGAGTGTTTATTTCCTCCTATGTGAACTCAGTTCACCAGGAGGAAGATAGGCCTGGAGCATAGGTTGCCCTGCACTGGGCTGAGCTGAGGCTAGGGCCCTGTCCAAACCTCATGTTACTCCTGTGTGTGAGGAGTGTCATATGCAGCCCTGTGCAGTACTGGGACCCAGAAGCAGACAGAGATAGTGACAGCGTGACAGTGCTCAGGACATGCCCACAACGTCCTATGTCTAAAAGATGTCACTAGGCCACGCATGTGCATGTGGCCCATTCATTCTCCTGACAGCTCCAGAAGGCAGGCACCACATTATCCCTGTCAGAATGATGAGACTGGCAAGGTAGTACACAGAGGGTAAGAAACATGACAGGAGCACCACTGGTCACATCTAAAGAGCTGGCATTTCTGCCACCATGGAGCTCAGGTTCTCCAGGGAAATATAGAGCTTGAGAGATAAAATGGAACTCAAGGAAAATAAAATAGGGTGAGAAGAAGGGAACAACAACCAGAAGTCACACCTGAAGTCCCAGGGACAGCGAGCCGTGTTCAGTCTGATGTGCAGGAAGCTGGATGAGTAAAGAGATAGGTAGCATTGCCCAAAGATGTGAGGAGCAGAGACAGGCAGTGCGCAGAAACAGGAAACCAGAGTGCCAAAGACAAGCCATACAGTGAGCCCAGGCAGCAGGTTCACACAAGCAGGTCCCACACAGGCAGTTCCCCACCAGCAGTCCAAGCAGGCAGGGCCCACAAAGGCGGCATCTAGACAGGCAGGGCCCACCCCGGCAGGTCCACAACGGCAGACTCTCTGAGGCATGAGGCCTCATGCAGAAACCCCACAGAGAGCTCCTAGCTGCTGTGCTGATATGAGGAGCTGCAGTATGAATCACAACTCAGCAAGACTTTGTGTAATCTCATTAGCTCACTCCCGTCTCTCAGCTATGTTTTCAGTCAATCATGCACATTTGAGGAGAGAGACACGAAAGTCAGCAAGGCCTAGCTGGAGGCCACAGGGATGCGGGCCCTCAACCAGCAGTCCTGCTCCAGTACCTCCTCCCCGTCTGACTGCTGCCCGAGTCTACCTTGGCTTGGAACATGGGGAGCCCTGATGCAAATGAAGAGCTAGGAGCTCATCTGGCTGTCTGTGTGGCTGGCATGACAGCCACCTCTTCTCCTCATCATGGGGCCCAATGACCTCCTCAGTCTTCTGCAGGTCAATGGGTGTGAAAGTCTTCCACCAAGCCAGACACTGCCCCATTTCAGGGGGCCAAGCTACAGGATTCAGGCAGACAATTAGCCATAAACCACAGTGCAGCCAGCGGCCAGATTCCAATGGGACTGAAAGGAAAGCCCAGGATTCGCCTGCCCAATCCCATGCTTGATGGGGAGCACTGGGAACTTCTCCACCAGCTCGCTCAGCACCATCTACAGAAACAGTGCAGGTCCCAGCCACCCATAATTAATATAAATAGTACCTCTGACCAAAAATTACATTTTCTTTAAAACACTGGTGAGAAGGAAGCACTGTTCTGATTCCTGAGCATCTCTGTTGTGAGCTTCAAGGGGACGTGGTCCCCAGATGCTTCTATATCTGGTCTGGTGACGTCCCCCGTTAACCACTGCAAGCTGGCATGAGAGTCAGGGTCACCCAGGCCTTCCCAAGCCTCACCAGGAACATAATCTTGACCTCAGCTTCTGGAGGTCTTGGGGCCCCCTTTGCATGACATGTCCAGGCATCTGCCCTCCATGGTCATTCCTGCCCTGTCTCCTGCCTCTCTGTCCCCTCTCAGACTTTCTCTCACGAACCTTTTAGGACTAATTCCTGCTCTGGAAGAGGCCCCAGGACCCCAGGGTGGGAGGCCCCTCTGGGTAGATGCTGCCTCTGGACCCTTCCAACATGGCCAACCAGAAGGATTGCTCTTCTTTGTCCCAGCATGAAGACACATGTCTTGATCTAGGCAGTGGGGCAGACATGTACCATATCACTTCCAGGAAGAAGCACTTGGAGACAGTGTATGAATGTCCAGGTGTCCTCTGGTCGAGTCCAGAGCAGGTGGGAGTCACAAGATAGAGGTACCCTGGAGCACTGGACCCATCCATGGAAAAGGGGGGCTGGGAGAATCTCCTGGTGTCACAGAAAATGACTCCTGTGAGACATTAACTGGGCCTTCTTGTCACTGCAGTGCAACCCAAGGGTCCAACTGTAGCTCTGTCCACTCAGCCTTCTGTCTGGTTATAGCACTGTCTTATTTTCTCTTGTTATAACAAAATACTGGGGCTGGGTACCTCATAAGGGAGAAGGCTTATTTAGCTCACAGCTATTGAGGTACAAGAGCATGGTACCAACAACACTAGCTTCCGGTGAGGGCCTCGTGGTGGATAGCATCACGCGGTGGGAATGAACAGAGAGATCACACAGTGAAAGGAGGCAAGAGTGAAGACCTAGAAAGCTAAGCTCCTTCATGATGACCAGTCCAGTCCAAAGACCTCGTAACCCTCTCCGAAGACAGGCCCTGACAACGCCTCTCAGCACTCATCTTGGGCCCCAGCCAGGCCTTCTGCTTACTGAGCCATTGCTCTGCATGCAGGTTGTGCTGCCCTCGGCCATGCGAGTGTCTCAACTGTGGCCAGGGTTGGCCCCACTCCTCCGATTCTTATAGGAAAAGAGGGAGAAAGCATGGTGCCGTTTCATCCCTGTCTTCTAAAAACTCTTCCTGCACATAAAGACACTACTTGTAACAGAACAAAAAGTAAAAATAGCTTACTCCTTGCTCAGTTGGAGGACGGAAGCAGAAAGTGGTGTAACAAACACGCATCTGCCCAAATCCAGACTTAACACAATGTTTTATTCAGGTTTTTAATAAACAAAATTTACACATACACTTTCTATCCCTCTTCAATCTCCATTTGGTGCCCCTTTCCCTCTGACACAGCATGCTGATGGGTGTGCACTGTGGTATACAATTTTTTGTGTGTGCTTTCTATATTTCTGTAGCCACTAAACTCTGTAATAATATCTTGAGGGCTAGCTACATTATTATATATTTTATGCATACTGAGCTATACATTATAAAAATAAAATTAGCAAATGACCTTCTTGCTTAAAAAAATGAAACTTTGAAAGTACAGTTTTAGCCTATGCATCTCTCTCCATCTTATCCCTGCCCCTCTGCAGAAGAGGACAGATCTGTGCATATTTATGCTCTCTATTCCCTAAACAACCATGGAACTGTTTTTGCACAATACAGTGCATCACTTGTGCTCCTTGCACTCAGGTCTCCCAGCTAGTGATACAGGAATGATATCAGAGATGAAATAGGACCTCCAAATTATATAAAAGAAATATTATAGTTCTCAACCTGTTAGATGTCTGATATGCCAAGTTCATGTTCTCTAAAACTGAAGAATGAATTCTAGGAACAATGGAGGTAAAGAGTAGAAAATGTTTGTTGAGAGGATAGCTCCTGAGAGGCAGGAGGGGTCCAAACGGGTAGCGGAGGACCCCACTTTATAGGGAAGTTTTATAGAGCAAAAACCACCTGGGCACAAGGTGGGTTAAAGCTATGATCAAGCAATAAGGTTACAAATATAGTTGCTTAGGCAATAGTGATCCAATGGGGAAACAAGTCACTTAATACGTGTGCATGGAAAGAACAAAGACTTTTCCTAGGAAATCATGGGTCCAGAGGTCTTGGTCACCCACTGGGGTGACTGATGTCTATCTAGACTTCATCAGAACAGGTGTTACCGCTTATCTTGTCCTTTGGGGAAGTACGCAGCCCTGGTCATTTTGTCCTTATCTTGAGGCCTGGTCTCCAACAGATGTGTCTCTGGCCGCAGTTGTAACATGTTTAACCTTTCTCCTGACTCTCTCAGGGACCTAGCCCTGCCTGACTGCCTATAGTATTTCTACCTAACTTAGTTGTCTACAATACTAGGACTGTGGCCTTGTTATGTCACTGTATATGTGACTGTCAGAGAGACAGCACAGTCTTTCATGGGTTCACACTTTGCTTGGTGTCCATTTCTCTTTTAGAAAGTGGTGTGCTCATTCCTATTTGTGGCAAGGGTCCCCCTTGGCACATGTGGAAAGTGGCCTGGGGCAGAGCCAGCAGTGAGCTGCTGTCTGGGGCATCAGCCCTGATGGCAGAAGAGCTGGTGTCTCCACCTATCTTCCCACTGTCAGCACAGAGCTGCTTTCTCCTTTCCACCTCTTCAGTGCTTTGTTATAGTTTATATCTAGGTGTTCCCCTAAAGCTTCAAGCAATCATAGATGCGGCTTTGGGGAGGTGATTGGATCATGGGGGTGTGATACTTACCAGTGGATTAATCCACTGATGAGTTTATAGCTAAACATTATGTTGGGAGGTGAAGACTGAGAGGAGGTAGGTCACTGGGGGTGTGGCCTGGAAGGGTCTATTTCCCTCCTCCTTCCTTGATCCCTCTCTCTCTCTGCTTCCTGCCTGTCATGCCATGAGCTCTTTCTCCTCTGCCATGTACCTCTGCCATGCTGTCTGCTTTAGAGCCAGCCAGGGAACTGAAACTTTTACAAACTGTGAGTCAAAATAAACCTCAACTCCGTTAACTTGTGAGTGTCAGGCATTTTGTACCAGCAACAAAGAAAGTTATACACGCTTGGTCATATCAGGCTTACATTTTACAGTTACCGTTTTTGAAATGTATATCTTTCTGATAAGAAAACTGAGCATGTTGGTTTTGGCAGTGTTACTACACCTGTGAATTGTTTCCATATAGATATGGGGGAAGGTGCCAACAGATGGTGCCTATGACCATGCTGAAGTCCATGGACTGACACCAGCCTCCTCCAAACACATGTCCAGGGTACACCTGGAAAAATGCCTCTCCAAATTATTAGATGATCTGGGTCCAGTGGAGCTGATGTTGACACTAAGCATCACAGCTGGACAGAGCCTGCTGCACAAGCACACCACGTCCTGGTAGCCTTCCTGGTTTTTGTACTATTTGCTATGAGAGCAGCCTGCTGAGGGTTTCTAGCATTTCTCCCTAAGGCAACACAGTCTATTAAGATAGAGATACATCCATTCTTCTCCTTCTCCAAGCCAAGCACTTTGTACATGGACCTTCCCAGGGAGCCAGCAGGAAAAAGGCAGGGAGGGTGGAGGCTGGGAGAGTCAGGGAAACCAGCCCAGAAGAGAAGGTGCCTAAGAGAAGGAGACCACTCCCTGGTTCCTGGTTGTTCCTAAGACTGGTTCTGAGCTGAGCTCCCATACTGGGCTCTGCAATGTACCAGCCCAGCAGATTGGCTTGTACAGGAAGCCCTTCAACCAGCCAGCAGATGGCAACAGGGTGTGATTCGGAAGGAACGGTTTGGATCTCAGTCTTGCACCTCCTACAGGCCTCCCTGCTGAGGGTCTGGCTTTCCCTTTCAGGTCAGTGCAGTCTATTTCTAATTTGAAACATCTAATGCTTCCTGTGGCTAGAGCTGCTCAGCAATTCTAACTACTGCCTTCAAAATAAAAGCGGATCCAATTTTCTTCCCCAGATGCTGTCCTTGGGTCTCTCTGCCATGAAATCCACATGAGTGTGGCTGTCACTACTTTGACAGCAAGGCCAGGGATGGAGCTCACTAATTCCCTCAGTGCCTGTGACCTGGGTGCTCACAGGGGCCAGTGTCCTGAGAGGAAGACAGGACTCCCCCACCTCAGTCTGGTGGGGGAAGAGAAGCCTCAAAAGGCAAGATATGCCCTGAGTGACTTCATGCCGCTGTACACAGGGCATCCACTCCTGTCTGAGTATAAGCAAGAGGTGCCTTCATGGGCGGTGGTCCCCACCTGGCACAGAATGGCATGCAGTACTACAGAAGGGATCATGAGGTGGGGAACCTGGCCACCTGGGACCCCAGAGTCCTGTTATTGCAGATAGGTAAGTTAATTAGATTTCTTGTAGGCAGTTAGACAGGACCAGCCCACAAGAAGCCAACATGGAGGACAGTGAAGACACGTTCACTGAAGGCCAGTATTATAAAAGGAGAGAAACTACCACACCTACGTAGGATAAATAGCAGTGATTGATACGCTAAATAGGTATCAATCACCCGGGTGGGGGAGCAAGATCTTCTAAGAAAAATCCCTGATCCACCCTTTATCACCGAAAATCCTTGCTCATTCCTTGTACGCTTGCTACGTGACTTGTTTCCCCATTGGATCCCCATTTAATCAATATTACCTAAGCCACTACACTTGTCATAATCTTATTGGTTGTTCATAATTTTGTCCACCTTGTGATTTCTCATTGGATCAATATTACGAATATTAAGCGACTGTACTTGAAATCTTACTAGTTGACTGTAGTTTTGTCCCACCTTGAACCCACCTCACCTCATGGCTTTGTCCCATAAAACACCTTTGAGAAGTTGGGTGAGTGGGAAACCCACTTTCCAGTCCCCCTTCTGTCTCTCTTAGACAGAAGCTTTCTTTCTCTCAATAAATTTTTCCTACTCTTAACCTCTGTTGTTCCTAGAATTCATTCTTCAATTTTAGAGAACACAAACTCAAATTTCGGATACCTTGCAGGTTTGAGAGTTACATCTATTTCCCCTATATCTCTCTCATGTGGCCATGGGAGAGACTCTGGGGCCTAATCATCCAGACAAGGGTCTAGAGGTGCTCTTTATAAACCAGGGAGCACAGCAGGCAGGAAGGGACTCAGAGTTGTGTGGGTGGTGGAGAACAGAGCCAAAAACTTGGCACGCGTCAGCCATGTGCCACCAGGGGTGGCTGCCACGGAGAAATGCTCTTGCAAAGGCACGGATAAATCCCTAGCCTCCCTGGGCCACTGTGTTTACCTGGGCATGAGGACTACTGACAAGGTACAATTGAAAAACATAGTGAATGTTTAAATTAAAAATTGATTACAGTAAAAGACACATTGCCATTAATCCCCCTCAAAATGCTCACTTCAGATTCACTTATCCCATCATTTCTGCCACTTTCTGAAGCAATTCTAGGAGTCCTCTTTCATTCTTTATGAGGTATAATATCAAATACAGTGAATGCTGCTGTTTCTGTTTCCAACAGAAAAGCAGGCCCATAATATCATTACCACATGTCTTCGTCCACCTTATTCACCAGATCTGACACCACGCAATTTCTGGCTCTTCCCTAAAGTCAAAATGGCCACGAAAGGTCAACATTTTGAATCAATTCAGGACAGCAAGGTAGCCATGACAGTGCAGCTAAAGACCCTCATGAAAGAGGACTTCCAGAGCTGCTTCAGAAAGTGACAAGAAAGATGGAATGAGTGTGTTTGAAGCATAGCAGAGTATTTTAAGGAGAATTAACAGTACTGTGTCTTTTACCCTAATAATTTTTTTAAAGTGAAAATTCACTGTATTTTTTTATCAGTGCATATGCCCAGAATACACTATTTATTTGGAGAAGAATAAACATGTGTTGTGCATATTTTACCCAGATGACAATAGCAATAATGCTTCAGTGTGTTGGAGATGTCAGAGTGATTGTAAATGAACTTGAGCTGCTTCTAGGTTGTACCACAACTGCACTAGGCCCTCTGAGTAGGTGTTTCTTTATCACAGTTGTGATTTAGAGAGGGGGGAAAGGTGACTGTGTTCCAGGTGCAGACTGTTGCTTTAGCACCACGTGGTAGATTTGTCACAAATGCATACAGGTGACCTGCACATCATAGCCCTGCCACAGCTCTCCTCACTGCCTGGAGAAACACAGATCTGAAAAGGGAAGGACCACACTGAAGGGCTCCTCAGTACAGGATGTGTGAGCTCTGGCCAGAGCTTCTGGCCCTGACCATACCTGTGGCAGTGGAGGGTAACCCAGCCTATGGCATTTATTAATCAGCACTCAGGGTGACTCCGGTCTTCTGGCTCATAGATAATCTGGGATCCCAGGAGCAAAGGGACACAAGGGATCCAAGTCCTGCTGGAAAGGCCATTAGCTGTTCTGCTCAGTTGTGGAGCCTTTTCCAGATGACATCCTAGGCCATGGAAGGACGCACTGGGTCAGGGCTGGTGCCTCGCTTGCCCTCCCTTGGGCCCTGCTCCTTTACCACTGATTATCAGAGATGGAAGAGGCCTTGGTGTAGGGACAGGAAATTGGAGGCCAGGCCAAGGCCCCTGAAAGGCAAGTGATAAGGTAGACCTGGGCTGAGTCTGGCCTCTGGTGACCTCTGCATCCCCTGCTCAGGCTGATCCTGCATTCGGGGGCCAGCATGGATGTGCTCTCTCAGCAGTACCATCTGACTCTGCAGATGTACATACAGCAGGAGCCAGGGGTGTGGCCGAGAACAGGATCCTGAGCACACAGTCCACTCCTGGCACTGTCCCCAAACCCGTGAGCAGGGCCGTTGCTGACCACTGCCCTGCAGAGCCTGGGATCACCACCCTATCCATTCAGCTGTGCCTCACCTACCCGTCCTCATTGCCCAGTGGCATTGGTCAGTCTCAAGGAGGGGACAGGCTTCCCCTTCCATGAGCCCACTTTCTGCCCTCCCAGCAATGACCCAGGACCAGAAGGTAAATGGGCTGTTGGGGGAGAACAGCTCCTCTTGAACTGGTGCAGGGATATGGCAGGATGTGAGGTGGGCAGCTGCTCAGGGGACCGCTGGTCTCCAGGATCCAAGCAGCCAAATCCCCAGGAAGCTGGATGCACTTCCTGAGGGCTGGAAGATGCAAGGGTGGAAGGTTGTGGGCTGCAGGGGATGGGCTGGGACTCGGGGAAGACACAAGCTACCTCCCCAGCTTCTGGGCCCTTGAAATATTTGGCAACTAAGGCAGCTTGACCAAATTGTGAGAAGTACTAGAAATCATCATGCAAACTGTGAGATATATTCAAGAGGCGTAAGTATGGACCAGTCACAATGAAGGGACACACCCGCTCTGGAGCTTGATCACCTCAGCTGGCAGTAACATCTCCTCCCCTGTCCATCAGCCTGGCCTTGGCAGGCTGTCCCTGCAGGAGCCCCATATGACATTTGCATCTACAAAGCCTCACATGGCTGCCACTGCGAGGCACCCACCCCTGCCCTCCTACCTCTTCCTTTTCCCTCCCTCCTTCCTGCCTGCATCGACTTAACATTTTTTGTGAAAATGACAGAGATTTACTACACAGAGTTCAAACCCAAGATTATAGAAAAAAGTAAAGCGTTCAATTTTCTGCAGTCCTGAACTAAGCCTTCATCAGTATGGCCTGACCCTCCTGCCGACCGTGCTCCTGAGCTATGGCAGTCAGGAACAACAGGATGTTGTCAGATGGACACAAGAGAGGTGATGGAATGGTCACTGCTGGCAAGTTACACTAGGACATTTGTCTAAAAATACAATGATGAGATTTACTCTACTTTTTAGTTAATCATTAATTTTTCTTTCGCTGGGATTTAACAGGAGAAAAGGAAAAGCGTCTCTCTGGACGCTGCTATAGGGCCTGAGGCAACTGCGGCCTCAGCCCATAGAGGGCATTACTCTAGCCCTGTCCCTAACCAGGCAGCACTTTTTGCTCTGGTATACAAGCATGCAGGCCAGGCCAGGCAGCTACCCTTCATTTCCCAGGGACACATGTTCTTCCCACCAGAAACTCCTTCAAGGACTTCCTGTCAAGGACTTTCCCACCATGTCATCTGGGAAGAGCACCTGTCTAGGAGGCTCAGTTCTCCGCTCCAGAGATGCAGTGCGGTCCTTAGAACCTGCTGGTCCTCTCTGTAATTGCTTTGATTTGTTTGGTTTTACCTAATCACTATAGCTGAGATCCCACATACTTCCTCCACACCATAACTTCACTTCTGGTCAGGTCTGTGGTTTTAAATTGAGTCCTGCTCCAACTGTGGCTTCGTGCTAGTGCTTAACCCATGTGTCCTCCCTGGAGTCACACTTTGACTTTAGTTATTACTCCCTGTGACTGTCCTAGGCTGAGGCTTCTGGGAGTGGAGGGTGGGCTTGAGGAGGAGTTACACTCGCCTGGAGCTGTCCACTCGCTTACAGGGTGCAGGCAGCACCACACTGTGAGTGAGTCACGTGGCTCTGTGTGGGTCTTAGTTACTTTTTCTCATTGCTGAGACAAAACACCCAACACTTAAATTTAAAGGAGGAAAGGTTTATTTCATCTTACAGTCTGTAGCGGTTTAAGTCTAGAGTTGGTTGGCTCCAAGGCAGGATGGCATGGCAGAGGGGCATCACAGAGCAGGCAAGAGGCAGCAACAGGCCAGCAGCAAAACAGCACAACCAGCAGCACGTGAAGCAGCCTTTCCCCTCTCCCTTTATAGTCTATCCAGGCATCCTCAATACCGGCATCACACATACCCTTAATCCCAGCATCACACACCCTAGATCCAGCCACCTCTGAAAAGCCCCACCTATGACTGCATGAGGCTTTGGGGGGACATCTAGACAGAAGCTATAACAGTGTGTGTCTATGTCTCGTTCATGGACATTGAGACTTTCTCCACTCTGGGCAATGCTTACGCACTAGCCGTGTCTGTGTCGCCTCATCACTGTCCCCTCTGCCTGTCTTCTGCAGTGACCCTGATTGGCTTGTTTTAGAGCTCAGTGTCAAGTATGCCGAGCTTGAAGGTGCAGAATATAGAGAATAATTTAGAACATACTAATGCTTCCATCTTCCAGTTAAAAGGTAAATTAATATATTTAAATTTGGGCTCCAGTATTTACAAAGAAACAGATTCATGCTGACACAGGGAAGACCCCCAAGCATCCCAGAACAACCTGTCTTTCACGGATCCAATCACTCTCTTCAACCATTTGCCATTTCCTGGCTTTGTACTATTACTCCTGTCGAATCTTGCATATACACAACACATGTAGAGAATGATGTTATTGCACAAACAGCCATGTCCCCACATCCAGCTGAGCACAGGGGCTGTGCTCTGCATCCCCACCTTCCGTCCAGGCTCATGGCACCCACACTTCAGTATACACCACTCCTGCCAACACCCGTGTGTCATTCACGGCTGTGTCTCTTCCCTAAACTGCATTAGTGTGACTTTCTGTGCTATTAAACTTTACTGAGTACTTGTCCTATACTGTGTGCATTTTTCTGAAATTTGTCTTTTTCTATGGAACTGAATATAACTAATCATTTAATTTCTGTGTGGTGTTCTATGAATCCACATCTCAGTGGATGCCATGTGGACACTGTGCCCCTTCCTGTACCACATAAGATTTCTCTGTGGTGCCACCCAGGAGTGGAACTGGTGGGAAGCACATTTTACTAAATACCGTCACTGTTTTCCAGGGTGATTACACCTATTCAATCTGAAATTACTATTGGGACCTCTTGAATGGTACATTTCAAATGTGGCAGTTTATTGTACTTACAATATATCTCAATGAAGTTTAATAAATTTTAAAATAGCGGGCCAGGGATTTAGCTCAGTGGTTCCACCGCCTGCCCTGCAAGAGCAAAGACCCAAGTTCAATCCCTGGTACCAAAAAATAAAAATAAATAAATAAATAAGTTTTAAAATAGCAAAGAGTGGTGCTTTTTGTTTTCCTATACCCTCATCAACATGTGCCATGATTGGACCTATACCTTTTGCTGACCTACTGGTTGTAAGGTGTTGTCTTGTTCTCATCTGAATTTTCCTTCACAGGACCGACCTCCTAGCTCTTTCTTGTCCTTCTGAGAATCACCACCAGTGTCCTGAGGGCACTTTGAACAGTGCTCCTGCCCCACCCAGTCTAGCGCAGGCAGTGCCTCCAGCAATGCATGACTTTTATATGGAGTCGTGCACTCATTCTTAAGACTGAGAACATCAGCAGATACAGACCTGGCTGTGGCTTGTCCTCCTGTCTTATTGGTATTTGATTGCTTTGTTTCACAGAAACTTTCACTGTGCCTGGCATCTACATTATAAACACGGCCCTTATGGTTTGGTTCTGGGTGTCCCATTCAATTACTTTTCTCTAACATGCTCCTGTAAAACCCCCCACTAAATTCTGCTCTGAAGTGTTTACAGATTGACTTGTCCATGTTGGGTCCTTGCTGGCACCTGAACTAGTATCCCTGATATCTCTAACTTGGGCCAGGCCAGTAGCTTCCCCAGCAAGGTCACTGTATGTGTCCAAGTTGGTGACTGTAGGGTGGAGGCAGGCCGGGTCTGGCCTGGCATCAAAACCTTTAGGACTGGCTACTTCTGAGGGCTCCCTGGAGCCAACTCATCTAACTCAGGACAACTTCATGAGGTCAACACAACTTGCAGGGCAGGGAATTGGGGTGTGGAGGGGCCAGTCATGTGCAGAAAGATGCACCGTTGGGTGGGGGCAGGCCTAGCTCCCTTCCCTGTCCCCAGGCACCCTCCTCCCCAGGTTTACCCATACTGCACACATGGGTCATGCAGGTGCACACAAAGACACAGATATCCCTAATCATGTGATCAAGCCCACGTGTGTGAGCTTTGCATGTACACAACCCTGTGCACTTCATACATGCACATGCACAGGCCTGCACACACCCACAAAGAGTTCCACACCACACTATACTAACAGTGCTTTATAGGACAGATCTAGTGTCAATTTTATATTTTCAGAAGTAGTTCTCAAGAATTCACAGGCTAAAATGCATCATTTTCTTTTCTTCAAGGGTCACTTGAAGCAGCTTTCAGGACAGATCATTTAAAGTTAGCAGCAACGTGACAGACATCCCACCCCTCACTTAGCCTACAATGGCTCAGAGGCATCTTGTACCCTCAGGTGTGTTCCACACAAGCAGCACGACCTCAGCCAGTGCACACTGGATGCCCTGTTAAATGAGGTGGAATTAACATAGTCCCAGGATCACATGATTTCCTGCTAGGAAAAGGTAACCAAGAAGACATAGTCTTGTCTGTCTCTGGAGAACCAGGTCCAATCCCTACAGAGGAACTCGCACCCCAGCCTCAGCATCTGGCAGTATCCAGAGAAGTTTCTTTGGAGACATGGGGAAATAAGGCTGCTGCCCCTCAGGTCCGGAGCAGACACACACACTGTCCTGCCTTGGTCCTCAGGAGGGTGACTGATGAGCATCTCAAGAGGGAGTCTTTCTGACTTTTCTCTTCTGGGAATGCACTTCATAAAGAGAGAACATTAAGAGAGTGCTGGGCCCAGGAGCAGCCTCTTTCCTGGAAGAGGAAGCAGGGGCAGCTAAACTGTAACCAGGACTAGGAGTGGCCACCAGGTGGGGCTTCAGCTCTGGGGAGATCCTGAAAGGACTCATTCAAAGGCAAATGGAATAGCTGTAACACTGTTCCCCGATTTGGGGAGGAAGGTTGCTTTGCACTCACTAACACATTGAAGTCAAAGGTAATGAAGACCAAATTGAGTTTATACTCAATTGGTGTAAACACCCACATATTTAAAGACCCATATGAAAAAATAATGCAGGCATATTTTTTTTAAATGCAGAAATGGTGTAGAACTGCTCATTTCTGTCAACGCGTGCCATGCACCTGTGCCCTCACAGGTATGTCTGCTCCCTGAGTGGTGCAGGCAAGGGGCTCCTGGGAGTAGGGGGCTCTGAGGATGGCTGCAAAGGCCTCCTTGCTCGAAGCGTGGGGATTTTAAGGACAGCTACCTCATTCTCTGCACCCGCCCACTTCCATTTTTGGTCCTTGAGAAAAAGAAATTCCACTGGGAAAACTGATGTTTGCAGCCAGCCAGGACCATGGCTCCCCAGTGAGGCAGTGCCCCTAGGACAGCAGAGAGGTGGACAACTGGCATCCTCATCAGGATCTGGGTTCTGCCCACAGGGTATGCTTGGTTTGGGGAAATCCACTGAGCACTGCCACGAGTACCTGGTGTCTCAGTGAGCTCAATGGCAGCCAGATCAGTTTGGTTCCCACTGGGTTCCCAAGGTCTGTTTTATTTCTCTCTTCTCTTCCTTGACATTGCCTCTTCTTTCCAAGGAGGTGGGGGAGAGGCTGTCTGTTCTGAAGACTTGTTTTTTAGGGTAAACTGGGGCTGTGAGTGTCTAGCTCTGCCCTTCCTGTCTCCTGTCACAGATACGTGTGATCGATGGAAGTCACATGTTCCAGCTCACTAACGGGCAGCAGACCTTGCCTCACAAGCTGACCAGATGCACTTACTCTGCAGAAGCAGGGTGGAGGGCCAGAGAGGGTAGGTGGGCAGGACACAGGTGTGCACCCAGCCCCCAGCCTGGCCAGACACCCTCACCTCTCTGTGCAGTTGCTTCTCTCCGGGCTTCCCCAAGGCTCCTTTTCTCCTTCTGACACCCGCCCCACCTTGCACCCTGTCAGTTGTTCTTTTCTGCCTCCAACCTCAGTGGTACCCAGCCCGGTCCCACACTTCCTGCAGCACTCCCCTGCATGCTTTTATGCCAGGTTTTCAAGTTCCAACTGTGGAGCAGGCTTGGCCCTGGGATGCAATGCTCTGAGAAGTCTGGGCCTGAGCAGCACCTTGCATCAGAGGCAAATGTCTCTGAGCCCCTTCCCTTGACCTTGTAAGTGAGGGTCTGTGCCCTGTGACAAAGGTGGACTCCATAGACAGGAGTCCCACTGTGCGAGGCCCAGCCCAGCAGAGGCCACAGGACTGGGGTCTGGGTGATCCCATGGCCTTACACAGAGACACACAAATCTTGAAGAACCTCCATCTTTGGGACCCAGGGTGAGACTCAGGTAGAGGTCACCATGGGGACAGAGGACAAACTCCTGAGCCCTTAACCTGTTGCTCATTAAAAGCATGATTCGCTTTCTTTGGAGGTGATCGGAGAACTGAAAGTGGTTTTTGCTAAAAGCCGTGCCTCTTTACAGATGCCTGATAGGTAACTAAAACCACAACCAAGTTCGACCTTCATTTTGCTCCTGTTATTACCTTAAAACTTTGGATTCAAGTATGTGAATCATTTAGGAAGAGTTGACAAAACAAGATTTATGAGCCCTAAGTTGACTTAGCCGATCTCAGCCTCCTTCAAGATTGCGAACACAGGGTGAGAATAAAGTGATGGTCATGATTGACAGGGATACCTGATTAGAAGCTTTCATAATGTCCACTTTCAGACTGCCCCCTTGAAGGCACACCCAAAAGTCTCCAAACCCACAATCTCCTTGGATTCCAGCAGATCCTCTCGGGACTGAGACTCCCCCAAACAAAGACAGTCACCTCATGGGAACCAAATTCCCTTCAAGCCATGAGGGTTCCTCCAGAGCTACAAAACCAGGAAACCAGAACTGCGATGATGATGATGATGATGATGATGATGATGATGATGATGATGATGATGAAAATCATCAACTAGACCCCAGTCACACAAGCACCTCATAAAATGGGTTTCCTTTCTTCATTAATGGGCCTGTCTGACCCACCCTGTCACACTTGTGCCCCTCCTGCTCCTCAAACTGAAGCCTTCTGGGGCCAGCTGGGTCTTTGTTAGAGTGACGTCCACCTTCAATGCCTCTCGCTTTCCGAGTAAAGTTATTTCCTGTCAATTTGTGGGCAACACCTCAGTTTTAATTTCCATTACACTAAGCAAGGACCCACACGAGCTGGTGACAGAACTAGAGGGCATGCTACAGCCAGGACTGTCGCCCCTCAAGTGTTCTCTGGTGATCTCCACCCAAGTTAAAGTCTCCCTGTGACCCCAGCCCAGGGTGCTGCTTGCTCCTCCAAGGCCAGGCAGCCTCTTTCCCCCATGCCAGCTTCTTGTCCCTCGTATGGCCCCTATGCCCTTCTCTCTGAGTGACTGGAGGGCATGCCTCTGAGCAAGGACCAAGGGCAGCTGTCCTGGGCTCTGCAAAGGCATCAGGTCCTCTTTCCCTTCCCTTCTGAGGACACTCCTGCCTCCCCAAGCCTACCTTATGATGGCCTAGGACAGAGTGGTGAGTAGGGGTAACCCCTCTAAGCCAGGTGGTGTGCTCCATGAGGGTGAGACTCCCCTTCATCCTCCCTTCTGTGTTCCAGAGCCCACTGCAGGGCTCAGCACAGAGCAGATGCTCCTGAGATTCACAGGCAAACATATAGCACTATGACCAGGCCTATCCAGAGCCTGGAATGCCCCGCATTAAATCTTGTGCTTGTAAACTTGCAGGGGTGGCTCTGGGCCTGCCAGGAGGAACTCTGATGCTGCATTATCCCACTCAGGCCTTCATAGATGCCCTCAGGCCTGCCCACCTGGAGCTGGACAAGCAGAGCACGTGACTTTGGGGTTGCCAGGACAGCCCCAGAGTTAGCCCAGAGAAGGGCCGAGGTCCCAGGCAGCAGCTCATGTTGGAACATCAGCAAGTGCATGCTTCTCATTGCACAGAGGGTGTCTCTTGTCCCCTAAACCAGGCCAACACTAGGGTTGTCTGGGGGGTGGCCAGGACATGGAACCTGACAGCAGCAGGGCTGCCCTCCTAGGAGCTGCCTCTGCTCCCACAGTGAGAGCGGATCAGTGGCACAGTGTTCATGGCCAGATCTGCACCATCACATCCTGGGGTGCCCTGCAGACCCTCAGTGGCCCCGGGAACCTCACATCCTCTGCGCCTCCTTGGGTTTTGACTTCCACAGCTGGCCAGACAATCACCATCAGGGATGAAGTGTCCTGAAAGGAAGAAGCTTAGCTGCTGACAATTGCTGAGCCAGGTGCCCCTACCACAGCTGCCCCCTCCCAGCCAGGGTCTCAGTGGGAGAGCCAGCTGTCAGCTACAGCCTCACCAGGACCCGTCCTGGGTGCTCTCTGCTTGTGGGAACACAGAGAGGGATTTGTAGGGCAGTGGTGAGGCCTGTGGCTGTCCTGGGGCTGGGTCCATGCTCAGAGCCAGGCCCATTGGAGCCAGGCAGACACAGGACACCCTTCATTCTCATTTCTTGTGTGACTCGGGTGGGATGGAGTGTGAGAAACACAGACCCTCACCAACCCCTTGCAGACTCAGTGTGGACACACACGCTTGGACAGGGCAGGGAGGCAGGCAAGGAGGTGCTGGGAGCCAGAAGCCCTGCAGGCTTGGGATCTGCTCATCCCTGGAGCCACTCCCACCCACATGGTCCAAACGTCCATTACTCAGCTACTATCCCTGTCGCTGCTCTTATGCATCACAGACTTGGCACGTCCCTGTCATCAAGAATAATCTAAAACAAAACAAAGAGAATCAAAAAAGAAGTCTGCAAAGCTCCCATGTCTCCTGGCTCCCTGGCTACACCCAGTGTCCCCCGAGAGCAGCCAACCAGGCACCCAAGAGGCTTTGGGTCAGCCACAGCATGCTCCTTGGGGAGGAGTGGCCTCTGGGAGTTTCTCCCTTCCTCGTTGTCCTCCCCTTCCTTCCTGGGCTGATGTACAGAGGTGGGTTTCTCTCCATCAGAGCTGCTGATAGGGGAGAGTGACCTACCAGGTTTTAACAAAAAAGCACCATGATTTATGGCAATGAATTATGTTCAGGAGCACTGGTCCTGTAAAATAAGCAGAGTGATTCTCAGGATCCATCCCAGAGACAGACTGCCAACTCCCCGAGAGGGCTCACACCTTTGCTTTTCACCTCCAGAGGCAGAAACTTCTTGCCGGCTCTCAGAGCAACCAGACACAGGGTGGGGCTCCCATGGTCCTCAGAACCAATAGGAGCAGGTGACTGGTCAGGTGGAGAGAAAAGCCCGGGTCTCTTCCTTACCCCTCTCTTCCCACCAATCCAGCCTCCTCTGACAGAGGTGCAATGCCAAGTGGGTCCCTCTATCCTGGGGGCAGTGAGTGATGGTCAAGGGGACCAGTGGGGGCTGTCACCACTGAGACCTGATGTGTGTGAATTCCCAGGGTTCCAATAATAAGTTTCAGAGCCAACAGGGCTCAGGGAGCCTGGGTGCGGTGTGTCTGCAAATATGCTGCCTGTGTGGCTCTGTGTGCTGTGGATTTCTACCCAGATGGAACCTGTGATTTGGCTGCTCCACACATTCCTCTGAAAGAGACACTAAGGCCTCTGAAGGGCCCAGAGCACCTCTGGGCTCCGAGCCACAACGCAGATGTCAAACCTGCACTTACAGATGGAAATAAATCAAGGGGCCTGAGCACCTCCACTACCTCTTCCCTCTATGCATAAGGAACGTCGAGGCAGGGCACTGCCACCATGTCCCCTGGGTCCACTGGCCTGGGAAGCAGGGCTCAGGCGACTCTCTCACTCTGAGCTCACAGGTTGCTCCACCTGTGCAAGAAAGTCCCCGCTGGCCCTTGGGAGGAATTGCACTATGACTCCTGGCACCCTGAGGCCCCTTCTTCAGGCCTCTTTCTACTTAAAATATCCATATAAAATTACTTTTTATGACTGTCTGGGTACAAAGAAGAAATAACCAAGCTGGATTTGTTATAGATTCATTATTACTTTCCTTGGTTCAGTGCTGAAGATTGAACCCAAGGCTTTTGCACTGAGCCTAGTCCTTAATCTTTTATTCTGAGAGAGTCTCACTACGTTGCTAAATTGTCCAGGCTGGGTTTACCTTGTAGATCCTTCTGCCTCAGCATGCCAGAGTGCTGGGGTTAGAGATGTGCACCACCGCCCCTTCTAAATTTCAGAGAAAACATCACAATGTTTATTTCTGTGGGCCCTGAAGTCCAGTCTGCCTTGGGCACGGAGCTAGCTCCCTGCTGGCCAGAGAAGCTGCCCGACATCCTGACTCCAAGCCCAGAATTGTCACTCTGTGTTTGTTATTTCCTATGTTTCCTCACCCACCTTGACACTTTAACCCTCACTTAGCCCCTTAAAATTTCAAGAGCTTTTCTCGTAGTTCTGGAGGCCAGAATCCAACGTGGCTCCACCAGGCTGAAATGCAACCAGGCAGGGCGGCCCTTCGTGGAGGAACCCCCAGCCTCATTCCATTTTCTCCTTTAATCCCTCTGCACAGTGATATTTGCACTGTCCTGAGGAGCAGGACTAACTGGACATCTCAGGGTTAGGGGCTTCCAACTTCAGGGCTGGGCCCTTTGTCAGTGTCTACTCCAGCTGAGCCCTAACGCTGTGTCAGGATAATCAGCAAGCTAAGCCAGGCACCACCCTGTCCTTCGGGCCCTACTTGGGATAATTCCCAAATACAGAACAGTTACATAAGGGGAAGGGCCACGAAGGGCAGTAGAGCCTGGGAGTGGGATGGCCCTTGGGCTGGAGGGCAGGGCCCTTCAGGAGAAGGAGCTGCCCTCTAACAGGAGCAGAAGCTGAACTTCTGGACAGACTTGGCTAGCTGTACAAAGCTCTTCTGCTCACCACCCCACAGCCTGGGGAGCTTTGATGGAGCATCCGCCCTCCGCCCTCCGCCCTCCTTTCCTGTTAGTTGTCCTGTCCTGACTGTTCCAGGTTCTACCATGGGGGCCTCGTTCTCTGATCTCCATGGACAGTGTGACGCGGGTCTCCCAGAGTCTGGTTGCTTAGGAACAAAGCTCAAAGCTGGTGCTAAGCTCTCCCTAGGGCTATGGACCCGCACGAGGCGATAGTAAAGTATCATAAGAGGACGTTGAAAACTTGAAGAGAGTTCATGAGGGCCTGACCCCACTGTTAGGAGGTGGACAGGTGGGGTCTCCGGAGACTTAGAGGAAACCTTGCACCCCATGGGGAAGGCCAACTGAGTCCCACAGATCAAAAAGCAAGGGGGCTGTGTATCCCCAACACCCCTGTCACCACGGGCTGGCCTCTCCGTCACTGGCCAGGCCCTGGTTCTGCCAGGTTGTTGCCCCTGTTCCTTCTCAAGAGCTGCCTTCTTGGTTCTTGAGTTGATTTCTTCCAGGTTATACATTTAATTGCATGATGATGAATGATTCTGAGAATAGACATTAATTTCTGAGTTTGATTCTGTACAAGGCCACCCCAAACCTCAACATCTAGTGTTCTAATTTTCATTTTTAAATTTTCTGTCACTGAAAATTGCCTTTTCCACTCTGAGCCAATAGTCACTCTGGGCAGTCAATTAAGTCTCTTGTCTCTAAGATTTATAAGGTTTGTTGGTTTTGGCTTGAGCTGGGCAGCTATTTTGCTCTATATTTTATTGCTTTGTGGCTGGAGAATGTTGCTTGTGTGATTTCTATTTGGGGACTTAGTCACATCGCAGTGGGGGGCAAAGGGGCCATTTCCCAGGCCTTTGATGGCAGAGCTACCTCAGCATGCACAGGAAGGGCTTGGCAGAGATCTAGTAAGAGCAACAATCTTGTTGCTGGGCTTCAGCAGCCAGCAGAGCAGCCAGAATAGGCAGAGTCTGGGTCCTTTGGCTCCCACCCTGGATGTGCTCCAGTTCCAACCCATAGCTCCCAGCTGAGAGTCCTTAGAGCTGGTCCCCAGTCCCTCTTCTAACGCTGACATAGCATGGCATTCCCAGAGTGGTGACATCTGCAGGGCCCATGTGTAGGGATTGGATGCAGCCAGGAGCTCTGGGGTGTGGAGCTTGGTGAGGTGCCCAGTAGGACAGTGTTTCTTCAGGGGCACAGGGGAGCGGCAAACTGCAGGACTCGGGTGCCAGGCACCCCACACAGCGGCTGGTTACTCTAAGAGGCTGCTGCTTCCTAGCCTGAACTGAGTTGGCTTGTGCCCAGAAATGATGCATAAGAGAAGAGCCCCATGAGTGATTTTCTGCCAGCCACCTGTGTGACCTGGGACATGTTGCTTAACTTCTCTGGGCCTGTGACTCATCATTAAATTCCTAAACTATGATTCTCAGCCAACCATATCAAATATGAGGTACAGACAGCCTGCCTCCCTCTTCCCTCCTTCCTTCCCTCCTTCCATCTTCCTTCCCTCCCTTTGTGGCAGTGATTGGCAGCACTGGGATCTTCCTATCTGAGTTCGCTGCATTCTGCCTTCCACCCGGGCAGGCCCCACTCACACTTCCATCTGCAGCTCAGTCCCTTTGCTCCTGCCCCTGTGTTATCCACATCCCAGGCCCCTTCTTGTGCTCTGACCAAATGTGCCTTGGGCTGATAGGACCAACTTTCGGGCTGCCAGGAGCCTGACCTGCCAGGCTGTGGGACTGCAGGCCAGATCACAGCTTTCCTCCTTTCCGTATTCCCAGCATGCACTCTTACTTGTTGTTTTGTGAGTAAGTGAACATCACCAGTGCTGGTTTTTCCCCTCTTTTATAGGCTCTGAGCTTGTGGCAGTTGAGAGGTCAGTTAAGGGCCCTGGAGTCCTGACCTGGAAAACAGAGTGGTGACAAGGAAAATCAGGGTCTCGAACAAACATGGCTGGAACCAGCACTCTGCCTTCCTCCCATAGTCAGTGAGAGGTCGGAGGACACTGCTATTTGTCATCCAACTCACTCCCCAGAGGCCTCCTCCACCCAGGTCACCTCCCAGGAAGTAACAACACAGGTCCTCAAGTCCCCCTTGCCCTCCTGTGTCCTTCTTCTTTCCTCCTGCTGCCTCTGTCTGCCTCCCTTGGTGACTGGATAGTGAACAGGAAAACCAAAGTTCTGGAGTATTCTCTGGTTGGCAATATTTGTCCTCTTTAAAGAAAGAATCTGAGTTTTTCAGAGTGAGTTTCATGATTCCCTAAAGAAACTCAAAATTACATTCCTGGAATGACCTCATTTCCTGGATACTCAGCCCAATTTCTTTTGTATTTGGAACTAATTCAGGCATGGGCCACATAGATGGGGTTGATGGTCATCCCCATGACCCTCAGTTTCTGTTTGGATTCACTTCAAGACTGGGCACAGCCTTGCACTGAGCAGACCCTCCCTTGGTGTACACCAACCTGGTGATGCCCTTTGTGATTGGTGAGGGCCTGCTTTACGCCCTCTGTTCAAAGGGCAGCAAGCATTGAGGTCTGGCAAGTCACTGCCACCTTAGTTCATGTCCGCAGACTCGGGCCTATTGCCTAGTGTGATGGCTAATCTTACATGGCATCATGACTAGACTAAGGGGGGGCCTACTGCTGGTGGCACATCACTTTTGGGTGTCTGTCAAGGTGCAGGCAATCACCCTCCCTAAGCAGGTGAGTGCCAGCCAGTCTGTCAAGAGTGGGTAGAACAAAAGGTGAAGTGAGTCTGTCTGTGTCCTGGAGGGGTGAGGTCCCTCTTCTCCTTCCCTTTGGCACCAGAACCCAAGACCCACACCAGTGGAGCTGCCAATTCTCAGGCCCTGAATCTCACCCAGCTTTCCTCAGTCTCCACATGAATCCTCCAGAATCCTGGGAGCCAATACCACAATAATTCCTCTCATCTCTACCCAAACCTACAGGTTCTGTCTCTCCAGAGAAGCCTGTCCAATCCACCTGGCACAGACCAATGATGAACATGTGACTCTTGGGATGACTTAGAGGTTTGCATATCTTCTAGCACTAATACAGCAGGACCCAGAGCTTCATCCAGGGCAACCATACTTGGGAAGCTGATGGTGGAGCAAGGTTGGAATGTGGTACAAAGTGATCAGGGGTTATTGTGAACTGTACCACGACAAGTCTGAGGGAGGTGTATTGCACGAAGTTAGGAATGTCAGCCTCTAGGCTGGAAAGATGTGTTGCCGTGGAAGACGCAGGAGATGGGGCCCCACCTCATGCAGGAGGGAAGACGTAATCAGAAACAATCCTGATGAGGAAAGAAGCAAGTGTGTTTGCAAAGGCTGAGGCTGCATATTCATGACCTGGCTTCACAAGACAGCAAAGCAGGAGGTGTACATAAAGAATCCTGGGCTTGGAAAGTTAAAACGGAAGCCTCGGTAGCCAGGCTGTCCTGGAGCCCAAGCAAAGAAACTCTTGGTAAAATTCCCCAGCTCGAAGGGACAGGAGGATCCTTCCTGCATGACCAGGAAACAATGGTCAGTGCAGTGACTGGGAACAGCCTCAGCCCTCTTGTCAGTCAGGGTTAGAATTGCTGGGGACTGCAATCAGAAGGGCAGCTCCTTAGAGAGCAGAGAGCTGAGCCCCAGAAATGGGTAGGTCGGCCAGCGAGGCAGGACATATCTCAGGGGTCCGAACCTTACATACCAACTACAGACGTCACTGGACAGAGAAGAAAACCCAGCTCCTTGGCCTGGTGCTGGACCATGGGTGGGAGCTGTGGAGAAACACAGGTGCACTTAGAAAGATCCCAAGGGAAATCCACCCACTGAAACCTCTCACCAGAAACCAGGAAAAAGACGTCCCATCCTTTGACAGCCACATTGGAAAGAAAATCAACAGTGAGGCCAAGGACGAGGATCTGGTCAGTGGGGCTGAAGAAAGATGTGCACGGTTCACATCAGGAGCTCAGGGCGGGGCTCACTGGAGCTGGACGCTGCCTTTGGCTGGGAAAACACCAAATCAGAGCCAAAGACAGACTCATGTCCAGCCTTGCAGCCCCCCCATCCCATCTTTATGCCCCTTTGGGGCATGGCTATTCCCACCTCCCAGGTCAGGGCAGGATGTCAAGGCCACCTGGGTCATGTCCACCATCCTTTGTGGTCAGCTGGCAGCCTGGACACAAGGTCCTGCCTGTGTCTCCATCAGCTGCCTCTCACCACCCTTCCTATCATCCCTCCTTGTGCCCTCCCTACTAACATGCTTGCTGGATGCTCAGCAGGTACCAGAGTTTTCAACCTTAAATCTATTTAAGCTGTAAGGTAGCCCTGTGAGGAGGTCCTGGCAGTCTCCACTGGCCCATCACTGCTGGACCCCTGTCTCAGGAGGGGCCCCTCAGCCAGCACCATCCACTGCAGCCAGCTGGCCACAGGCTCTCTCCTGGTGTCCTAAGGCCTGTGCCTTCTGCCACTCTCACAAGAGGAGCGGCAAGTGTCCACCCTCGAGCCCGTACAACCAGACAGGTCCCATGCTGGTTGAGTATGAACTGAGCACACTCTTCCGACAGCCACTAGAGGCCGCTGTCGTTTGTCTTTGTCTCTCTACCTTGTGTCCTGGGAGGGCTCCCAAATGGGTCAGGAGTCCCCAGGTCATTAACCTGTCAGAAGTGACTTCTCCCACACTGTCAGGAGCAGAGAGTGGATGCACCTCTTTCCTCAAGGACAGGTCACCCACATGCTACCCTCCTGCCTCCTGGTACCTGGCAGACCGGAGGTGCCCTGACCCTCCACCATCAGCTGTCATTTCTGAAGGGGGCAGCTCCCTGCCAGGCTCCAGAGAGGGTCAGAATCTCAGAATCCATGTCATTCTTGGCCCTAAATTCTTCGCCAACCCACACCCCTTCCACAAGTTCCCAGCTAAGTCAATCCTGCCACATTGTCATACAGCAGAGGTCCCCATCAACCACCATGGTTTCTAATCCATAGAGTCCCTCAGGGGAAGCCAGAGCGGAAAGGATGCCAGCTTTCACAAGGGGAGACACCCCACACCATGCCAACCAGGAAGCTGGTGTCCACATGCACCCTGTGTCCATGTTTGCTTCCAGCTCAGACCTGACCAGTCCAACGGCTCATCAGTTAAAGGAGGTTATCCATCCAGACTTCAGCTTGTGTCACTCATTCACATAGCAGAAGGTAAAGAGACAAGTTCCCCTTCATCTGGTGAGGCCTCACTCCCCGCAGAGGATAAAGCAGCCCCTGCTCAGCTGGTGTCTCTCGTGCTTTCTGCCTTGCTGAGTTTATGTTCCTTGACTGTAACTAGGACATAATGTGGACTGTTTGTGCCTTTTGCTCTTCTGTTTCTTACCAAAGTGATTTTCCAAAGTGCCTTCATTTTCTGAGCCTGGCAGAGAATCGACAAACATAAGAAGACCCCATACTTGGCTTGAGAAGAAACAGCTTTGAGCCTTCCTGAATCCTTCAAAGGCTGCACCCGCACTGGCCACTTACTGCAACATGATGATTCTTCTGTGCTCACAGCGAGCCTTACCAGCAAGAGCTCCAGGCTGTTCATTCAAAGAAACAGAATGTTTCCCCTTCATCTAGCATGTGACCAGGGTGGTAAAGTAGAGGAGTTGAGGAGGCAGAGAACACATGTTTGACCTCACCCAGGTCATTCAGAAAGGGTATCTTGCCTGGCCAGGCTTGACCCCCTCTGTGAAGCTGTAAATCTATAATGAACCATGTCTCTTATTCCATCCAGTTACTCAGAATCCTCTGCTCTGTGAGTCCAGCTAGCTGTGTCCCCACCAGGTGCAGAACAGGAGGAGATGGAGCAAGGAGATTAGGTGTAAGGTCAGCACCCATTACCCCGGGTATTTGGGCCCAGCCCTAGCTCCTCTGGCCCATGGAAAGGATTTCCTGTGAGGAATGACCTGAGGCAGGGACTGCCAACCTCAGTAGATCATGAAGTGAAGAGGGACTGAGGAGGTTAGGGCCATTGCTGGCACTTGGGGCACCCCTGGCAGAGCAGACAGAGGCAGGACACTGCTTTGACCCTCGGTGCCAGGATCCTGCTTTCTTTTCTGGCTCCCCATGGTGCCACTGAGGCATCCATGAGCTAGCTCATTGTTCCTACCACTGGCAGCCACTCAGAGCTCCTTCTGGTGGCTGTCAGATAAAGACAAGCACTGTCAGGGCAGGTTTCTATTCTGCAGCTAGCAGTAGAGCCAACAAGGAGGATGGATGACTCCCCCAGGATGGGGCAAAAGGGACTGATTTCTGGTTTTGTTCTCACCTCTTCTAGTCACCATTGGACTACAGGTTCCAGTGCAAAGAGAGAAGGAATAAAATAAAGCTATAAACACTGGAAAGGAAAGAGTAATATCACCATGATTTTCAGGTGTCGTAAGAACTCTACAGGAAAACAGTTTGAGCTAATAAAGAGAATTTTGCATCATCAAAAGATAGTGACTCAATATATATGAGAATCAGTTGTATTTCTGTACACTATTGGTGATTAATTTAAAATAGAAGTAGGGGCTGGGGATGTATCTCATTGGTAGGACACTTGCCTAGCGTGCATGAGGCTCTGGGTTCAATTCCTAGTACTGCAAAATTAATTAATTAATTAACTTAAAATATCACTTATAGCAGTATCAAAACATCAAATATTTTAGGGATGAATTTAACTCATCCTGAAAAAATCTTCTATATCAGAAGCTATAAAGCACTGCTGAGAGAAATCAAGAAAGAAATACATCATGGCTTTGGTAGAGGACTTATTATTAGGATATCAATTCTCCCCAAATTGACCAAGTCATTCGGTGAAATCCCAATAGGCTTTTTTTCCATAAATTGACAAGACAATTTAGAAATTCATAGGGACAGTATAGATCCAGAACAGCCTCAGCATCTTGAAGCCAAGATAAGGCAGCCTTGCCAAGTTCACCACCAGTCGGTGGCATTCCCAGGTCTACATAGTCTCTGCACAATGATGCACTAGCACAGGGCAGAATACAGAGCAGGTGGACACCATTGTGTGGTCTTCAACAAGGGAGCCAAAGCAGCTCCACAGAACATCTCAGTGGGACCTGCTGAGTCCACCAGGAGGGCTAGTCGGTCCACAGGAGCAAAGATGCCAGAGTGCACCCCCTACATCCTCCATCCTCCTCCTCCTCCTCTCCCTCCATGGTCTCCGAACCTGCTAAAAACACAGAGGAGCTAAAAGGTAGGATGCAAGCTCAGCTGAGCCCTGCAGCCTCCTACTTGGTATGGACAGCTTAAAATTCCTTTCCCCTTAATTTTTTTTCTCTGACAACCCTTTTCATGAAGAATCAAAGGCTCGCATTGAGTCTTGCTGTTTAGAAGTGCGGGCTGTGGTTGCTGATGTGAAGTTGGTGGCCGGTCGACTGTGAGGAGCCATCAGCAAGGAGTGATATCTTATCCTGCTTTTGCCTCAGTGCTGCTATGGCCCCTTGACTTTCCCAGCACCCACCTCGGTGCCCATGGCCTGTTTCACCCAGTGACTACTTGGATCCGCCTGGAGAAGAGCCCTGTCACCACACTGTCATGTTTAGCAATGGTGAGATGCTAAAGTCCAGCATCCTAGCCATGGAATGCTAAGTCAGCTCTTCCCACAGCTGGGGACTGAAGGGCCAGGCCATTTTAGGGCGGCAGCTGGCCAGTGGCCAAATGCACTCACTAATGGCCCTCTAAGAGCTGGAGCCAAGCCCAGGCTGGGAACTGACCCTTCAACTCATGAGCCCAGCCTCTGCCACTCCCTGGCTGCATGTGAATCATTGCTGACTCTTCAGAAACTGCAGGCCCACCTGCCCTGGGGACCTAGCAGGAGGTGATGGGGAAGAGCCAAGGGAGGCATATCAGAACCTACCAAGGCCAGGGCCCCTGTGAGCTCTCCAAAGCATCCAGCTGTAAGGGTAAAAGCACAGCTCTAGGCTTTCTGCTAAAGTCCTTCCCAGGGGACAGCCTGGTGAGGTCTCACCTGCAGCCACAAGAATTCAGAAGCATCTGCTCTGCCCAGGTAAGCTGGACCCTGAGCAGAGCCACAGGACCTAATGGGGTCAGGGCAGGGATGACAAACTGTGCACCCTCCCAGGATCCCTAGCTGTTGTGTCCCTTTCCTGTGGCCTCTCTGGCGCTCTATCCTCCCCAGCACATAGCAGTGTCTGTCCTGCTAAGTTCTCTGATGAGCTGGCATCTCGGTGCTTCATCCCTACTGACCCTTGGATCCTGGGCATGGATCAAAAGAAACTGATATCAGTGTGGGAGGAAGTCTCTGCCCAGCAGGCTGAGCTGCTGTCCCCGGGTGTGGAGAGCAGCAGAGTCGGGTGCATCAAGCAGGGGGCAGCGGTTGAAAGACACTGGGATCCCAGCCCCACATATGGAGAGAAGGCCTTGCCCCAACGCCCCTGGGCAGGCCTCTGGATGGCCTCGCTGCATTCCAGGAAGCCACAAGCTGGCTACCGCCTCCCAGGACCTGCTGGGAAGTCCTGGCCCTGAGTCCACCCAGAAAACCTCAAGGGCAACATCTCCCAGCAGCTCTCTGGAGGCAGCTACCACTCCAGCCCCAGCTTGTGGAGAAAGAAGAGGAGGAAGGAAAGGCACCAGGTACAGGAGGAGGTCCTGGCCTGGCTGCAGCTGAGAACAGCCTGGACCTCACCGCCTGCCCTGCAGGATGGCTGATGGGTCTACTCCAAGACTGGCTAAGCCTGGCTTCCCTGCCACAGCCCAGTGTCTCTCTAGTGGGCTGTGTGGGCATGCCACCTTAGCTCTGGCACACACTCAGGGACTCTGTCCAGGCCAGGGTCTTAGAGGACAGTGGGCAGAGGGGGCCTGCTCCATCCAGGCTCCAGCCTGTGTCCAAGGTCAGTTCCCACCAAGTATGGGTGCAGCCAGCTAAATCTGGGCCCCAAACATTCGCAGAGAACCTATGGGTATATCACCTTTCATGCAAGAGGCACTCTGGAGATATGGTTAAGACAAGCAACCTGAGACTGGAGGTTACTCTGATGATCTGGTGAGTGCTTTCATAAGAGAGGCAATACACCCCATGCAGAGGCAAGAGGACAAGAGGAGCAGAGTGGAGAAGCGAGGGCTGCAATGTGCAGCCCCCAAAGCTGGAGGAGGTCGGGGCAGAAGCCTGGGGCCTCCAGAGGGGCTGGTCCTGCTGTCACCTTGGTTTTAGCTCTGACTGGCACCTTCAGACCAGCTGAATCCCCACTGGCATTACTGATGCCCCAGCTGCCCCTCCTATCCCTTTTCAAGCCTCTTGTTTCCCATCATGGTAATTTATACTTGTAATTTGGCCTTGATCAATAAAGGTAACAGAAAAGATTTACACATTCAATCCCGGTGTCTGGGGGAGACAAAGGCAGTCAGGAATCTGTGCAGAGCTCCATTTGGACCCTTCTAAAAGGAAGCAAGCCCATCGGAGGAAGAATTTGCACACTGAAACAGGCCAGCGACTTCCCATTCCCTGTGGGTTCCTTTTGGCAAGTCTGAAAGTAGAAAATGCACTCGGAGCCACGGGAGTCCCTTATGGCCTCAAATGGGAATGGGATGTTAATCCCTATGCTATTTTAGAACTTGTCTCAGAGCTGGAGTACCTGAAATCGTTTGGGACTTAATTTTGCATGAGGATGTAGAAAAGGGATAATGCTTCAGAAGCAGCCTAAGAGGGAGGGCAGAGCTCCAGGCTGGGGTCAGAAGCATCACCCTAAGAGAAGCGAGAGTGCAGCCAGGTGTGGAGTAGTGCTGGCCGGCACCTCTCCCCACTGTGCTGTCCCAGGGCCCTGGTGTGGACCAGCAGACAAGGGAGGCTGAGGGCTTGAGGGAGGACAGGACTGAAATTACAGCCCTCCACCCGATTTAGAAGTGGCCTTGAGAAAGCAAAAACTGCCCGGGCAACATTTGTCCTGAGCATGACCTTTGGCCTGTGTCTTAGTTACTTTTCTTTCCTTGCTGAGACGAAATATCCGACACCCAAAGTTAAAGGGGAAAGATTTATTTAGTTCACAGGTTGTAGAAGATTCAATCCATAATCAGCTGGCTCTGAGGCAAGGTAGTTGGCAGACAGGAGTTGCAGAGGAAAAACAGTTGAAGGCAGACAAAAGGTAGCAAAACAAGGGAGAAGACAAGCCTCTTTCTGTCTCTTATATTGTATCCAGGCTACCTGAATTAGGGTGGAGCCAAACCCATTAGTGGATTAATTTATTAATCACACACCCTCAATCCCAATATCACGTACTCCAGATCCAGCCACCTCTGAAAAAGCCCCACTTATGACCCCATGAAGCTTTTGGGGAACATCTAGTGCCTGCTGAGGCTTGGGACACAGCCAGCCCCCTCACATCTCCTTGCGGTCCTGGGACGGCGGCAGCAGTCATGGCCCCACAGATGAGTTAGAACCCAAAGCTGCCCCTACAGGATCCTGCAGCACAAACATGCAACATGCTCACCCTCTGACACATTTCATATTCACAATCACACATATCAACATGGAAACACAGCCACCCACAGACACACACACTCTCAGACACATGTGCACCTGAGCACACCTACCTGTTTACATGGCTGGCCCTGCTCCTGCACGCGCTGGCTTCTGGGCATCCCGTGGGGTGGAGGGCTGAGGCCAGCAGTCAGGCCACCAGGTATGTCCTGGCACCGCCTGGCCTAGCTCCAGGCAGCTGCCCCTTCCCTAGCATGGCTTCTTCCCCAGAAGGAGCTCATTAAGTTGTTTTTCTGCCAGTATTCTGTGTTCCCAGTCACCCAGCCTGGGGCTGGCCAGTACCCAGGAGCACATATGCCATGTTGATGAGCAGAGAGGGGAGTGGTGGGCAGCATGTCCACCAGGGACAGCCCCTCTGCGGCTGCGTGTGGAGCAGTGTTCCCATTGCTCGTCACCAACTGTCACTTCTTGTCATTCACAGTGTCCTGGAGAGGCTGCTCCAAGGCAGCCCTGGCTGTGGCCTGCTGGGCACCCAATGGTATCCAATCCAATCTCAGGCCAGGCCAGAGCGGCCCTGACTCATGCTCAAGGGGGCTCAGCCCTTGGGTCCCTGCCATGCTCCCCTGTAGATCAGCTGCTGATCCCCACCAACAAATAATTCATTTTTAATTGAGGTGTGTGGATTTTTTTGCAGTACATCTGTGGGCGTCTGCATGTTTGTCTGTCCCTGTGTGTGTCTGTCTGCGCATCCACACTCTCACGGGACAGTCAGAAGCCACAGTCCCACACCCTTCCCTGTCTGACTTTCTTTTGGGGACACAGGGAGGCTTATGTCCTGGAAAATGAGTTCCCTGGGGGCCTCTGACTCAGAACCACTTCCTCGTGCCCTCCTGCCCCCACAGCTGGGAGCGCAGGCACCTACAAGAGGACCCAGAGTGACTCACCCACCTGCTGGTCTCCATTTGGACGGCTTCCTGGGAAGGGCGGCCGAGGACGTGGAAGGAGCTCTCTGGACTCCCATTGGCCTGCTGAGCCAGCCTGGGAAGCCCCGTCCTCTGGCCAGCACTGAGAAGGAGGCTCCACAGCCCATCTGCCTGAGGGCCATGACCAGCTGCCAGGCCTGAGAGGCAGGAGGCCAGGCCACCAACACTCCCTGCCCAGGGCCAGGCCAGTGCTGGCTAGTGCCTGTCGTGTGATGGCACCTCACAGCCGCCTTGACCTGCGCCCCACCTGTACCTCAGCCTATGGCCAGACTTTCACTGGATCTCTCTGCTCTTACTCATACATAGATGTTCTTGGCGTGGCCCTGTGGCTGACACTTTGCTTGCTGTGTCCCTACTGACTAGCTTCTTGTTCTCTGCTTCTCTTTCATTCTTAGGGTGATTTTTACTTGATGAGGATTTTTTAATGTATTCAATTTCACCAGCCTCCTATTTTATAGTTAAAGTTTCTTTAGTCTATTTAGGAATGCCCCATCCACTCCAAGCTCCTAAGTTGTTCCCCTGAATTTCCCAGACAAAGCTTTGAGGAATCCCTTCTCATGAGTCCTTGACTTATCCTCAGATAGTCCTGTGTGTGTCACAGGGACTGAGTGCCTACTCTTTCTTCCACTTGAAAACCATTTTCCACAGCCAGTGACTGTTCCTGTGGAAACCCACAGAAGAGGGCAGTAGAACTGGAGGCCCAAGTTTCCACCCTGGGAGGCTCCTTCTGTCTGGGAGCTGTGGAATTTCCAGAATGCATTCAGTATGGGATTGATTTTAATCTGCTCTAATCTGTAGAAAAAATATCTGGTCGTGAGTATGTGGTTTGCACAATCAGCTAAGTGCCATCCATGCCAGGCTTGGGGTTTTCTGTTAGCCTTGTACGGAAGAGGCAGGGTAAGCTGCTTGGGGCACCAGCTATGCCCAAGAACATGTGTCTGTGTGTGTGTTTTTATCTCTACATGGACATGAGAGTGCATGTGTGTGTGCATGCATATGTGTGTGTTTGTGTGTGGGAACATGCACTTTTGTGTCTGTGTCCCCACGATCAAGCATGTATCTGTATTGTGTATGTATGTGTGTCTGTGTGCACATGCCCTTGTGTCTGAGTGCATATGTAGATGTGTATGTCTGTGTGGGCATGACAGTGTGTGTGTCTGTCTCTGTGTTTATGTGTGTCATATGTCTGAGTTTCTGTGTATCTGTGTGGGCCTAGCATGTGTGTGTGTGTGTGTGTGTGTGTGTGTGCAAGCATATGCATGTGTGTGATTGTCTGCACATCTGTGAAGACTGGAGCGTGCACATGATGGGCTGCACTGCACTGTGCTGTCAGGATGAGCCCTGCAGCCCTGGCCCTAAAAGGCTCCAAGTACATGTGTGAAGAGACCCTGTGCTGAGGAGCACATGGCAGGGGCATGACAGGGCAGCTTCAGCCTGTGGGGTCCACTCAGAGGCACATGTACCTAGAGAACTCTTTTCCGTTAGAGATGTCACCAGTTGATTTAGGGTTCTTTTGCTCAATTCAGAGAGAAATCATGAATTAGGAAAGCAAAGCAGTGCTAGCATTTCCGGGCTTTGAGTGGCAATGGCTTCAGGCCCTAGCATTACAGCTCTAGACCCTCAGGTGCTGACTGCTGCTGGTAGTCTGTGACAATGGTCGCTGGTTGCTAATCTTTAGCAGCTGCTGGTCCCTGGAGCTCTTCAAGGCTGACACCCCGCAGTGTTTGTCGCTCTTTTCCGAGCCACCAGTCTGTACACTGGAGTGAGACTTTGTTTGAACAGAGACTTTGCTGCAGCCCAGGTGGGTCAATGTGTAATAGGAAGTCCTCCTTAATGGAGTGTGAGAGGAATGCTTCTTAGAGAGCAACAGCAGGGCTGTAATTGGTCCAAATTCAATTCTGTTGCTTGGTTCAAAGTTAAACCTACTTGGGTCATGTGGAAGTGGGTGTGGGGCATCCAGGAGCTGGAACTATCAAACAACACATACCCCCTTCTGACTATCAGAAAAAGGAAGCACTGGACCATTTCTAATATGTCTCAGAGGCAGATTCGCTCATAGATCTCCCAAGCTCAATTCCAGTGCTGAGGAAGTTCACCATGGGCTTTGGGTCCAGAACCTCCTCTGTTTTAAGGGGTAGAGAGGGGTTCCAGGCAGCCTGTTCCATGCAGGTTCAGTACCCACCTCACCGGTTCCTCCCAAGCCCAGAATGTCCAGGATCTACCAGAGACTGCAGCTGATCCTCAGTGACTGTCTTTGCTCCTCATCCTGAAGGGGCCCTTCCGCCCTCCCAGGACAGGGTCAGGTCCAGGCGACCCCTCAGAGTCTACTACTCTGACTGCCATGTCAGACAGAAGGTCCCCATTCATGGGCACTAGTCCATCCACCCATTCATTCCTGAGGCCCACACCCTAGGACTCAGGCTGCAGGGTGTTCACCAGCCCCAGGCTGAGGTGCAGCTCCACCACTCCAAGCCCGGGGATCTGAGTCCCCAGCTCCCATCCCTCCTGTCTTGAGTGGCCACACAGATGTTCAGACAAGAGCCAGTACTGAGCACTGCATTTTCAGTCCACTCAGAAACCACCCTGAGTGAGGGAGGGAGGGTCGGAGGCCAGTCTCTGCACACCACATGATCCCAGCCACTCACTCCACTCTTAATCAAATCACCCCCAGCACAGAAAGCCCCACTCCACACTCAGAGGAGGTGCGAGACTGGACGTGCCTTTTAATGAACTGTTTCCTAGGAATACCTCCCCCTCCCAGGCCACACGCCTGGAATTAAACATGGCATTTGAATGCCATAATAAAGTCAGGGGAGCGCTGTTGGCAGCAGGACACTGCAAAAATCCAATTATGCTGTGCATTTTAATTCCCTCGCCTGTGTGCTCCTTACTGGATAGAGGGAGGGGTGTGCAGCTTCCTGTGGTTTATCTGCATGGCCCAGAAGCAGGTATTTCACTGGCTGATGACAATTGGATGGGTGTAGGATGCAAGTCATTAAAAACACACCGTCTCCAACCTTGACTTTCAATAATGAAGATGGGAGTGCTGGAGTGAGAGATTAGTTTGTGCATAAAGGGGGTTGATTGTAGTTAGGGTCCTCTCACACTAGCAGACCCTGGTCAGGGAAGGTCTCCAGCCAGCTGTCAGGACCCTCCAAGGTCACAGCTGGGATTCTGCAGCTCAGGAGAAGGACCCGCTGGACGCTGGCAGGTCAGCAAGAGAACCTGCCTGGATTCTTGGGATCTGAGCATACCTGGGTCTCAAGTCTTGAAACAGTGCACAGCCATGTGGCCTGGGCACAGGTACACAGGATTGGCCTCAACCTAAGAATCTGAAACAGTGTCATGGCATTATACTCCTTTGCACTCAGTAATCCTGAGAAGTGAGCTGAGCACTTGCAGGACCCTCTGAGGTGGACAGGCCACACCAGTTCTCAGGATGACACTGCTCAAATCTGCACCTGAGTCCCCACCTGGCATCTCTGCCCTAAGGAGCCAGCACCCTAAGGCACATTCTGCATGTGGCTTCCCCACCCTAATCCCTGCTCTACCTCCTTCCTGAGCTCTCTGGTCTGCCGGTGATGCTGCCTCTGCTGGGACTTGTCCCTCTGATGCTGTGGGCTCTTTCTTCCCCTGTACCAGTAACTGCATTTCAGCTGAGTGGAGAAATGCTGGAAGCAGACACACCATGCATGCTGCCATCTTTGACTACAGATATCAGTGTCCAGCTGGTCATCAGGGGGAATTATGTGCAACACGACCCAGTACCTACACCGCACACCAGTGCTTGGGCCTGGTTCTGCCAGAGAAAAATAATAAATGCTACATATATCAGTCACCTGTGGGTAGAGGCTCTTCGAGTGATTTGATATCAAATGCCTGTGACTGTATTTGTGTTTTCTGCACTGAGTATAGACTACTGTTGAAGGTGAAAAAAAAGGTACAAAAATATGAAAATGATAGGGGGAAAGAAGGAGAGAGAAAGGAAAGAGGTCAGGGAGAGGGGAAGGGAGGTCAGGCCTTGGCCAGTTCCTGGCCTTCCGAGAAGGATGGGCAAATCCACACCCATTCACTTCGTGGAAACAGATGACCTAACAGAAGCACTGTCCTCACTTGTCCTCCAATTTGAAATGTGGTAATAAAATGGAACTGGTGTGTCAGAAATGCGAGGTAGTATACTTAGTAACCATGAATTTTTATCACCCAGTAATGGGGCTTCTAGGGTAGCATACCTCCTAAGGAACCAGCATATCATAAGCGCTCATCCAGGGGAGCTGTCTCCTGCCTGCCTGCCTGGGCACAGCTGGCATCACTGGGCACCCTGGGCTCCTGCAGCCCCACTCCTCCCCACTCCCTGTGCTGACCGGTACCTGGTGAGTGCACTCTGCAGGCCTTGGATCCTCAGGCTGGGCTGGGAACTGGGACAGTGGATCAGCAACTTTCAATCCTTGCTCTTGGGTGGATATCACAGTATATCACCAGGTCTCTGGGCAACTTGGCACAAACACATCCCTCTAGGGTTTTCTAGAACTAGATTGGGTAGATGAACAAGGTGCCTTAAAATGCAGTCGATTTATATACCAATGGGGCACCTCGCACTGAAATTTCCACACAGGCGTGGAGCTGAAGGAACACAACTTCACCCTAGCCCTGCAGGAAGCAAGCCGTACTCTTCACTGTGGAGTCCTTGCCTCATCCAGTGGCTGCTTCCCTTTCCTCTTTCCTGAAGGACACAGGCTGTTGGGCTCTGGGTTTCCAACAACCCTGTGACTTGAGAGTTGGAAGTCTGATGGCCTGGGATCCCATCTTGGTAGTGCTTGGGTTATCTTATTAGGAGAAGGTTACTAAACCTGACACCATCAGAGACGATTCATCCATAAAAAAATACCTATATCATGATACTTTAATACCTATGTCATGATAATTACATGGGATATTAAAATGAATGAGTTAGAATTAATAAATCAACATAGGGAATGTAAGCAAAACTTACATTACAGGTGGACTGACACCAGTAAGATAGTAGACGGGGAAGCCCCAGGCCCTCATTGCCCTATGGAGACAATGGCTTATCAATGACATATGCACCACATAGCCTTAGTGAGTGCTCCAGCATCTGGCTGGATGGCTGCAGTGCTCCCACATGCATGCAAAGTCAAGAAAAGCCACGTCTAGGAGGACAGGGAAATTCACTGCATTTCTTTGTCTTCAGTCCTCTCCCTGGCCCAGCACATCACGATTAGGAAGAGACTCCTCACTCCTGGCTTCTCTCTCAGGAGGGAGAGAGAAAAGAGAACATATGTCCAATGTTCTGCGATCTTGGGGCCACACCCACTGGGCTGGTACCTCTGTCACTGACTCTCATGAGCACACTGGATGTCAGGTCGAACTACACAGCTTGTTACAGCACCACAGACTGCAGTGCCACAGGCAGACACCAGGGAACAAGAAGTGGCAACCCCTGAAGAAACAGGCAAACATCTATCAGGGAAATTAGATACTTGAGCCCGGAAAAGACGCAACCCCAGAAGAGAGTTGAAAAGGACTCAGAACCTCAAGCTAGGCTGATGTGTGGAAGCAGGAAGTCACTCCCTGAAGACTGTGAGAATGGCTATTTATTTGAAATGTCCAAATCTCAATAAAGGTCACTAGCATTCAAAGAAATAAGGAATTGCAGGAACATCAAGGAAACAAAACAAACATCCAGAAATGGCCCCAAAGAAATAGGGAACTCTGGGAGGCCGAGACAGTAACATTCCAAAATACCATCTTAAGGATGCTCAATGAGCTGAAAAGAAGCACAGATAACTAAGTTTATTCAAGAAAATGATTGTGGAACAAAATTAGGATTTTAAAATGGGAATCTGTTAAAACAATAGAAATTCTAAAGCTGGGAATATAGTAACTAAATTGGAAAAAATTACTAGAAGAGCTCAAGAGCAGACTTGATTAGCAAGAAATTTGAAGACAGATTATTTGAAATTATTGAGTGAGAAGAGTAAAAGAAAAACTAATGGGAAACAGAACCTAAGGGACTTGGGAGAAAACCTCAAACTCACCCATGTACACACTACAGGATTCCAGACGAGGGAGAGAAAGGGGGCAGAGAGCCTGTCTGAAGACGCAGTCACGGGAACTTCCCAAATCTGCACAAAGAAATGGATATACAAATTCAAGAGGCATCACTAAAATAAACCCAAAGTGATCCACACTGTGCCAAACTGCAATCTGTCAAAGACAAGGAAAGTATCTCAAAGGCAAGAAGAGGAAAGTAACTCATCACAAGCAAAGAGATTTTGGAGATTGTCAGGGGGTTTCTCAGCAGAAACCTTATGAGCCAGAAAGGTACGATATATTCAATATGCTGAAAGAATAAAATGGTCAACCAAGACCACTATTATCTGGCAAAACTCTCTGTTCTACAAGAAATGCTGAAGGAAGTGCATCAAGTCAAAATGAAAGGATGCTAAACAGCAATCCAAATCTGTAGGAAAAAATAAAGTTCTCTACTAGAGGTAAATGTAAGACAAATATAGAATCTTGTAATATTAAGATGATAATACATAAATTATTTTTAATTCTGATATAGAACTTAAGAGATAAATGAGTTAAAATAACAACCAATCTTTGTTAATGGATAACAAAATGTAATGGTAAAGCATGTAGTTTTTGTATAAAATTGAAGTGAAATTGCTATCCGTTAAAATAGGTAATTATAATTTTAAATGTTTTATATAATCCATGATAAAAACAGAAGGCACACAAAAGATGAGAGAAGGAAATCAAAGCATGTACCTTCTTAAAAAAAATCAGGAAAACAGAAAGGAAGGTCCTAAGGGAAGGAAAAAAGGAAGAAGATAACTACAATACAGAAAACAATTAACAAATGGCAATAAGTCCTTCCTATCCATAATTTAAATGTAAATGGATGAAACTTCCTGATCAAAGAACATAGATTGGCCAAATGGATTTAAAAAAAAAAAAAACAAGATCCCGCTATGTTCGGTCTATAAGAGGCTCGCTTTAGCTCTGAAGGCACACAGAGACTGAAGGTGAAATGATAGAAAAAGATATTCCATGCAAATGGCAACCAAGAAAGAACAGTGCCAACCAAACTACGAGAGATAAAAGGGTATTATATAATGATAAGAGGGCCAATTTGCCAGATGATTTGAGTATTATTAAACCATGTAGACCTGTCATCAGAGCTTCCAAATAGAGAAAGCAAACATTGAGAGGCAGGCAGAGAAAAGCAGTCACTAGCATAATAATAGCAGGAGATTTCAATACCCACTTTCGATAATGGATAGAAAAACCAGACAGAAGTAGACAACACTATAGACCAAGTGCACCTCGCACTCCACCGACAACAGTCTGTCACATGTGCTTCCTGGGGCCCTAGGGACATCAGTCACAAAACAAATCTTAACAAATTTAAGATTGAACTTCTACAAAGCATCCTTTGTGAACACAATAGGATGAAACTAAAAATAAATAGCAGGAAGAAAACTAGAAAAATCACAAATTTGTGGACACATTTTTAAATGCATGGGTTAAAGGAGATATCACAAGGGAAATTAGAGACTATCTTGAGGCAAATGAAAACAAAAATACAGAAGGCCAAAATCCAGGGGGTGCAGTGGGACACTCATATTGAAAACAGAGGTGGAGCTCAAATAAACAACCTAACTACATCTCAAGGAAGTAGAAAAAGAGAGGAAGATATATACCCAAAGTTAACAGAAGAAAGAAAATAATATATGTTATTTAGAGTAGACACATTCTAACAAGGGATAAAATAGAACAATAGGAAAAATCAACAAAGATAGGACTTGACTTTTTGAAAAGATCAACAAAATTGAAAAACTTTTAGATTAAGAAAAAGAGAGAGAGAGGACTCAAGTAAAATCAGGAATGAAAGAGGGGACATTGTAACTGATGCTGCCGAAATAAGAAAGGTCATGACAGAATGCCATGCGCAGTGAAATGCCACCTGTTAGATAACCTAGAAGAAATGGACAAATTCCTGGAAATGCAAAGCCTGCCAAGGCCGAAGCAGGAAGAAGTGACATCTGAAAAGACAGTAAGGAGAAAGGAAGTAGAATCAGTAATCAAAAGCCTTCCCAAACAGAAAAGCCCAGGACCAGATAGCTTCACTGGAGAAATTCTATGAAACATTTGGAGATTTAACAGCAATTCTCCTCAAACTCTTCTGGAAAACTGAGGAGGGGACCCTTCCAGACTCATTACAAGAGGCCAGGGTTATCCAGATACCAAAGTCAGACAGAAATACTCCAAGAAAAGAAAACTACAGACCAATTTCCCTGATGGATGTTGATGCCAAAACTTTAACAAAATACAAGCAAATAAAATTCAACAATGAACTGTTGAAGAATTACCGCCATAGCTGAGTGGCATGAAAGGATAGTTTGACATATAAAAATCAGTCCATGAAATACCTCATAGTAACATCGCAATCCTTCATTAGGACAGAAGCCAAATGCATTCTCAATGATTGCAGGGAAAGTATTTAACAAAATTCAATACCCTGTCACGATAAAGAAACACTCAACCATCTAAGAATGAAAGAAAATTACTGAGACATAATAAAGGTGATACATGAAAAGCTACAGCCTACACCATATTCAACAGTGAAGGACAGAAAGCTTTTCCTTTAAGATCAGGAAGAAGGAATGTTTGCCCATTCTTGCAAATTTATTTAGCATAGTACTGGAAGCCATGGCCAGAGAAATTATATAAATAGAAATAAAAGGCATTCAAATTAGAAAGGAAAATTAAAATGATGTCTGTTCTCAGATGACATGATCTCATAGTAGGAAATCCTACTATGGGATCATGAGTGATTTCACCAAAAAACCCCACGTTAGAACTAAAAAAACTCATTAAAGCAGCATAATACAAAATCAGAACATAAAAATTATTTACATTTCTATACACCAACAATGAGTAATCTGAATGGAAAATTAAGAAAACAATGTATTTGAGATAGCAGCAAAAGAATAAAACACCTTGCAAAAGCTTTGCACACTCAAATTCTAAAAAATTGCTGAAAGAAATTAAAGAAGACACACATAGAAAGACATCCTATGTCTTATCCCTATTGAGGGATAAGAAAACTCAGTATTGTCAAAATGTCCATGCTACCCAAAGCGATCCACAGATTGAGTGTAAGCCCTATCAAAATCCCAGTGGCATCTTCATAGGAACAAAGAAATGATGTGCTGTGCACAGAGGAGTGATGATCAGATGACCTCAGAGTTTCTGTTGGAAACAAGGCAAGTCAGAGGAGAGTGAAATAAAGTCTGTAAAGTATTGAAAAAAAAACCCTGTAATTTATGAGTCTATACCTGCAAACAAAGCATGTAAATAAGTGAAATATCAACTTTCCCAAATATAAACCGAAAAGGTCATTACACCAGCACATCAGCATGGAGAGATGTTAAAGAAAATCCTCCAAGCAGGAGGAAAATGAATTCATACGGAAGCCCCATACGACCAAAAGAATGAAGACCACATTGTGTTGGGTGTGTAGCAGATGCAGAACTAAAATGTGTGCCAGTGACAACGTAAAGGGCAGGTGTGGGTAGTGAACTACTGCAAGATTATTAAAACATTATGAAGCAGTGTAATGTCATTTAAAGACAGACTGTAATGAGATAAAGTTACATAAATCCTACTGTATGGGCTCATGCACACATATATAACTAAGAGTTACAGGGAATGAGCCAACAAACATGACCAAACAGTATCATAAAAAATATTCAAGTGACCTAAAAGAAGATTGATCAAAAGGAACAGAAGAACCAAAAGCAGATGGGAGAAATTCTTGAAAAATAGCAAGGTGATTGATTAAAACCTAACCATCACCTATAGTAGTAATGTTAGATGAAAATTGGCCTGCTTAAATGGTCTAATTAAAAGGCAATTTGTCAGACGTAGTAAGAAAATAAAACTCAACTATATGCTGTCTACCCCAAACCCACTTTAAGTATAAATTCTCAAATAAAAGTAAAAGGAATAGAAAAGATACACCATGCTAGTTCCAGTGAAAAGAAAGCCAGAGTATATATATATTAATACTCAGTGAAGTAGATTTCAAAACAGGGGATGTGACCAGGCATGAAGAAGGTCATGTTGTAGTTCTGAAAGGGCCAGGTAATGAAGCGGGTATAACACAAATGGTTATATACCTGGTGACCAGGCTGCACAGTACAGGAAATAAAATTCCTATCTTTGAGTTGCTACATTGGGTCCTTATGGGATCCATCTACTGGTTCTTTCCTGCAGGGAACAGGGAAAGGGGACGTAACTAGAACCTCTGCAGTAAGACCTAGTCTCCTGCGAGCCATGGCAGTACAAGGCGAATTACAGGAAAAGTAGAAAAATGAGACTGAGAAGAAGCTGAGCTTTGGATCTGATCAGTGCTGCTCTGGGCGCCAAAGACGAAAGCCCCCAGCTTACCGCACCTTTTCTTCAGTACATCGAGAGAAACAGATCTAACAAATGACTTGCAGAGAGTTCAGTACATCCTGCATAAACAAGATGTAACAGTCCAAGAACAGGGAGGAACTGAGTAGATGTTTGTTCCTCCCAGGATGTTCTCAGCTCCCAGGATGTTTCTTGTCCAGGAGAATCACAGCATCACTGGATCATTGAGGTCTCAGTTGTGACCAGAGGCCAAAATGGAATTATGTCTTGGAATTCCATAGCTGGGCTGTAGGCAGGAAAACTAAACTAACCAAATGATTTTTCCCTAAAATTATGTAGCATTGCTCCCGACACTTTCCACCAAAGAGTATGTGCCCCTTACTTGGTTTTTGTATGTTGAATAATTTTAAATTGAGTAACTGTGATGTTGCGGGTGTTCTGGACTCCTGTTTTTCACCAATGGCTGGTGTTTTTATTGTAGTAGCAGGTCTGATCTTGGTTCCGCACCAGCTCCAGCCTACACTCAGACCTCCTGCCTGTGACCAGAGGCCTCAAGTCCCCATGTGTGTGGAGTTCAGGAAGTCAGAAGGATGGGTGAACAGTTTGAAGGTTCCTCTTCTTCCTTCCCCTCTGGAAGCTGGCACTTTCTTTGGTGACCACAGCTTCCCAGCTTCGGTTTCCCTCCTCCAGACCATGAAGGCTGTGGTTTCCCCTAGGCCCCTGTTTGCCTGCATACCCCAACTGCACCCGCCCCAGGTGAAAGCCACAAAAACCTGAAAGTTACTCCGTGCAACTTCCTCTCTGAGGGGGTATGCCCTGCAGAATCTGTCTGCTCTTATCCACTGTCCAACACCTTCAGGGGTTCTTTTTCAAATTTTGTACAGATTTCATAGTTGTTTTCAGAGAAGGAGCAAGTGGAGCATGATCTTTCAAAATCATTACAGGAAGCAGAACCAACAATTACCACCCACTTTTAGAACTGCCTTGTGCACAAACCTTACATCCTTTGAGTCATCCTTGGAAAAAATACATGTTTCATCTGATAGAAAGGTCATGGTGGCTTCACTGCAGTGAACTTGGAAAGAGATTCTTGTCTTCAATAGGGCACAAATGCAGCACAGTAAAGAGCCCCAAATGGCCATGGGGTTAGCCAGATGATGGACGGGGACCAAAAGAGAGGGTGTGAAAGAGAGCTAGAGGGACAGGGAGAGGGAAAGGGGGATAAGAGAAGGAGGAGAGGGAGAGAGGGAGGGAGGGAAGGAGAGAGAGAGAGCAAGAGAAGAGACAGGAGAAGGAAGAGGGGGAGAGAAGGAAAGGGTGACGGGCAAGGGGAGAAGACCTCTGGCCAGCAGCCCGCCTGCTTTATAGCCTCCCTGCACGCTCTTTCCATCAGCCCTCTCCCTTCCTTTTTTCACTGTCCCCACTGAAAAACAAAGGAAACCTTTTCTCCCCCACCCCCACCCCCGCATCCTTGCCACCCTCTGTAGTTTCTTTCCCAACAACTCCCCAGCCCAGCCCCTGGCTGCCCTCTCTCTCCTGAGCTCCCTGTGGCCTCCTGTGTGTGCCTCTGCAAACTTCCTCCAACTAAGGGCTTCTCTGTTGGTGCGGTGCGTGGTCTCACCCAGACCAGTCTCCCAGGGCCCTTCCCGATCCTCCCACCTGGGGACCCAGACCCCGTCACACTGCAGGGTTCTGAGTGCTCCAGGCCCTCCAGGTTTGACCCCACTGTTGCTTCTGCCTGGCCCTGCCTGTCTGGATGACTTCCAGCATCAGTGCCCAACTCAACATCCAGGCCCCCAAGCAGCTGTCCGCACCTCTCCCCAGTTTGAGTTAGGAGCCCCCTCTTGCTCTGTTCTTGACATGCATTTATTATGGCTCTTTCCACCTCATCTGATGGCTGAAGGTTTCTGCCTTTTCCTCCATCAGATACCAAGTTCCTCAAGGGCAGGTCCCAGGCCAGCAACCTTTGGTGCCTGAACATCAGGCTCTGGGACCGGAACCTGTGGGGAAAGTCATGATCACATCACACTTTGGTGTTAGACATATCTACAGCTGAATCCATGTCACTCTGAGCAAGGGGCTCTGAGCCCACCTATCCTCTGTGTGATGGAGGTGCCAAGCAGGCCCTCAGGTTGTGAGGGTCACAGGGAGCTCCCCTGATGCCCGTGGTGCAGCTGCACACTCGCATGGGGATGGCTGCCTGGCTGCCTCCTCAGTGAATGTGACTCCTGCACCCACACAGACACACACACACACACACACACACACACACACACACACACACACACACACACAGACACATCCAGACCACACAGATGCACGCAAGCACCTGCCAGCCTGGCTCCAGGGCAGTTGGAGAAGGTGAGAGATTGACACTGACCACTGGGAGGAGGCAATGGAGCCCTAAAATGCTGTGACACCAGGAGCATTGTCCTGCCCCTGGGGGTTGGGAGCACATGGAGGGTCATGAGGCAGCGGGCAAGATGGGAGGCACATTGTGCGGTCAGCACTGGTGCAGGACAGGTGAGCTTTGTCACCAGAGATGGAGGAGGGCGTTCAGAAGAGATGTCAGGGGAAGGGGGGTCTTCAGAGGCTGCCTGGCCAGAGAGAAGTCCTCTGTGTTCCCACAAAACCAGGAACTCCCATGACCCAAGCACACATGGGAGAGAGCCTCTCACAGAGCTTCCAGGCGTGGACACGTCAGGGTAGCGATGCTGATGTGACTGTTAACTCCAGGACAGGAGGGCTGGCTTCTGCAGCACACAGGGAGAGGACCCCCCTATGCCGGGAGGGGGTGGGCAACCGGTTGGGCCCAGGAGCAGCATAGCCACCTAGGAGGCACATCAGTATCAGAAGTCACTTCCCCGAGGCACAGACTTGCCTGGACAGGAACAGGCCTCGCAAGGCAGATCAGCCTCAGCACTTTCCTACCGCATCCCGGCGGGAGGCTGTGGTCAGCAGGTCTGGAGCTGAGAAGGCAGAGGGCAAGAGGCAAGGGAGGGAGAGTAGGGGAAGCTCACAGTTCACCAGGAGCCCAGCCTGGGATACTGGACCAGAGCACAGGAGTGGGTTGGCAGCCGTGGTCTTGTCCATGTTCAGGTGAGGCCCTGGTGGGCCAAGCTCCCCCCTGCACATGGTTCCCTAGGACCAGTGGGGTGGGAGGCCCCAGAATGCAATACACCATTAACACACTGTAATGGCAGGTAAAACTGGGGAGCAAGTACTCCCTGCCCTAGAATTACCTTCCATTCCACCAGCCTCCCAGGAAGTGAGCCTTCACCTCCACTTCTGGTGGGTGGGTTGTAGTGAGGAAGCAGAAACGGAGAAGCCCACTGGCTCCCCCAAGGCCAACGACATGGCAGGAAAGAGTAGGGTCCGGGTCACGCCTGCCACTGACGCCCCATGTGGCCCATGATTTGGCCAAGCCTGGCCAGGGGCCATGCAAGCTCTGCCTGTGTGGGCGAGGATGAGTAAAGTACAGGGGAGGAAAAAGATGCTGGGTTTGCGGCAGAGGGCCATAATGAGAGGAAACCAGCAAGTGTCCTTGTGTTTCAAGGCACGCGGGCCTGGGAAAGAAAGGACCCAAGGAACGGAAACCCTGCGTGTGTTTGGTGCGGGGTGTGACGGTGAGTGAAGAGTCGGGCCAGAGAGTGAGCTAGTGCTCATATGCAGGGCCTTGGAAGCCAGGTCCCAGTCCCTCTGTCCCTGTGTCCCTTCCATCCATGTGCTGGAGAGCTCCCCCGACCTGAGGTCTGTGACCTTGGGGAGGAGGCGGGAGGTCAGCGTCATCCTGCCTCTGCTGTGGTATCTTCTTCCCTCAACTCAAGGCATTTGGCTGTGCTGCCATGTGGCCCAGTCTTCTCCCCAGCCACTGGCCACTGCTGCTCTCAGCTTGGAAACCTCAAAGCCCTGCTGACTGCAGGGCACATCTTCAATAACCCATTCTTCCTGTGTGTTTATCATCCATCTCCCTGGTATCTCCAGGGATCACTGGTGTCTCCTCTGCTCCTAGAGAAACACTGGCTCCTGGTGGGCCTCCAAGGAGCGGACATCAGGGATAGAGAAAAGGGCCAAGTCCTTCCTGTGCCCCTTCTCCCTGCCCCCTTGCCTCTCCCCCCATCCTGTGCCCATCTCCCCGACCCTTCCCATCCCCATGAATCCCCACACTTCCCTCGACCCTGGCATCTCCCTCTGGCTCCAGCCTCCCCCATGGCAGCTGGTGCCTGCCTAACAAGGCTCCTGCCTCTACTCCGTGGCTCATCCTCGCCCTGTCACTGGCCTGGGTGACCGTCCTCCCCACCGGGCCCTCCCTGCTCCTTCTTCCTGGGGTTCTGTCAGTGTCACTTAAACAGTCTGGAGAGTCTTGTACCCATCTTTTCTTTAAATTTTTCTGAACAACACAGAGTTGATTTTAAAATCATGAATCACTGCTCCACCAAATGCTGTGATTTCCTCAGACTGTGCAGTAAATCTGTTTATTTGCACACTTGTGATGTGATGAGCACAGGGCTGAGGCAGACCTGAGCCCCGAATGGTGTGTGCTTCCAGGGGAAAAGCACCAAGGGTCAGCCGGACAGGCACTGACCAAAACTTAAAGCCTTCGCCTAACTGCAGGTCTGCAGGTCGGGGCTTGGTAGCCTAGAAAACAGATAGGGCCTGATAAGAAGAGCAAAGTTTGGGAAGGAAGTCCATGCAGACACTGCAGAGCTGAGGGGAGGGGACGGGGCAACCAGGGACAGAGGCCCCGCGTCCCTCAGGCACAGAAATGACACCACAGCCAGCCTGCGTCGGGGTTCCCACAACAGAGAGTCGATCTACAGGAGAATTAGAACCAGAACAAGTGCCCTTTTCAGCCAGAGGAGCTGCTCTGCCTGCACCCACTCAGGTCCCTGCCTGCAGGCATCGAGGTCCAGTCACCATGAACAACCATAAAGGTGTGATAAAAGCCGTCTGTCATTCATAAAATGTGATGTTGCCTCTCTCCAAAGCCATAAGCCTTACTGGGGCTCAGCCAAGCAATGGCCTATAAAATCCTGGATAATGACTTCAATGCACACTTTCCAACATAAAGGTTATTCTAGGCAGCTGTTGGCAGATTATTTGCATGCAGCAGTTTCGCACCTCAGGCTTTAATGTGCTCCCTCGCAGTCTGACACCTCCCGGAGAGGCTTCCCACCAAGGGCACTGACACGTCTGGATCTGTGGAGAATTCTTACAGCTCAGGCTGCCCCTGGACCCTTTGGGAGCCTCACTGAGAGCCCAGGCTCAGCTGTTGGGCCCATTTCCCATTCTGCATCTCTTCCTGACTCCTCAAGGTGGTCCACGAATCGGCTCATTCCACACCTCCTGGTGACACCACGCTGTGGCTCAGCATGCACTGGCCCCATGGACCCCCTATCCTTAGGGGGTGTGCAGACGCCGCAGTGACCCCTCTCTTACACCCAACTGCAACTCTCACCCTCCAACTAGAACTGCCCGGGTAGCACGAGGACCCCAGTAAACCGTGGTGCCCACAGCCTTCTTTAGTCCCCCTACCAACTGAGCCACATGTGTGTCTGGAAACAAAGTGAGCTGTCCCTTCTCTCTGGATCCCGGAGACACACACGGCTGCTGTCACTTCAAGTGTTTGCTGAGTGAGTGGCTTCCTATGGGTCTCACCTGGTGAACACACCCAAACCACTGTCTTTCATTCAGGTCTTCCTAGAGAGGAGCAAACTGGACATGGGCCAGCTAGGCACCAGAGAGCATCTGCCATGTAAATAGTTCCCCAGGAGAGGGATACTGCTACTGTCAGACACTTAGACATGTGGCTGCACACCATGATAAACACACATCTCAGGAAGGGCAGGCTATGAATGCCCATGACCACTGGAGCCCCATCAGGCAGGGGTGCAATCATGGCCCCCTCCAGAGAGTTTACAGGACCAGACTTCAGGAGATGCCACATGGGCCACACCATGCTGGGCAGAGCCCTAACCCACTCCTGTCTCTATGTGTCAACCACCTGCCAGCTTAGGGAGCTCAGTGTGTGACAGCACAGCAGGACCCAGGACGGAGCACAAAGGAGCATGGCACTGCAGGAGATGCCAGTGGCAACAGAGTGTTCTGGGGCACACCAGACAGGTTGCCATTGGACACTCTGCTGCTCAGTGAGTGGGATTTCTGTGTAAAATGAAGGGCCCCAGGCCGAGGGACTGGGTTCTCCTGATGGTGCTAAAAATGTACTGTAGCTACCTGTGGCAGTGTTGGGTCAGAACCTTTCAGAGGGCTGTGTGTGTGGTCTGTAAGCTGCTGTTTGAATAAAATAAACACACATGAAAATGGAAAAGGGAGGGACAGGATGAGTGAGCAAGTAAGCTGCAGGACGCTGGAGGCAGTGGAGATGCTAGAGCTACCTCTGTGGGACTGAGCACACCATTGAGCCTTGGAATCTCAGCTCACCCATCTGCACAGTGCAGGTATTGGACCCACCTACCCCCAGCCTGCCATGGGGACTGAGATAACGGATTGGAGCCTAGCACAGCACGGCGCACAAGGCACATCATAGACCACTGTCATTTCCCAATCTGGTTGTGAATATATTATCAAGAGTTTTCAAAACCACTGCCACGATAAGGTTAGCAGAAGATCAACCAAGGTCAAAGCTAAAAAGCTGCCCAGAGGGGACAGCAGAGCAGGAACCTGGAGGTGTGGGTAAAGGGAAGTGGGAGCCATAGAAAAACCAGACTGGAGCTGTATTCTGGGGTCCTGCGTGAGGGCCAGGTGAGCAGCTAAGGGCTGGCAGAAGCCTGCACCCCAACCCATGGTCACCAGCAGGTTGGAGAGGTCTGCTGGAGCCCACAGATCCCTGTCACTCATCCACATGGAGGAAGTGAGGTCAGCCTGACACTGGATGCTTCCAGAGAAGAGGAGGAAGTGAGACTTGGTAGAGTTGCTGAGGCCCCAGGATGAGTCACTAATTTCTCAACTTTCAGCCTTCATGCTAGAGTCATATGGCTCCCACCCCATCCCTGCCTCAGTGCCCTGCTGACACAGTCAGCCCTGGGACCCCAGACATCCTCTGCACTACCCACACATGGGCTTCATTTTCTGAACCTAAAGTCCCTCTGACCAGAACTTCCCTCCCAGGCACAGCGACCACAGTAGACACTTGGAGGTAAGGTGTCCTTCTGCAAAAAAAAAAGAGTCTTCTCCCATGGGTGACAGGTCCACTGAGCACAAGAGAGCAGTGGGGGAGGTGTCTAGGGACTGTTCAGACGTGGAGGGTGTGGGACACACCCCAGGGCCACAGGGAACCAGATGGGACACTCATTCTATTCCATGCTCTGGCCCTGGAAATCTGCCAAGCTTGGGCAGCTACAGGGTACAAAGGGCTACAAGTTTGCTGGGTTTGAGTCAGTCCCGGGCTGGCCCAAGGAAAGGCCTCACACAGACAAGAACCTCAGAGAATGTTGCAAAGGCCTGGGAGGGCCCCTGGCCCTCTCCTAAGCCTTTCTCCCCAATGTATTCACAAGCTGTCTCCCTCCCTCCCTTCCTCTCTCTGCCTGCCTTTCCATAGGGCTGCTCCTCTGCTCTCCTAAACTTCCCTGTCTTCTAGACATTTCTGTGCCTCTTCTAAAACCTGGACTCTTTTGCCATATTTTTATTCTGTAATCCTGTCTGCAAGATCACTAAAGCCTGAGCACATCCAATCACCATTAAATGTTCTCCAAAAACATGTTCCTGAAATCAAAGTAGTATTTCTCTATGATTGGATCATGATGCATTTTCTTCTTGGTAGTTACTTCTCTTGTTTCCAATATTTTAGCATAACAAATGAAGCATCTTTCTGCATTCTGTTTGGGCAGCAACTGCAATAAATTTCTTAGAATTGATTCCTACAGTGGAATTGCTGGACCAAAGGCTATGTGCATTTACTTCAAAGGTTGTGCACACACTCATATGTGTATGTGTGACAATCTCAATGCTATAGGGAAGTTGCAAGTATCACACAGGGATTTCCTTTCTGACAGCTTTGGAATTAAGTTAGGGGCTGAAAAGCTCATGACTTTGAAACACTTTAGGTGTATTTCCCAGGAAGAAGGATATATATATATATATGGAAATATCAACAATGCAACTATCAAAACTAAGTCAGAAAACTCATCTGGATGTGTCCTGATCTTGTTATATCGTTACCTTGGTCCCCTCAAATCAGTCTAAGTTTTACCGCGCATCCTCTCATAGCAGAAGAGTTCATCGAAAAGCCATGGGCCAGAGAACTGCTTGGTCCTTTTCATCTCCTTCTCTGTAGTCAGGCACAGTTCCTGGCCTTGTCCGGTCTCATGACCTTGGTACATTGGGGGATTCCTGGTCCGTCGTTTTTTAAAATTTCCCCCCTTGTGTGTTGGTTTGACTGTACACCATGTCTCTGGCAGGAGTGTTGCTGAAGGAATGCTACCTCGTCTCTAACCCCAGTCAGTCCCCTTACTAAGGACATTCCTTTTGACCACCAGACTAAGGTGGTGGCCACCAGACTCCTCCCCTTTTTCTTTTAAGGGGGATATTTTGAAACTATTTAAATGTTCTCTTCCTCATCAAACTTCATGTATTTATTCTAGCATGGTTCCTGTTACTTTTAGCCTGCTGCTACTTGCACTTTTGTGCTCAGGCCATGGTGAGTTGCGCTGGGGAACACTTCATGCTGATCTCTGTCTCTGGACATTCCTACTGCTCTGTGAGCATTTTCTTCACCATCTCTACAATAATATGCTCCATACTCCTCTTTCTCAGCCCAGCCCTGAAATGAGCTATTTGTCTAAAACATCACAGTTTCTTTTCGTGAAAATGGTATTTAGATGTCAATCTCTAAGGGCTGGAGAGTTGTCGCTGCTCTCAGTAACCCCAGTACACAAAGCTAGATAGTAGATGACCTCCTCGTCTTGCAGAATGGTCCACAGTCCTACAAGGGTGGTCCAGGATACCTTTCTCAGCCTGGACACTCTGACCCTCCATGGATGTCCTGCACTGCTGTTTGGATGGTCCATGCTGCTATGTCAGCTCTCTCCTCTCCCTGCTCAGGCTCCCACACCCAGCTCTGGGCCACTGTGGCTCCTGCTCTGATACTGTCCAGATCCCTAAGAGACCGGCATGGTCTTTTCTGGCCATGGACCCCACTGCTATCTCCTTTCCCACCCAGCTCTCTACCCAGGAAGCCTTGCTCAGCCTACTTAATGGGCTTGGTGCTGACTCCTTAGAAGGCAATGAACACAAAAAGGAAGCAGCAGCAGAGGAGCCATTTCAGCAGCTTTCAATAATTAACGCCTGTGAAGGTTTGGACACGTCTCCACCCCCACCACAGAGCTTGGAAATACCTCGTTGTCAATGTTGCTTATTATCCTTTAAAATTCATTTCCAGTTTCTTGTTTATATTGGCATTATTTGATCAGTGACACATTTTTCAATGTTTTGACTTTAATATTTTTTACATTTGTCTCATGTCCTTTGCTCAATTTTCAGTTGATGTGAAAATATTTATTTTTAAGAAACTTATAAATAAGGGGGATACAGTTTTTATAACTGCCTTCCTACTTTGTTTTCCATCTTTATTTTTTCCATTGTCTTAAATTACACTATTGATCTCAATTCAAATATATTTTGTATGCTTTTCCATATTTTTCTATAAATGTCATTTTTATCTTTGAGTCAACATTGTCCTCCTTTGCTCTATCACCTTATTCTTTTATGCTGTTATTTTAAAATCAAATTTTCCTGGAATTTATCATCTTCTAAGATGGATATGGGAAGATCCAACCCACAGAGCAGTGTATTCCTGATCGCATGTCATTGATTAAATATTCCTTTCTCTGTTAATGCAAATAGGATTAGTCCTATATGTTATAAAGGAATGCATAGATTTTTGCATAGTTCTGGTTCTTTCTGGAATGACCTGTGCTTTTCCACTGATGTCACCAATGAGTCACCATGCTTCCTTGTGACAGACCCTCACATGCAGCTTCTGTCTGAGAAGGGGCCCCTCTCCTCCACCTTCTTCTCCCAAGTGCCTCATGGTTTTTCCTGCTCAGCTGCTCCTCCACAATAGCTTTCGAGCCATCTTAGCGGGTTCACGATCTGTTTTGATAAACACTGAGTCTTCACAAATGGAAAGAGATCATCTGTTTGCCATTTGACCTCTCCTCTTCTCAGCCTACCTTTCTGTTCTGTGGGCACACGGCTTTTCTCCATATCTAACCCAAGCTTTTCCAGCTAAGTTTATTCCTGGGTTGTCACTGAGCTCTGGCCTCAGGTTGTCCCGGCCCCATTTTCCAAATAATTTCCGTCTTTCTGAGGAAATGTGTTGTTCACTTCAGAGGTGCGTGTGTTGCCGTTGCTTTTGCCATATACTTAATGGTCCCTGATTCACTGCAGCGTCCACTGGCTGGGTCTGAGCATGTGTCACTGAAGGACACAAGGTCCCTGCTGTGGTGTCAGCAAGCAACAGGGTGACAGCTCTCCTTGTCACAATTGAGGCCACAGCTGCTAGACTCCCACCCGGGCCTAAGATGGAGGCTGAGTAGGTGCACGGTCCCAGCTACATTTCTTGCACCGCACAGCCTTATTCCTGCAAAGATTCCGTGGGGGCAAGGGCATGCCCTGCCTTCCTGCCTGTCCCAGCCAAGTGCCCTATTGGAGGTAGGTGTGGTCTTTCCCAGCCATGGGCACCACTGCTACTCCTCTCTTGCCCCAGGCTCTGTGTCCAGGGAAGCTTTATTCACGCCCCCAGGGACCAGCCATGTTCTAAGTCCCAGGGTCTTGGTCCAGTGTGGGTGAGACAGGTCTTCTGAGCAGCCTCAGGAGAAGCTCCCTAAGACAGGGTCCCCGATGACACTGGGCCTTTTGGGACAGGCAGGAACCTCCTCCTGCCCAGGCCTGGACCTGCCCACAGCCCTCTGTGCTCTCTGGAAATACCCCTGTGGTCTCCGAGATTGCTCACCAGTGTCCCAATAACCTGTTCTGTGGGTTTGTTTCTGTCTCTTCCTTTTCACTTTGTTCTTCATATATTTGTGAAGCTTCAAGTGTTTAAGTGGAAAGGAAGGGGCAGGAGTAGCCTATGGATGTCACTAGTCAGTGACCCTCTGCTGAAGCTTGGGTGGGAGGAGCATCCCCAAGCTTCAAAGTTTGGCATTTAATCCCCACTGTGAGATGTCAAGAGGGTGAGCAGTCAGTCCCACCACGTGTAAAGGTGGGCCCTCGGGAGCTGATTAGGATTCCACAAGGTCATCAGAGTGGAGCCCATGACTGAGTCCTGGGGGCTTTGTGAGAAGAGTGAGAGACCAGAAAACACATATGAGCACGCACACACACACACACAAACACACACACACACCTCCTGCCAAGCGATGCCGTGTGCCACCCTGGAACTCTGCCAGCAAGAAACTCATTGCCAGATGAATCCCCTTGACTTTGGACCAGAATCATGAGCCAAAATAAACCTCTTTCCATGACAACTCACCAATCTGACATGTTGTTTTACCGGCAACAGGACATGGACTCATTACAGGGGGCTTAAGAACAACTGAAACCCTAGACTAGGTCTCTTGGGACCATCCCTTAGAAGAAATCCTGGCACAAGTGCCCTCCATCCTCCCAGATAACCACACTTGGCCTGAGCAGGCGGCCGGGAGGGGGTAGAGATGCTGAGCTGTGCCTTTGCTTTGATAAGAGACAGCCTGAGGAGGCCTGGGAGTTCTCATTTCTTCATCTCTGGCTCTCTCTGTACAGCAACAGGTCACACAGGGACCCTGGCAGGCTGCTTCTTCATGGCTGGGTGGCAAGGTACCAGTCCCCACCAGGACCCCCAGGGCTCTGTTTCTGGGCAGGTCCACCTGTCAGCCATCGTGTTGGTAGAAGGTTTTCCTTCCTCATCAGACCCCACACCTGATCCATAGCCAGGAGTCCTCTCCTGAAGGACTGGACCTGTCCACTGGCCTAGGCTGGATTGTCAGGCAGAGAGAACCTTGGTGGAGGCTTCATGGTGTCTTTCCTTCGAGGTCACTTAAATGGGAAACATCGGATTTTCAGAAATGGTAGTGTTAGAAAGCGAAGTGCCCATGTCCCCTCCTTTACATAAAAGAGAAGATGTTGCTTACCTTAGTCCTGCACTCCACCACCATGGTGCGGCAGCTCGTGCATGTGGAGGCACTCTGTGGATCAGCTGCCTGGCCCTCTAAAGGCGTGTGCCCCAGAGGACCCATTTGAGCAAACCTAGGAGACACATCTGAGCTCTCTGGGACACCAGCCACCTGCCCTGGGACAGCCCACCTCCCACTGTCTTCAGAGCCTCCTGGAGAAGCAAGATGCTCGTGAGCCCTGCCTAGGCCTCCCAGGCCCCATGGCCAACCAGCCACTTCTGGGCACCGTGGCACCATGATGGTTAATTACAGAGCACGCTGCCTTTGTGATCATCTTCCTAGTGCACTCTATGAGCTGCAGACTCTATGATTATGCACTGGTTTCTTTTTGCTCCCTTTTTAAATTAGTGTGTGTTTGCAATACGTAATAAATACATTCATCCTGGGGAATTGGTACATGTACATATCCCATCTTGATCTTTTTACTTCCCCTTCTCTTCCCTTTCCTCCTGTCTCCACCCATCCCTAGATCCACTTCCATCTCCACAAAGTCTTTCTACATGTTTCCTATCATTTACCTTTTATTTCACTCTTTAAATTATTTATACTTTGGATTTCTCATACAAGAGAAACCATACAATATTTAACCTTCTGTTTCTGATTTATTTCACTTAACAGTATAGTCTCAAGGTGCACCCACATTCCCATAAATGACTCAAATGTATCTTTCTTTATGGCTAAATAGTATTCCACTATGTAGATATACTACATTTTCTTTATCTATTCATTGTTTGATGGGCATATAGGCTGCTTCCAAGATTTAGCTACTATGAGTTGTGCTACTATAAAGATGGGCATGCATGGATCACTATACTATGATGCCTTTCTCTTTTTAGGACCTTGAACTTGTGAGGCAGGCATGGCACCATGGAGCTAAATCCCCAGCATGCCTTTCTTTTTTGAGAAGATGTCCAGAAGAAGCTGAGTCAAATGGAATCTCTAGTTTTCTGAGGAACCTCCATACTGATTTCCACAGTGGGTTGGTGAGTTTATATTCCCACCAGCAACGTAGAAGGGTTCCTCTCCCCCCAAAACCTCACCCACATTTGTTGTGTTTTGAGTTCTTGATGATAGCCATTTTTCTGGATGAGAGGGAATGTCAATGAGTGTTGATTGACATTTGTCAAATGTGTTGAATGACACATTTGTGTCCTCATTGGCTTGAACTTCTTTTGAGAAGTGTCTATAAGTTTCAGTTGCCCATTTTTTGATTGAGTCTTTTAGTTGGAGGGGTCTAAATTTTTCAAGGTCTTTATTTATTCTAGATGTTAGTCCTCTGTCTTAAGAGTAGAGGCAAATGGCCAGGGATTTAGCTCAGTGGTTCCACCGCTTGCTTTGCAAGTGTAAGGTCCTGAGTTCGACCCCCAGTACCAAAAAAAAAGAGTAGAGGCAAAAATATTTTCCACTCTGTAGGTTGTCTCTTAGTCCTGTTGGCTGTTTCCTTTGCTGTCCTGAAGCTTCCAAATTGATACGATCCCATTGTTGATTGTTGGTGTTAGTTCTTGTGCAGTTTGGATTCTGCTCAGAATTCTTGCCTGTGCTTATGTCTTCAAGAGTTTCACCTATGCTATCTGCCAGCAAACTCGGTGTTTCTGTTTTTATATTTAGGTCTTTCATCCATTTTTATTTGATGTTAGTACATGGTGAGAGGCATAGGTCTAGACCCAATCTTCTGAATGTGGATAGTCAGTTTTCCCATCACCATTTGTTAAAGATGGTATCTTTTCTCTGACATATGTTGAGGGCTGCTTTGTCAATGATCAGGTTGCTGAATTGCCTGGGGTCATTTCTGTATCCTCAGTTCTGTTCCCTTGATCACATCTGTTTTTGTACCAATAGCATGCTGTTTTGATCATTCTACCTTTGCCTAGAACTTGAAATCTGGAATTGTGATGCCTCCTGTGCTGCTTTTTTACTCGGGATGACTTTTGCTGTTCTGAGTCTCTTCTGGCTCCAAATGAATTTTAGGATTGTTTTTTCTAGTTCTGTGAAGAATGCTTTTGGTATTTGGATTGGGATTGCATTAAATCTACATATAATAGTTTCTAATACATGGCCATTTTGACAATACTAGTTCTACCTATACAGGAATAGGGGATGTCTTTCCATTTTCTGACATCCTCTTCAATTTCTTTTTTCAGAGTACTACAGTTTTCATTAAGGAGGTCTTTAACTTCCTTAGTTAGGTTAATTCCTAGATGTTTAATTTTTTTTCTATCTCCACTCCCACGTATGGATTTCTGAATTTAGTTTCTTTATTGAAGGGGCAAACACAGGTGTGACTTGGGAATCCTGTCAGAGAAACTCCTCAGGATGACCTGGGGAGTAGCCGAGTGCTTGTCCCAAGATGGCTTCTCACCCTGTCCCCCACAGCCCCAGTGGCACTCCCCACCCTGCAGTATCACCCTCACTCCTACGTGTGGCCTGGGGACACTGCCTCCATGCCTGTGCTCTCCTGAGCAACCCTCCTGGGTCTGGATGCTGGCTGTCAGCACTCCCGACTCACCTGCTCCAGACCCCAGCATGATCCTCCCACATCCTTCAGGAGGTGACACCTCATCAGCATGTTCAGGACCAGGCCAGGGCCTGCCACCAGGCTCCAGAATGTCACCAGCCCCCATCTCCCGAGTGGACATTGACCAGTGGGAAAACTCCACCAGAACTTTCCAGAAGTCATCCCAAATTTTGCCAGGAGCCATGATGATCAGCAATATGAAAACTTAAAGCTTTCTGGGCTGGCCGCTGAGAGGCTCTGCAGTTGGCCCACAGGATCACAATGGTAAGGACAAAATCACACTCGGGCTTTGTCTGAGTTCCAGTATTTACAGTTTGCATCACCCAAGATAAATCCACAAAGGGTGCCCTCGGGGAATGGGTTCTCAGAGGCCAGTGTGAGGGGCAGGAAGGCTGAGAAGGGGGAGCCTGCTGTTAGGAGTGACAGTCAGGACACAACCTTCAACATACCCTATTTGTCCCAGCCCCAAAGGCCCAGAAGACTTTGGTTGTAACTGGCCTTATGGAGCCCCTGGGACCACCCCAGGTCAGGAGGCCCATCCATTTCCCCAGAGGGCCATGCTCACTAGGAGCAGCACCCTGGTTCCAGTCCAGGTCCCTGGCCTTGGGCTCCCTGACCCATCCCTGACCATGTGCTCTCCATGGCCTTCTCCTCTGGCATGTCTTGAGCTTGTCTGTAAGGACTCCCCCGGTCAAGTGCAGGCCTGCAGTAGGCCCAGAAGGAAAGGGGATGCGGGAGAGAAGAAGGAGCCCTCTCTGTCCACAAAGTGCAGAACATTCACTATCTGACTCCTTTCCGAGCTACGCAGGTCTCTTCCCCAAACCTGAGTGTCACAGCTGCAGGTCTCTAGTCCTTGTCCCACTGGATGATTGCAGTTCTCCAATCAGGGCACAGTGTTTACCTCTCCTCCTGCCAAGTACACCTTGCCTGCCACCTCCAGGAAGACTGGGAGGTAGGTGGTCAATCCATTCTGAGAATCCACAAGGAATGGGACCCACCCACCTGGTGGATATCTCTTTGTCACAGCCCTGTACCCCAAGTCATAGAGCAGTGCCTTCCTCGGGGATGGGCTGCACTCTGAGGGCAGGACATGACCTGGGACCCTTGCTTTCCACCATGGGGTCCAGTCTGGGGCTCCCTTCTGATGTTGGACAGCTCTCTACTCATTAAGGATATTAACTTTTCCTGTACAAGTTGGACATACAGTCCCACTCCTATGGTTTGGGTAAGTTTCCCTCACAACCAATGCATTGCAATCCCAGGAAGTAGAAGTAAGAGGAAGGAGAATAAATGCAGTGATGGCTTAATTTTGGAGCTGGCCATGATTATAAAGGAAACAGCCAGATGGTGGCTCTGGAGCAGTATTCAGAGAAGCTGCATAAAGCCACTGCATCCTGGGCGCTGGGGAGGAAGGGTGAGCACACTTTCTGCCAGTCCCTTTCCACTGGCCAAGGCCCTTCCACACAGCCGCCAGCCTTGCTGGAAGCAGGAGTTAGGGTAGAGGAGTTAGGATAGGGGAGGTGGCTTCTCACACAGGGACAGAGTGACATTGTCCCCTGTGTTTTGAGAAGCGATCAGACAGGAAGAGGTAAATGGTGTGGGGAGCCAGCTGGCCAGGCATTCCTGCTGTGAGTGATCACACCATCGCTGTCACTGGTTCTGCGTCTCTGCTAACAATAGAGGGGGTGGAGGACAGAGTCTGAGATTACATGGCATCTCCTGGAGAGAACCACTTTAGCAGTCCTTCCTGGATGCTGGTGGCTGACACCACATGGGTGAGGTTTCGAGTTTAATTCTGGTCAGGTGACCCAGAGCCTCTGCTTGTTCTAGAAAACATACATGGCACTCCTGGACACAAAGACATCTCCAGGCCTTGCCCATGTTTCTGAGCATCCATTCAGTCCTAATACCCAGCTCTGGACCTGGGCAGAGGCTGGAATCAGGGATACAGGAAACTGTTGCTGAGACCCTGGAGGCTGGACTCACCTGGGAATTAACAACCCTTGACAGCAAATGACAGGTGGGCCTTGAGCTTCAAACCCCCTTGCCACTAATGAGGACTCCTGGCTCCTCATACTACCTCTGCTTCTGGGACCCCAGATTGAGACCCCAACACACATTCACATGTCAGTAACAGAAGTCCACTCCCCAGAAGTTACCTGTGGTGTGACCAGAGTAAGAAATAAATAGTGATGATGGAACATCTGAGTCAACCTAAGAGGTCCAAGCTCTGCTTGGTACACCCTGAATCCATTTTAAAAAATGCAGAAAGAAAACTGCCTCCCACAGACCCAAAAAAGAGACCCAGTTTTTTTTTTTTTTAAGGTAGATTGCAAAACAAAGTACACAGTGTGATCTCATTTTGGAAAGAAAATAACACATTTATATAAGACTGCAGTAAAGAATGGAACCTTCCCACAGACACCTGGCCTTCTCCTTCAGCTCTGGGAGGTGATCACTAAGTGTGAATGTCACAGTCATGCCTGATGGAACTGTCTTTGTCTGCCCGGGGCCCTTGGACCACAAGAAGTGCAAGGTATATTGGGGGTAGGGAGGTGAGTCCCTTAGAATTCCCTGAGAATTATGGTTATTTTTCCATCGTTTCTGTAAAGGCCACAGAGTAGCTGGAGGAAGAGTGTGTAGTAGAACATTAACTTTCCACCTATAAACTAAGCACAAGAACTACGCATACAGCACAAGATGATCTAACCACGTATCATGTCTTAAAGAATACGACTTTTTTCCCTATGTCAGCATAATGTCAAAAGTCCCTTTCAAGTATAAATACATTTTATTCTGATCTCCTTGACCACTCACCTTAGTTCATATATACAAATTTGCTAAAAATTATACTAGTAGAACTGTTTCTAGCAACACCAAGGGTACTGGACCTTGTCAAACAAAACATTATTCAGTGTTCATATAATATCTGGCTTCCCTCAGAACTCAGGTGGATGGACAATGGCACCACCACGACCTGGTAAAAGCCTTCCTGGGATGGTGTTTCCAGACCCCTTCTCACATTAGAATCAGACATAAAGGTCCCTGCTTTTCTCTGGTCAGCACATTCCTGTTTTGGATTTCATCTGCTGCTCTCTTGCAATGTAGCCATAAACTCTTCATTTTTCTATGTTCCTTGACTATTGGTAAAGTCTGTTTACCACCCTTGACACCAGCCTCTCATTGCCTAGCCTGCATGGCACTTAGGATCAGCTTCACCTGCAGAGGGAAGGAAGACAGCCATTGCCATAGTGAGACCACAGCCATTGCCTCTGGCAGTCAGCCACAGAGCCCAGTACAAGTTCAGGATCACACATGAACACCCAGAAAGTGATGTCATCCAGGTCCCCACGGGGAAGACAACCGGAAGCTCTGTTTGGGACTTGCCCTGAGAACCCATCCCAGGAGTAAACATGATTGTAATAGTTCTGCAGAAGTTCTTCAAGATGACTCCACACCTGAGGGTGGTCTTGCTACTCTTGGACTTACAGTTCGTTCTGGAAGCAAGGGAAGCTTTCTGAACCACTGTTCCCTACTCCTGCAATGATGTTAACTTCATGCATGTATTCATCAGAGCCTGGGAAACTGTGGCAGAATGTGGAAAGCAGATGTCTCTGGGTGGTGAGATTATGCATGTATTCTTATGTAATTTCAATTATTTTCTGTAAGAAAGTATAATGTCTGTACAGTGGGAGCTTTTAATCAACCTCCACCCTGCACACTCCCAAAAGCCGAGTTTCTTTGGGCTGGGTGTCTGGTGAGTGCAGCCATACCCAAGCGCTGCCTCAGCTCCTCTGGACTTCATTAGCTGAGCTGAGGCTGAATGCCAGGCATGTTAACTCCCGAACCCACTGACGCACGTATTTTTGCCCCTTCTATAAACACAAACTTTGTGTAAACCAGTTACTTATCAGTGTCAAATGAAAGCTGCTTCTGTGAAAAATAGTGTAAATGACTTGGAACATCAAGATAAAGGCAAATTGAAGTGACTTTTAAAAATGCTATAGAGCCAGGCATGGTGGTATATGCCTGTAATCCCAGCACTCAGGAGGCTGAGGCAGAAGGCTCATTTCGAGTTCAAGGCCAGCCCAGGCTACATAGTGAGTTGAAGGCCATCCTAAACTACATAGTGACATCCTGTCTCAAAAAAAAAAAAAAAAAGACAGAACTTTTCTGATTAAAAGTAACTGAATTGAGGTCATGTAAATATTCTGAAGAGCTGCCCGAAACAGAGAAAACATGGCATCCTTTAGAATCCTGACCTGGCAGAGATAGCAGAGGCAGGGAATCCCATCCTCAACTGCTTCTTCTACAAGGGGATAGAAGACCCCAGAAGAAGGGCTGCCTGGACCCTGGGGGGATTGGAGCCCTGGCCTTCCAACAGGAGATTTCTGGACTCTGCTCCCCAAAGGATGGGGAGGGGTCCCAAAGGATGAGGCCAGGGTCCTTGGTGAGCCACCCCAGTCAGCAGGCCAGCATGTCAGTAGCAGGCGTGCTCAACAAGAACATGAAAAGGTGATTAAAGACACAATTTCAGCCTTGCACCTGCTCCAATCAGACTGCAGCCTGACTGCAGCTGGTCTGCGGAGATGATCACTGATGCAAAGGATGAAATAGCAGACTTGTTCACTGCCCTGTCCTCCCACCTGTGTCCCTTAAGGTTCCCCCCAGCCCCCCAGTGGGTAGGGAGAGCTGCTTTGTATTTCCCTTTCTGCAACACAATACTTGCTGATGAAGTGATTGCAGCTTTCTCTTGGAGCCAGGGCTGGTTCCAAGCAAGCAGAGCCCCCACTGTGCTCTCCTGGGGTTTGCTAAGATAAGTTCCCATCCAAGTGCACAGCTGAGAACCGGAAGGGGTCCTGTGTGCACACTGTTGAGCACAGGGCACTGAGGCTGGGGCATCCAGCTGCTGCCTCAGAGGCCAGGTTGGCCCTTCTGTCTCTGGCAGTCAAGAGACATCATGGGCCAGGTCATTGCCACATCCAGACCTTCAGTGGCTCAGACCAACCTAGACACCCAGGGAACAGATGGTGCTAACCCAGGCCAGGGTTCTGGGTAGCTGAAGTGGATTCTCCTGGGGTCTCTCTGCATTCTGGGTTTCATAGGGGATTCTGGTAGTCTGATGGACAGTTATGTTAGTTACTTTCTTCACCACTGGGACAAAATATTAGAAATCCATAAATTAAAAGAACAAAGATTTATTTTGGCTTTCAGTCCACAGTTGGCTGGCTGCAAGGCAGGACAGCATGACACATGGCCATGGTGGAGGAGAGTTGCTCATGGGATTGACAGGTGGGGAAGCAGAGAGAATCAAGGAGGGAGCTGTGAAGGAGACAGGCCCTTTTCCAAGCCACGCCCCCAGCAACCGATTCCCACCTCCTAATAGCAAATCAGCTATAAAGTCCCCATAATCCAATCTCTCTCCAAAAGCTTTATCTTTGAGAACATGAGGTTCTGGGGACATCTAGATATAAACCAGAACAACAGTCATGCTCTTTGCCTGAGCAAGAGGACCCTTGCAGGAGACTGGCCAGAGAGATCAGAGTTCCTTACCTGAGCCCAAGACCCTAAGCCCGTCGGCAAGGGTGATTCTGAGCACCTGCCCAGGTTGCAATCTGCAGACATTCTGCCAGGGATGTAAGGACACGGTCAGAATGGCCACCATCTAGTTTTCAAATCAACTCTGATTTTCAAGCCAATGGTGATTACTTTATGTGTTGAAAGGTAATCCTCTGGTTTGGAAAAAAGATTTACAACATGTACACATGTTTTGACATATTTTGCATGGTGAATAAAACAACGCAGGAACTAAAGTACTCTGCTCTGGGCAGTCCTTGGCTTGATACTAATGCAGCTGCTCCTCACCCGAAAGAGAAAAGGAGTATGTCAGGAATGCAAGTGTGGCATCTCAGCACTCATCAGTCAGGAAACTGAAACCTTTCAGCGGTGGGGAAACCGTGACACACTGGAAATGGGTTTTGTGAGCTTGCATCTATGCTCCCCGTGGGCATAGGGAGAGCAGTGCTAAAGGTCCTACACCTGCCATAGAGCCATGTGTTGTATCTGCAACCTAGAGAAACTTTACACCGGCAAACACTGGCTGATGGGCCACCCCACTGCTTAGAATACAAAGCATGGAACCTGGCCCAGTGCAGAGTAGAAGGACATCTGCACACCAGGAATGAAAGTTCAGGAGGTCTGGTGAAAAGGGTTAAAACAACAACAACAAAACTAAGCAAAGTCAAAGACTTGGCAATTGCACTTGTTGCAGATGATATATTATTTTCTTCCCAGTACTTAAAATGAACATTTTCAGTTTGAAATCAAAACAAATTGCAGACAGGTTGCACCCAAGCACTTCCTAACACATAATTTAGATGATAATTTAATATTCATCTTCAGGGCCAGTCTCAAACTCTCCCCCTGGATTTGGGCCATCGGTTAAGTGCTCATGTCATTTCCACTCAGTTTCAGGCAGCAGACACCAACACTAGCATATTAAAAAGAAAAACACTTTTAAAAAACTGGGCTTAAGGAAAAAAAGACTTGGACATATTTCACACCCTCCAGCAGCATGCTTTTAAAAGGGGAAGCAAGCCTGACAATACCAAGATGGTGACAATGACATAGCCACTTTGGAACAGTGACCAGCAACTGCATTTCTAGGTTCTTCCCAGGAAAGGAAAAAAATCCTGCTTGCAAAAGACAGTAAAAGAATGCATATCAACCTTATTCCCAGTATCCCCCAACTGGAATTAAGTCAAGTGTCCATCAACAGAATGGACCAGAATTCACGTGTAGTCACACGGCAGGATGACTTCTAGCACGTAGAAGCAGTCGTGTGTGGAAGGAACACCAGGCTCATGACATGTGTGAGCACAGCATGTGCAGGAGAGGGCAGAGAGGCCTAATGAAGGGCAAAGTGTAAAGATGGGGCAGGGCAGCTCACCTGAGCATAGCTCTCCAGGGTCCTCTATGGCATATGAGGCATCTTGGCCATCCCCCCTCCATAGGGACCACGAAGCCAAACACAGGCAAGCTCTGAGTGCTCACAGCAGAGTACTGCAAATCCACTCCCAGCCTGGCAGCCTCCTGTTCCAGAGGACACAGCCCAGGGATGCTCAGGATCACTCAACTGCACCATCCCGGAGGCTGACGCCTGGTGACCAGTGCCTGGTCCAGTTTCTCTTTCCAGACACTGCTGGGTCTCCATCATCTGCAAATGGTCCTAGCTCTGCCAGGAGAAACCCCCCCACCAGAGGCTAAGGACAGCACAGTGGGGGGGGGCCCTCTGGTCCACACTGCAGAGAGGACCACAGCTGCCTCTTTTCTCCCAGGATGGCTTTACCTAGGCAGGGTCACCTGGCATCCCTTCTGAACACTCTCAGTGTACACTAGGGCATTTTCCCCTGAGTTTTCAGTGAGTGCTGCCCCATTTGTGCTCTCCTGAGAATGTCTTATGACAGTCTTTCCCTTAAGTGCTGGAGGCCCCCAGAACTCCGTCAACTGCTGCGTTCATGCCAGGAAGCCCAGCTGGCACACTGATCACCAGCCACCTGGCCCCGCCCACACGCTCTAACCCATTCACCCAGAAACAGACCTCTCTCTATCCTGCAGAGTTTCAATATGAGCCAGAGGGACCCAGCCATCACAGCTTAGTTGCAGGGATGCTGCCTGTGGTCAGTGCTCACTGCCCAAATAGAACCAGTCGCTGTCAGGCCAGCCCCTCAGCTCTTTCCCACCACCAAGCTCCTGTTCTGTGTCTTATTTCGACCCCACAGAAATGTTAGAGCACTGCCTGGTGCAGAGTCCGTAAGACATAGTTGCACCCCGAGTTTTGGCCACCAAGGATAAGGTGCACCAGCCACCAGGTGCTCAGTAGTGCCACTCCAACAAGTCCAAGAAAGATTAAAACATGCAACTGAGGTTTTGTTCATGAAATCTTTTCCTACACCGATGTCTTCAAGGGTTCTATCTAACCTTTCTTCCACCCAGTTTAGTGTTTCTTTTAATATTTAGATCTTTAATCCATTTTGATTTTAGTTTAGTGCATAGTAAGAGATACAGGTCTAGTTTTAATCTTTGACAAGCTGAAACCCAATTTTTCCAGCACCATTTATTACAGAGGCTATCTTTCCTCCAGGGAGGGTGTTTGGCTCCTTTGTCAAAGATGAGGTGGCTGAGTGTCTCTGGAGTTGTTTCTGCATTTTCTAATCTGTTCCATTGATCCTCGGGTCTGTTTCTTTGCCAGTACCATGCTGTTTTCATTGCAGTAGCTTTGTAGTATAGTTTCAAGTTGGGGATTATGATACCCCCTACCTTGTCTTTGTTGCCTAGAATTGCTTTTGCTAGTCTAGTTCTCTTCTTGTTCCAAATGAATTTTTGGATTGTTTTCTCAAGGTCTGTAAAGTATGCTGTTGGAATTTGAATTGGGATTGCATTGAATCTATATAGCCGTTTTGGAAGTATGGCTATTTTCACTATATTGGTTCTTCCTACCCAAAAGCAAGGGATGTCTTTCCATTTTCTGATATCCTCTTCAATCTCTTTTTTCAGAGTGCTGTAGTTTTCAGAATACAGGTCCACAAGTGGGACCTCTTCTTACTAAAAAGCTTCTGCACAGCAAGAGAAACCACCAACAGCGTGAAGAGACAACCCACAATGTGGGGAAAAAATTTTACCAGCTGTTCCTCAAAGGTCTACTATCTAGAATCTATAAAGAACTTTAAAAAATCAGACCTCCCAAATTTAAAGACCCAATCTGAAAATGGGCATCTGAAGTGAACAGACATTTCTCAGACAAAGAAGTAGAAATAGCAAATAAACATGAAAAAAAAGTTCAACATCACGGGTCATTCAAAAAATGCAAATGAAAACAACATTGAGATTCCACCTCACCCCAGAAAGAATGGCTGCTATCATGAAATCAACCAATAACAAATACTGGCGGGGCTGTGGGGAAAAAATGAACCCTGCTCCACTGTTGGTGGAATGTAGACTGGTGCAACCACTGTGGAAATCAGTATGAAGATACCTCAAAGAATTAGGATTAGAGAGCCCATCTGACCCAGCTATTCCCCTACTGGGTATCTTCCCAAAAGAATTAAAAGAATCATACCACAGTGATATATGTGCACCCATGTTCACAGCAGCACAGTTTGTAATAGCTAAAACTTGGAAACAGCCCAATTGCCTATCAGCTGGAGATTGGATAATGTGTGGGGTTTTTTATAAAATGGAGTACTACTCAGCCATAAAGAATGAGAAATTAAGAGACATTTATAGCTAAATGGATGCACTTTTCTTAAGTGAAATAAACAGGACACACATGTGTAAATACCAAATAGTTTCTCTGGTGTGAGAAACTGAAAGTGTAAATAAGGATCAAAAGGCATAATAGATAAAGTGAAATAGGAAGAAAAGGTCCAAAGGGGAAGGGGAAGGGGAAGGAGGGGTTGGGGAAAGGAAAGAAGAGAATGGAATATGAGAAAGGAAAAAATGTAAACAAAGTCTTTGTAAATAGGGAAGGGTGGAAGGGTTGACGGGAGGGCAGGGGAATGGGGGAAAAAAATAAGAACCAAGATGTATTACGTAACGGTACAAATTTCCAATGATGAATGTCATTATATTGTATACCTAAAATGTACCAATAAAATTAAAAATAAAAAAAGATCAAAACGGTGGACCTGACACCAACAGCTTCACCGTGGGTGTGCCAAACGCCTAAAAGTGTCTTTAAAATACTGGGGACGCCCGTCTATGGTCCCCTTATTAACTTCTGCACATCCCCAAGATTTGTATCGAATGAAGCAAAAACCACTGGACTAAAACGCACATTTTGCCCCAACCCGTTGTTATCGAAGTTTTCACAACGAAAATTTGAGGTCTTCGTGATCAAGGAAAAGCACAGCCCTCACTCCTCAGGAAACACCACCGGGGAAAGGGGGGACACCGAGGGGCCCAGGAAAGGAGGGACAGCAGGTAGCCCGGGCGACGTGGGGGGCGGAGAGGATAGCGTGCGAGCGCAGGTGGGGAGACAGTGGACAGCCCAGCTTTGAAAGGCACCGATCCCCCAGCGACCCGGGAGCGCCCGGCCTTGCTGCTCAAGGCGGGACAACACTCGTGCGCGTGGACAGCCGGTCCCAGACCGTGCCGCAGGAAGGGAAGGCCCACGGCGGCCAAGCTCAGGCCATGCAGATGGATATACAGAGACCTCAGCATCCCGCGGCCACAGCAAGAGGACAGGGCCTCCGTGCGCCTGCGCAGCGCTCTCCCCACAGCTCCGCATCCGCACCGCGCCTGCGCAGCTCCAGTCCCGCCGCCTCACGTCACGCAGTCTACAGTTTACAAGCGCGAGTCTCTCCCAGTGGGAGCCCGCTCCCAGAGTTCTTCGGCCAAAAAGGAACCACCCCTAGGCTCAGCCGACTCGAGATTTGACCCGCCCCCTTCCCAGTGTTGCGTTTGACTGGGCAGCAGTTCCCCGCCTCCCCGCTCTCTTCAAGCCCTCGCTCTTCTGTAGCTGCAGCCGAGCTCCCGGGTTCCCGTTCTGCGCATGCGCAGCAGCCATCACCCCTCGGCTCTGGGCGGGCGTGCTCCTGGGCCCTCTTTTCTGCGCTTGCGCAGGAGCCTCCTATGCTTTTGGGGGCGAAAGCTGGAGAGGCGCCCGCCTCAGACGCTGGGTCTGTGCAGCTGTGTGGTCCATGCACATTTCCTCGATGGCAAAATGTCATAAATCCTAGTTTTAAAATAAATGCCAACAGTCTGTCCCGAACATCCCCAGCGCGTTCTCCGATTCCCTTCTGGTTGCGTCAGTCCTCGCTTTGGGGCTGAGTCCTCCTGGCCGGACCACCTGCTGTTTGAGGGGTCTGCGGGTGTCCCGCGGCGGCCGGAAATGGTAAAGGATGTCCTGCCACGACCAGGACTGTGCAGAGTGACCAGGGCTGTCTAGCGTGACTGTTGGTGTCCCGTGGTGACTAGGGCTGTCCAGAGTGGGCACAGGTGTCCCACCTTTCCGAGGGTTGGCCAGAGACCATAAGGATATCTATCCCGTGGCGACCAGGGTGACAGGGGTGTCCTGCAGTGACACTGCATAGGGATCTACCTAGCTGGGGGAGGAAAAGTGGGTTTGAGGTGTGGTAGGGGACAATCCACAGCCCTCAGGGAATTGGCCGGAGCCGGCTAACTGCTCACAGCAGAAGCGGGGGAGATCGCTTACAGAGGAGGCAACAGGCCCTGGAGCAGGCAACCTAAAGGGGTCAGGGCAGCTGAAATGTGCGACTTTACCCCAACCAGCCCCGGCCCTGAGTGACCTGCGTCTCCTTCCCAGGATGGGGGTGGGGAGGGGCGGGGCAGGACAGGTGCGCTTGTGGCCTTGGCCAGGTGTTGCCCTGGTGGGGGGGGGGGGGAGATGGTGGAGTAGTTTTGAGGGGAGGTACAGAGAGATTAGGGCTGGCAATCCAGTGGTTTCTGGAGAGGCGGGATTGTCCCTATCCAACCTTGCTGCTGGCACCAATGTCCCTTAGCCCCATGCAGCTCTCCCCAGACACCCCAGCCTGTCATCCAGTTGTGTTTCCAGAGATCTGGGCACTGTGGTGTGGGATCTGAGCCTCGATATGGGGGGGGGGGGGCATCCTGTTCTAATCCCTATTAAAATACTATACAGACGCTTGTTAAGGGTGGCACAAGTGAATCTATTCAAGGGGCCTTCGAAGACGTGAGCCCTCCCACTCAACTCTGAATACACAGAAAAAGTGGGGATGTATAGCCACTCCCACAAAGGGGTGGAGTGGAAAAATCACTAGGAGGAAATGTCAGGTTCAGGGGCCTCTGGTAGACAGATTGGACAGCTTTTCTGCGGGAGGTAGGGTTGGGTGGGGTGAGACACAGGATCAGATATCAAAGGTGGGGGATTTTCACTAAACTGGCCCAGCAGGATTCCTGTTAAAGCCAGACGGAACAGGCCAAGGTCAGGACTAGTCAGAGGACTCAGGGCCCTGATCCAATGTGGCCCACAGAGGAAGTGTCACCTTTCACCTGAGATGAGAAAAGTAGCCAGGAGAGACAGCCAAACAGGTAAAGGAATGGTGATCAGGCCAACAGCCCAGTGTCTAAATGCGAATAGGTCCAGGAGAAAGGGACCAATCAGACAGAGCAGGCCCCAGGACATTTAAACACATCCTGCCTTCCAGGGCAGGAAGCGTGAGCCCAAAGTGGATTTACACCAAGCCCAGAGTATTGCTGGGATATGTATTACAACCTGGCTTTCCATCGTATTTCTGTTTGACCTGTGTCTTTTTAAAATGGAATACAGCATGTAATTATGACCCTATGGGTTCTGGTCAATCAAGATTACAGTACACTAAGATTTTATTGGATAATTAGAATTAATTATAATTCTGGGGTGTTTAACAATGCTACAATGCAATTTCCACAGTTGTGAGTGAAGAATGAGACCAAGTGTGTGTGACGCCGACTCAGCCTGTTCATCATTGTAATTGGGAGGTATCACAGCACGTGGCCCTCGGTAAGAGGAATTGGGGAGAAGAATGGCTTCCTCACCTTTCCCTCATGATTCAGCTGACAGGCTCTCCAAGGTCAAGGGGATCAATGCAGAAAGTAAACACCCACAGGACCCTCCAGCCTGGCCTTTCCAAGACCGACCTAGCATCCACACTGGGTGGCCAGCAAATGCCCACTGGCAGCAACTTCAGACTTGGTTTATCTTCTTTATGCAGAATTTTTCTTTCCCTAGCTGGAAGACCTGTTTATAGGCACATTTCTTTCTGCACTCCATTGCCACAGATTTTTGAAAATCTGTTTTTGGCTAATTCCTGAGAATGCTATAGAAGAGGCATGAGAATGATCTTCACCTTGACATGAGTCCCAAAGTCCCCCCAAGTGGAGACGAGCTTATTTTTAGATGAAATTTCCTTGGGAAACATTTCCTATTTTATAATTTTAACAATAATCCCTGCTTAATATTTTAAACCAATATTTATAAAACTGCCTAAGAGCTTGGGAATAAATGGATTTTAATAAAGAAAAGCTGTTTTACAGTGCCTCATCATAAGAGGATCCTGGGAAATGAGAAGGGATAGAAAAAAGACCAACAAACGGAGAAGCACAGACAGCAGGGTGACAAGGCCACTGAGACTGGACCACAGCCACCAGGGCCAATAGAACCGCTGAGATGGGACAGAAGCAGGCAGATATCTGCACCTGTACAAGATTGATGCCACCCAGGAGACAAGATTCAGCTTCCTCCTCCATGCATCCAGTGGCAGCTGTGCTGGTTACTTACCTTTGTAACCTTAAAAGTCAGTGTACTCAAAGCTGTCTCTTGGCTCATTTTGAGCGTCTAGTGGTCCCTGCTCTATAATCTATAATCCCTTCCTGATCCCTTCTCCCTCTTTTATCTCCCAACTCCTATCAGGTAACTATTTTTAGTTTGGAAGCTGATAAAATGGTTACCCTGTAACAATAATTTAGGCCTCCTAAGTTCATGTGCAGAGACCACATGTTGGGTGTCCCCTGAGCCATCTGAGAGGACATATTCCCAGTACTAAAGTCAAGGGGATTGTTTTGTTGTTGTGTTTGGGGGGTTTTATACTGCAGTATTCCTTTGAAGTCATACCACATTGACAGTTCCTTATATTTGTGCCAAGAACTTTTATTCCTCACAATTTATATTTTCTCTTCTTTTGTCCTTTTTGATGGATGCCTTAGTCTGTTCAGGTGCTATAACAAAATACCTTGGACTAGGTAGCTTATAATGACAGAAATTTATTTTTCACAGTTCTGGGATCCAGGAAGTCCAAGATCAAGGTGCTGGCAGATTCCGCATCTGTTCCATGAGAGCTGGTTCCTCACCACCTTCTCACTGTGTCTTCCCTGGAAGGACACTAATCCCTGCCCCTAGGACCTCACCACTTCCCCACAGCTCCATATCCTAGCTCCACTACTCAAGGGTCAGGATTTCAGCAACCATTTCAGAGGGCACAGTCTTTCAGAATGTATGAAGTACAAGGAGCCTCCCTCAGCTGAAGGTCACTGGCTGCTTCTCTTGAAGCCATATGGAATCATTAGCTGTTGTCTTCTCTGAAGAGCTCCGGCTGGGCCCTCAAGTCTCTTGCTGCAGCAGGCCTGGCCTATGCTCTTTGTTGCATGGCCACCATGGGGGACTCCCTTCCTCCAGTGCTGGGCAAGGTGCTGGCCAGGTGCCCACCAGGTGGGCTCTACCTTTGATGCTGCTGAGCTCTGCCCAGGTCCCCTAACTTTGCTTTGCCTTGTAGGACGTCTTTGGGTGATGTTCAAGTGGGATTTTCTGGACTTGGGAGTCAGTATTTCTCAATGGTCCTGTGCCTTTGCTCTGACAATTTCTCTCTTTGTAAAGGGAGGTTCAGTAGTGGTGACTGACTTCCACTGAGCCAGTTGATTTTCTTTCCCCATCATTGTACAGTGAATCCAAGATCCCTGGTCTATCCTAAGAGCAGTAGAGTCCTGGCTTTCTGGTCACCTGCCTGGCTCTGTGATCCAGCCTGGGAACTAATTAGGTTGAAGTGGGAAGAATCATGGAGCCTTCAACAGGGGCTTGGAATGGTATTGCTTTCAAGTGAAAAATGAGAACAAAATGCATTTGATCTTCCTCATGGTGGAGCATCATACCCAAAGACTGACCCCTCTTGCCAGCGAGGAAAAGACTCTCATGCCAGCCCACAAGGGCAATGACCCCTGCTTGTGAACAATCCCAACCTACAGGGCTTGTGCTACATCCTAGCAGCTTGTCTTGGAGGCTGGAGGGGGAACTGTTGTCCACTGTTCTGACCAGGCCTCTGCACCTGCCTACCTGTCCCCTGGGCTTTATGCAGATGGGCGTGACCAGAAGACCACACAGCCTGCTAGTGTCTTCGCTCCTCTTAGAACCTTTGTCCCTGTCTGAGACTCTTCTGTCAGGGTAGACACAGTGGGTTGGGGGGGAACAATCCCTCCTTCCAGAACCCCAGAAACTTCATAGCTCTGCAGTCTTGGGCTTGAACCCTGAGGAGTACAACCCAACCCTACCCCATCACGGGCCACAGTGGTTGCCACTGAAAATGCCTGGGCTGGACTGTCCCCTCCTCAAGGTAACCCCAGAGCAGAGGAGGAGGGACTTAAAGTGCCGGAGTGAGCTGCTTTGGATGGAGGCCACGGACACCAGGGGGCCAGCGGAGGAGGGGGCCTGAGGCCCAGTGGCGAGCCAGAGTCCTCTTAAGATTGACCCCCAGGGAAGGAAGAGACCGTGTTCCGGGGGATTGCTCTTCACTTCCCTTGGAATGAGGACACTGCCTCTGTGGCCTCCAGTTCACAGCGCTGCTGCTGAGCCCACACCACTGGCCCTCGAGCGTCCACAAGGGCAGCGTTGCTTCCAGGGCATAATTAAAGAAGAAACAAACGATGCTGGAGGCGTCACCAGGACCTGCAGCTGCAGCATGAAGGATGGCTCACAGCCCATTGTGAGAGATAGACCAGCTTATGGATTGCAGCACAGCCTGAGCTCCCAGCCAAGGGGTTGTCACCCTCTCGGTTCTCAGCCAGTGGCTTGATTGTGTTGACACAGAAGGTCTGGGAAGAACATCTGCCTTCTTCGAAGGGCCAGCCTGAGAGCAGTTTTCTCAGCAGCTTTTATCTGGTTCTGCTTCGCATCCCATGGCCAGTGCTCTCTGAATCTGGCTGGTTCTGCTGTCCTCGCACGGGGTTCTATCATGGGAGCCACACATTACCCCATGGGCTGATCTCTGGCCTGGGCCAATCTCTCTCTACCCTCATGGAGCTCAGACTTTGTGGATCAAAGATGTGCCCCTCAGAGAGTACAAATGGCAGGGCTTGATACTGGGTCTGGGCTGGGGAGCTACCTTCAAAACCAGTTCACAGAGCAGATACAGCTCAGGTCCAAGGTTAGCCATGAGCTGTTATGTGACTGTACGCAGCCACCTTGATTCTACCTTCAAAGCTAGGGTGATGGTACCCATCTCAGTGGGCCACTAGGAACATGGCATGAGGAGATACAGCTTGTGAGGAGCCCTGCAGGCCAGCCAGATGGCACCTGCCCCCTCCCTCCTACAGTCATCCCTGGAGGCTTCCACCTGCCCAGCTGTCTGTCCACACTAGGTGACAGGCAGCCTGTGAGTGCCAGGCAGAAATGTGATCTGGTGGGGAGACCTTGGCTCCTGAATCCTGGTGGGCCGGGGGATGGAGGGGCCCCATGGAACTGGGGTGCTGATGTAGGCATGGGACATCAGGCTAAGGAGAGACTGCCTCGTGACACTGCAGCCTGCCCAGTATTTGTAGTCCCTACGGTCAGGTTCCACTGTGTAAACAGAACCAAAAATAGCAGTGGCCGAAACCAGACAGAGAATTTTCTTCCAGGCACAGGAAGTGTGGAGGTGGCACTATGGCAAGCATGAAGCTCAAAGCGACTTCAATACAGGAACATTCTTTCCCTCTACCCCACCCTCCTAGCTCATGGCCCCCAAACCTCTCCCAGGGTGGCTGCTGGAGCTCCAGCCCTCACATCTGCTCACTACTCAGCTTGGAAAGAGGTTTGCAGAAGCTGTTGGATAACACTCCTGCTTCCACATCATTGTCCGTAACTTAGTTGCCAACCTGTGCCAGTGGCAAAGGGTAGGAAATGTGTCTAAAATTCAGGTGACTATGTGCCCACTTAATATTTGGGAGGACTGTCACTGAAGAAGAAAGGAGGAGCAGAGTTGTACTTTGCAGCTGAGTCTTTGTCTTAAGAATTTCCCTGCTTTCTTTCTTTTGGCTTTTCCTGGGAGAGTAGTGGCCTGCCCGGATGGAGGTGAGTATGGTAAGGTGAAGAAGTCGATAGTGAGGACGATAGCACTGCTGCTACCCTGCCTGTCTTGAAATTCCATTCAAGCAGAGATTCCGAAATTCTGTACTGAACCACATGTCCTCTCCCCTGGGTCGCCTGTGAAGCACGCCAGCACCTGCTCTGGAAACAAGGACACAGCGCCCCGGCCACCCCCTCTCAGGAACACGGACACAGACACTCTGGGAGACCGTTCACCTCAGACCTTCTGTTTCACTTTTCCTTTTTCCAACTTAGAAAAATATTAACTTTATCTTTTTTCTTTTTATTTTATGAAAAAATCCAACGTATTTTCATAACCAAATAAGAGAATAGCAATAGTTACTGTACTGTGTATTGTTATCTTCAAAGTAGAAGATAGAACCAAAAAGATTCTTACGAAAAAGAAACAAACAGGTAATAACACAAACTCTCTTTTCAACAAACTAAGCTCACCTTTCAGCAGAAGTGAAACAAATTAGCATATACGTTGAAATATTTTTAAAAGAGAATAAGTAATTTGAGGAAGTATTTGAACTTCTCCCATATCCATATATATATATAGTATTTCTCATTTAAGAGAAACCATGCAATATGTGAGCTTGTATGTCTTATTTCACTTAACATTATGTTCTCAAGTTACACTCATTTACCTACTAATGCCTGATGTTTATCTTTCTTTATGATAGCATAGTACTCCATTGTGTATAAACACCATATTTTCCTCATCCATTCATCTGTTGGTGGACATATACGCTGTTTACAAAATCTAGCTATTATAAATTGTGCTGCTATAAACATGAGTGTGCATGTGTTGCTGTAATATGATGATTCTAACTCTTTGGGGAAGATACCTAGGAAGGGGATAGAGGAGTCAAATGGAATTTCTACTTGTAGTTTTTTGAGGAATCTCTCCATACGGATTTCTAATGTAGTTCTACTACTTTACATTTCCATCAGCACTGTAGTAGAGTTCCTTTTCCCCACATCTTCACCAGAATTTATTATTTTTAGATTTTTTGATGACGGCCATTCTTTCTGGGGTAAGATGGTATCTCAGTGTTGTTTTAATTTGCGTTTCTCTCATGCCCAGTGCTGACGAGCATTTTTTCATGTATTTATTGACCATTTGTACTTCTTCTTCTGCGAAGTGTCTTTTCATTTCAGTTGCCCATTTTTTGACTGGGTCTTTTATTTTGAGAGAGTCTAAGTTTTTGATTTCTTTATATATTCTTAATATTAATCCTCTGTCTGTGGAATAACTGGCAAAAATTTTTCCCTTTCTGTAGATTGTCTCTTCACTCTGTTGCTTATTTATTTTGCTGTGAGAAAGCTGTTTAATTTGATATGACCCCATTTGTTGATTCTTGGGGTTATTTCTTATGCCATTGGAGTTCCATTCAGAAGGTCTTTGCCTACTCTTATATCTTCAAGAGTTATATTTTTTTAGATCAGACCTCCCAAATTTAAAGACCCAATCCAAAAACGGGCATCTGAAATGAACAGACATTTCTCAGACAAAGAACTAGAAATAGCAAGTAAATACATGAAAAAATGTTCAATATCACTGGTCATTCAAGAGATGCAAATGAAAACAAAGCTGAGATTCCACCTCACTCCAGAAAGAATGGCTGCTATCATGAAATCAACCAATAACAAATGCTGCCAGGGCTGTGGGGAAAGAGGAACCCTGCTCCACTGCTGGTAGGAGTGTAAACTGGTGCAACCACTGTGGAAATCAGTATGGAGATACCTCAAAGAACTAGGACTGGAAGTTCCATTTGACTCCACTATCCCACTGCTGGGGATCTTCCCCAAAGAATTAAAAGAATCATACCACAGTGATATATGTGCACCCATGTTCATAGCAGCACAGTTTGTAATAGCTAAAACTTGGAAACAGCCCAAATGCCCATCAACTGGAGACTGGATAAAGAAAATGTGTTTTTTTTATAAAATGGAGTACTGTTCAGCCATAAAAATGAGAAATTAGAGACATTTATAGCTAAATGGATGCACTTTGAGGCAATACTCTTAAGTGAAATAAATAGGACACACATGTATAAAGACCGAATAGTTTCTCTGGTGTGAGAAGCTGAAAGTGTAAATAAGGACTAAAATGTATAATAGGTAATGTGAAATAGAAAGAAAAGGAGCAAAGAGGAAGGAAGTGGGAGGGGGGGGAGGGGAAAGGAAAGAAGGGAATGGAATTAATATGAGAAAATGGAAAAATAGGAACAAAATCTTTGTAAATAGGAATGGAGGGGTTGAAGGGAGGGCTGGGCAAGGGTGAAAAATAAGAACCAACCTTATGTAAAGGTGCAAATTTCCAATGACGAATGTCATTATATTGTATACCTGAAATGTACCAATGATTAGAATGAATAATTGATAATGCAAAATAGGAAGAAAAGGTCCAAAGGGGTAGGGATAGTGGGAGGGGCAGGGGAAAGGAAAGAAGGGAAAGGAAAAATGCTGAGAAATGGAAAAAATGGAAATAAAGTCTTTGTAAATAGGGAAGGGTGGAGGGGGTGAAGGGAGGGCTAGGAATGGGGAAAAAATAAGAACAAAGATGAATCATGTAAAGGTACAAGTTCCAAATGAGAAATGTAATTGTGTTGTATACCTAAAATGTACCAATAAAAGAATTTAACAAAAAAAAGAGTTTTTTTTTATCTTACAGCAGATTAAGTATTTCTGTTTTAATATTTAGATCTTTGATCCTTTTTTAGTTTAGTTTAGTAAATAGTGAGATCTATGGGTCTAGGCTTCTGCATGTGGATAGCCAGTTTTCCCAGCACCACATATTAAAGAGGCCATCTTTCCTCCAGTGTATGTTTTTGGCTCCTTTGTCAAAAATCAAATAGGGGTTGTTTCTGCTTCTTCCATTCCGTTCCACTGATCCACACACCTGTTTTTGTGCCAGCGCTGTGCTGTTTTAATCACTGTGGCTTTATAATATAACTTCAAGTCTGGATGTGTGATGCCACCTGCTTTGCTTTTGTAACCCAGGGTTGCTTTTGCTATTCTGGGTCTCTTCTGGTTCAAAATAAATTCTAGGATTGTTTCTTCTAGCTCTATGGGAAATGGCATTGCTATTTTGATTGAAGCTGCAGTAAACCTGCATATCAGTTTTGGAAGTACAGCCATTTTGATTATGTTGATTCTGCCAATCCATGAAGAGGGGATATTTTTCCACTTTCTGATGTCCTCCTCGATTTCCTTTTTCAGTCTGATGTCATTTTCATTGTAGAGGTCTTTTACTCCCTTAGTTAGGTTAATACCTACATATTTAATTTTTTGATGCTATCATGAATGGTGTTGTTTTCCTAATCGCTTTTTCATTTAGTTTGTTATTAGTATAGGAATGCTATTGATTTTTGTGTATTTATTTTATGTCTTGCTACATTGCTGAATTTTGTTATTAATTCTAGGAGTCCTTTGGTGGAGTTTTTTGAGTCTTGTAAGTGAAGGATTACGTCATCTGCAAAGAATGATATTTTTACTTCATCCTTTCCTATATATCTCTCTCTTTTATTTCTTTCTCTTGCCTGATTACTCTGGCTAATGTTTCGAGGACTGTGTTGAATAGGAATTGTGATAAAGGGATGTCCTTGTCTTGTTCCCGATTTTAAATGTAAAGCTCTCAGCTTTTCCCCATTTAACATGATGTTGGCAGTAGGTTTCTCATAAATGGCTTTTATTATGTTGAGATATACACCTTCTATACCTATTTTCTTCAAGGTGTTTTTTTTTATCATGAATGGATATTGGATTTTATCATGAATGGATGTTTTGTCAAAGGTTATCTATTGAGATGATCATGTGATTTTTGTATTTGCTTCTGCTTATGTGATGAATTACATTTATTGATTTGCATGTGTTGAACTAACCTTGCATCCCTGGAATGAAGACTATTTGGTCACAATATACGATCTTTTTGATGATTTGTCATATTGTTTGTCTTGTTAAGGACTTTTGTATCTGTGTCCATTGGAGAAACTGGCCTGAGGTTATCTTTTTTTGTTGTATCCTCATCTAGTTTTGGGATCAAGATAATGCTAGCTTCCAAGAACAATTTTGGAAGTACTCCTTCCCTCCCAATTTCATTAAAAAGTTTGAGGAGTGTTGGTGGTAGATCTTCCTTGAAGTTCTTGTAGAATTCAGCTGTGAATCCATCAAGTCCTGGGCTTTTCTTAGTTGGTAATTTTTTAAAATTGCTGCTTCAGTTTCATTGCCTGTTATTAGATTGTTCAAGATTTTTAAGTCTTCTTGGTTCATTTTTGGCAATTCATACGTATCTAGAAATCTCTCCATTTCTTCTTCACTTTTCTTTAGAAAGAGCCAATGAGATGAGTTCTAACAGGAAGTTTCTGCCATCAGAGCCAAGCCGTCTGACAATAGCACACCCTCACATCTAAACAGGACTCTTACTGGTCGGATGTATGCCCCACCTTCTTCCAAATTGGCCCACCCAAAGCCCCACATAGATGTATATGCTACAAAATGCTGAAACAGACCTGAGTGTGTCAAAGTGAGAGGAATAGAGGTAGAAAAATAATAGAGCCAGAGGAACACCTACACAATGAAGTCTTTCTCCAGGTTCACATTCGGTTGCCTGATTGGGGCAACACATGGTTGTGAGCTTCCTAGTGGCCAATCCAAAGAGGGTGCTAAGGTCTGTGATGCATGAGAGATGAAAATGGAGTGGTAGGAGAAGGACACAATCCTTCCTGCATGAACCTACTGAGTGAAATTCTTGCTGACAATGCCCTGCTATCTGTATTGAATGAGTTCCCTTAGGGAGCCCCCTGTTCATGCAAGCTTGTGAACAAAAGGCATTGGATGAGTGGTTGAGACCATGGGAGCTCATGGAGGCTGCACCAGCTCTTTCCAGGGTGATAAGTCACTTTGTCCACAGTAGCCTCAAATTTCTCTGATGTAAACTGGCAGAATATCACCCTTACATGACACAAAACAAGAGATCTAGCCAGGTGTGGTGACATGCACCTAGAATCCCAGCACTTGGGAGGCCGAGGCAAGAGAATCAAGGCCACACTGGACTACATAGGAAGACCCTATCTCAAAGAAAAAAAAAACTAAAACAAAAATCAAAACTAGAGATCTTTTGGTTCTAAGTAATAGAATCAAAACCAAAGTCAGCCAAGATGAACATTAAAGCATAATGAAGGCTAGCTTTATCAGGCAGGTAGACCTGGAGATCTCAGCTACTTCCTGGGTGTTCATAGAATCTCCTGTCCGATCCTTGCTGGGTTCTGTTCACTGCTTGGCTTCACTCTCCAACAGCTCTGGCAGTGGCTGCAGTGTGTGCTCACCTGGACCAGTCCCTTCCCCAGAAGGACAGGTGTTCTAGAGGGACAGCCTCATCCAGGTGCCCAGGTCCCACAGAGTAAGGAAGAGATGCATCCCCCAGACTGATCCCTGCTGTCCACCCAGGGTGGGCGTGTGAATTTGTGCACATGACGGACACAGCCTGTGTTTCTCAGACTAAGCCCTGTCCTAGCCCTATGGTGCACACACTCATAGATCTGAGTGGCCCTGGTCACCTCAAGGACACAGAGATTTGAGCATGAGGTGCTAGAGAGAATAATCGTCGCTGTGTTCACATCTACACCTAATGTGAGTGGTTCCTCGGGTGAGATTTGGAGTGGGCATGTGAATGGTGAGGCTGAGATCTCCCTCTGTTGACATGCAGGGAAGATCACCCAGCAATATTTCATCAGCCAAATAAAAGTAAGAGAAGCTCCCAGCCCCATTTACCAGATGGACAAGGAAGTCGTAATGATCCAGGAAGCCAAGTGCTCCTTTAACTCTCGCACAGCACACAGTGGAGGCGCCCGAGGGCTTCCTGATGGCACCTTTCAGCCCATCTCCCATAGCTGCTATCTTTCCTGGCCACCTGCATGGGAACCTAACATTTATTCTGGAGAGGGAATTTGCATAACAACGCCAAAGAACAAACTCACAGGTGAGAGCAGGGCCCTAGTTCTGAGGGCATCACCCCACTCCAGGCCAACCAAGCATCTCCTGTCACTCAAGTTGAGAACCTGGGAACAAACTCCACACCACTGCCTCATCTGCAGTGTCACACAATCTCCAGTGGTCACCAGCTGGTCCTGGTGGGAAGGTGTGGTCAGTCAGCAAGAACTCAAATATCCTCAGACATGCTGTAACACGGCTGTCAACAAGCTGTGAAGCTGAAGATATCTTCCTGACTCAGGGTCCCAGGAGCAGGTGGCCTGGGTCTCCAGTATGGACCATCTCATTCCAATGAGGGGCTTGAACAGTGGGCTTTCTCAGAGGAAACTGTTGCCATGCTGTAAGGCTTTTCAGAATAAGCCTAATCTGTGAGAGATTCCCAATTCCCAGAGCCTGGCAGATGAGGGTCCTCTGGCACGACTGTCCTTGGCCAGACACCTCTCTTGGACCCCAGCCAGGATGTGCTCCTCAAAGGAGCTGCTGGTGAGGACCAGAAGCTGCTCCCGGCCATGGCCAAGTGCCCTACAACCCTGGCTCACCTCTTCTTGCCCCAGGAGGCAGCACTCCAGCCAGGAAGGACACAGGGTGCTTGTCTCCAGCCACTGCATGACCATCATGTGTGTTTCCCCCTAGACAGTCTGTCTGTCCCCCCGGCCCTTTCAGCATTGCCCTGGCCATGTAGGGTGAGGTGCTGATCTGAGCCCGCTCACAGACATCCTGCCCCGAAGGGCACGGTCAGTGGTTTTCACACTGCCATGCTAAGAGCAAATTGACATTGGAGGAACTGCACTGTCCAGAGAGGGTTACATCAAATTGTAAGTCCTCACTTTCTGTGGGAATTGTCCCTGAGTCCTAGGGGGCTGCCCCTGTGCATGAAAGCCACTGAGCACTTCTTTCCCTGTGGAGCTGATATGAGACTCAGCACTAGAAGCTCAGCATTATCTGAGGTCCCATGAAGCTGCCCCGGTGGGGCCATGGATGACTCGGAGGGCACAGCAGAGGCAAGTGTCCACACCACGTTGGCCTATCTTTGCCAGCAGGCCCATGGCAGTGTGACAAAAGGCTCCATAGAGGGCCGGGGATTTAGCTCAGTGGTTTCACCGCCTGCTGCGCAAGCGCAAGGACCAGAGTTCAATCCCCGGTACCAAAAAAAAAAAAAAAGGCTCCACATATGTAGGATGTTCTGGGTCCGTGCAAATGTGTGCTCTGCATCTGCCCTTTGCCTTGGTTCCCTGGTGATGGGGACATTTGTGCCATCCAAACCTCGCATCCATTAAGATTTATAAAACTAATCCCATTTACTCTGAGCCTCACTTTGGCCAGCCCAGATGGTCCAACAGTGACCAGCACTGGATAAGGAAGTGGGTAGTGGGGCTCACAGTCCTCCTCTTTGGGCTGTCGCTGCGCCCCCAGCCACAGGTAGAGAGATGTTCTGAGAAGAAGGTGCTTAGCTGGAGCCTCTAGGCAGAGGGGCTCCCAGTGTTCACACTCCCACCTCCCACAGGGCCATCGTGGGTCTTTTGCTCAGCCAGCCTGACCTTGGGTTGGAGCTGAGGAGCCCCAGCTGCATGCAGGGCCAGGCAGAGGGGAGCCTGATGGGGGGACCCCGACATAGGGCTCTCAGGTCAAGCTTCGTGTCCTCTTCCTCTCTTGGCCCCCAGAGGGGTCCCCTTGTACTTTTCTGTGTGCTTTCCTCTCCTCTTCCACCATTCTTGGCTGAATGAAGACCAGAGAGAGGACCTCTTACCCCGGCTAAACAGCTCCAATTCCCAGGCAGACATGGAGCTGCCTGTCACCAGAGCTTTGCAGGCTGCGTAGGAGCCCAGGGCCCCAGGACTGAAGCAAGCAGAGGCTGGTCCATAGTCTGCCCGGCTGTGATGTCTGAGTGAGCTACATGGGTGTCCTGAGGCTTGGCCAAATGACATTCACATCCCCATTAGTACCTGTACAGGAAGTAGGCTCTAATTTTTCTTTGCCCACTCATAATATCATACAGCCTATAAATAAGCTTCCTATGGTGCTCATAACCCTCCCACTAAGCTTGTATTTTTAGCATAATCCACAGTCAAGCGTGAGTAGCTTCCCTATGAGGACAGCAGGCACTGGCATCCTCAACCTTATTTTACAATGCTCACCTGACTGGGCTTCAGGGCACCTGGTGACAAAGCGAAGCCTGCAGATGGGAGAGAAGTTGTCTTCCTCTTCCCGGAGTGCAGGGTCTAAGTCTGAGAGTTTTCTCAGGTCTAATGTATGCATTCTTTATAATTTACTGCCAGGCATTTGGGGCACCTGGTTAAAACACCCCAAAGACACCAAAAGGAGGCAGTTAGGGGCCTGTGGTAGCCAGGTCAGCATGGGGAACTCTGCAGTGACACCACGCCCCAGCCATAGCTGGAAGCAGAGGTACCGGGCCAAAGGCCAATCCCGGGCATCCTGGGCAGTGGGTTGAGGAGCTCACTCGCTTCTCTGGTTGGTCCTGACTTGGAAGCAAGGGTGCAGGGATCAAAACTTCAGGCAGCCACCAGCCCTGACCCAGCCCTAATCTTCCAGGCTGCTGCCACAAGGGTGCAAGTGGCTCCCACAGACGGCAGGCTCAGTCTGCCACATCAGTGTCTGCTTGGAGGAACGCTCACAGGGGTCACAGGGGTCACAGGGCCGGGCTGGAGGCCCCATCTGAGGAACATGTGGATGCTCAAGGGTCTCTAAGGGACCGTGGTACCTGCAGAGCTGCAGGACGTCCTGGTGCCCAAGGCCAGAGCTCAGCAAGGATTCCTGCCCACGTCCTGGTAACTCCCACTACAGCTCCATTCTGGTGAAAACAATCATTAGGTCCATCCTGCCCATGCTCTGTGGGACCCCAGGTGAGTGCCAGAGCATCAAGTAGGTCCCTCCTGCCTGGGCCTGTGGGACTCCCCCTCCCCCCTCCCAGGACCCTGGGTTGGGGCTGGTGCCTCAGGCTGCTCTGGGTCCCTCATCCAGGCTCCATCCCTCATTGTATGGGTTCCAGCCTTGCTTTTCATAGCACTCACACCATTACCAGAAGGAGGAAATGGATCCACTCAGGCTGTGCGGATAAGAATTCCATTAATGTTCTAAGAATTCCATTAATGTTTGCTCTGACCTTTGCTAATTCCAGTGTCATTAGCAATGCATACGTTTTTAAATCTCCTTAATGCCAAAAAGCAGTAATGGGTGTCTGCTATGCTTGCTTAATGAGCCATAAAATGAACCAGCCATGATTTGTTTCTTGCTGTCAGCCCCCTGGTTAAGTAATGGCCAGGATGGCAGAGAAAGGCGAACATCCCCTCACCAGGCACCAGCTCCAGGCATTGGCTCTCCTGATCACAATTGATTAAAAGAAAAAATATTTATGTGCACACACCTCACTCTCCATTATCTCAAAAAAATTTTCTCAGTAATTAGTTTCTCCATCATCATTTTGGAGAATGTTACTATCATTGATCTTTGTTGCTTTAATTATGATAATCCTGAGTAGGAGGCTCAGCCCAGACTTCCGGTCTCTGCTTACCCCACTGCAAGCGAGAGGCCTCTGCAGCTCCTGCTCCCAGCCTCCTCCCAGGCTAACCCTGCCTGTGCTGCTGCCCCTGGGCTCACCTGGATCCTACAACCTGGGCTCACCTGCATCCTACAACCTGCTGCCCATCATGGACCTTTGCCCCCTTCTGTGTTAGGAAATCCATACACTTTGGATGAACTTGAGGCACTTACAATTCTTACCTTATTTTTTTTACGTGGATCATATCTGCCACAATGCTTACAAGGCATGATCAAAAATATGGTGAATGCAGCTACTGAGTGCCATTCGACCAAAAGGTAGGGATCTTCATTGTAGAAGCAGTCTGTCGAACCTTAGTAACAGTGTGTGACAAGTTTCAACTTGTTCAGTGGAGTCAGTTGTGAACAACAGTTGAGAGAAAGTGTGTTTTGAAGTATGCCATAAGTCATGGATCGCGGACAACACATTTCCCTGGAGTTTCCTGATCTTATCACTGCAGTTTCCAGCTTTTTAAGAAATGTCATCATGGAAGATAAAACTTGGGTCTATGGTTATCATCCTGAGGCAGTTTCAGAGTTCTCAGTGGAAATCACCCAGTTCTCCCCAAGTCAAAAATGTATGCCAATCAGGATCCAACATCAAAGTGATGTTGACTGCGTTTTTTGATCTCTAAGTTCACACCTGTGAACACTACCACAAACCCTGAATATTACAAGGGTTTATTATTTAAGAAAGGATGTGTGAAGAAAACAGCCTGAGAAACAGCCAAACAGTTCATCTTCCATCATTATAATGTTCTGGGTCACATATCCCTTCAGTTACATCAATTTCTGTCAAATTAAATCATTGTGGTGTGTCCTCATCTACCTCATTGATTGGATCTGGCACTGTGTGACTTCTGGCAACTTGTTTGCACTTAAATCAACATTATTTCCTCAAGATCTAAGTCAATTTGCAAGCTCTTTTCAAATAACCATATCATATTGCACTCCTTTTTTCCTAAGTCAGAATTTATCTTCTCATTCCTCGAATGCTGAAAACACCACCACCTCCCAAATACTTTTTCAGGTGATACCACAGATATCTTTGGGGCTGGAGGTTATTTTCTTTTTCTTTTTGGGGGGGGTGGCGGGTACCGGGGATCAAACTTGGGTCCTTGTGCTTGAGAGGCAGGCAGCGGAACCACTGAGCTAAATCCCCAGCCCCTGGAGGTTATTTTCTGCATGCTTCTTCATTTGAACAATCTCTTCACCTTGTTGATGAGAATAAACAGCTTTTGGGGTCTTGATTTTCAAGAAGTATGAATAGATTTCAAGGCCTCAGCCTGCATTGGGCGAGACCTTTTCGGGTTTCCTGACCAAGGAGCAGACAGAGCTAGGGCAGTGCTCAGGCCTCACTGGGCTCTGGACACGGTTGTAATCACTTCAACTCATTGCCTCCACTGACCACCTGCCCACCCCTTCCTCAGAGCATGTCCTGATTTCTAGCACCACAGACGCCTTTTGTCTGCTGTGGGACGTCCTCACAGTGGGAGCTCACTGTCTGGCTTCTTTCCAACCACCTGGTCACTGAACTGCACCAGGAGGGATGTGGAACTTCTAACCAGCAGTGGTCCCCCGTTCTCAGGGCTCACTGGGAGGGAACCCCAGGTCAGGAGAGGCTGCAGCCCCTGGGCTCCCTGTCACGTCTGGCTCTGACCTTAGAGAAACCCTATCTTTGGGTGGATATTGTAAGTCCAAGGGGGTGGTTAACAACTTCCTTGAGTAATAGTATATAGAGAAATGACCATTCTGCTTTCAGGTGATTTAAAAACAATTACATTCACAAGAGTTTTTAAAGTCTTAATACAGTGTCTGTTGGCAGGGGGGCCACTCTTCAAATTTTATATGGTATGAGACACTTCTGTGCCCAGAGGATAGGAAATGGGGTACATTGCTCTGCAGGCACAGATGGGCCACAAGATCCCAGAGGATCCACCTTGGAACACAAAGGAGGCTTGCTGGATGGGGATGGGTCAGAGGGATTCCAGGTGCTCCTGGATGTGCATGCCGCTCCACAGACTACACAATCACATGCTCCACACCAGATGGGGCACTCAGCTCAGACCTCTGGCCTCCACCTGTCCTGGGTATTGGCCTTTGGCTTTGGTGGTTCTGGATTCCCCTTGGCAGGGCAGGGTCTGGAGCCATGAGGACTCTGGGGCCTGGGTTTTCCTGGAAAGTCCGGCACCTCTGGGGTGGGCCGATACTCACTGGGAGCATCAGGCTGACATGATGAGGATCTCCCTCACTTCACCCAGGTCACACCCAGCAGGGCAGAGAGCAGACTGTGAGACAGCCCCGGCAGCTCCTCCAGCATGGCCCATCCAGGCCCTCTGTCACCCTCGCTTTGCCTCGGGGCAGGGAGGGCCACATGGGCAGTTAGAAAATCAGGAAGCCTGAAGAATACCTATTGACAGAGTGACTCAGAGACTAGCTGGTGAGGTGGGGCTCACCGCAGCTGGGAGCCACATGTGGCCCTTCTCCAAGAACCCCAAGGGGTGTCAGGGCTCAGTGCCCACCAGGAGAGGTAGCGACCTCATGAGAGAACCTACCTGCAGCTGGGTAGAGCAGCCCGCCCCTGGGAGGCTGGTGAGGGGTTAGGGAGCAGAAGCAGCTGGTGCGTAGGGAGGAGGGCACGGAGGAAACCCCAGGCTCCACCCTGAGCACAGCCCTTTGCAGCAATGCCCAACTCCTGGGGAAGAGCAGGCGGCCATAGGAGCCTCAGCATCTTCAGAAGAACCCTTTCTCCGGGTCTCAGAGAGCAGCTGCACACACACTCACATGTACACACATATGCTTGCACACACATGCATAAGCACACACACACCAATGTATGGATCTGCATGTGAACTGAAGTGTGCCTACATCCCTGTACCATGCACCTGTGTACCTGAGTGGACACACATGCACATTTGTATACATGCCCATGCACACATGTGCGATGCATACAAATGAGCTTGCGCCTATTCACCCATACACATGCCTGGCACCCAGGGGACCCCCAAGGGCATCCCACATTCCTCAGCTGCCTCCCAGGGGTGCATGCTCACCTCCTATTATGGACGGTGCCCAGTTGCTATGGGCGGGCCCAAGCTGTGCGCTTAGGGGCTGCTGGGAAGGTGGTTGCCTGCACTCGGCAGTGGAGAAACTCGATACTAGCTGGCCATGGCCCTGCCCTCATGTTCCCCTGCAGGTCCCCCTTGTCTGTCAAGGCTCTGTGGCCAGGTCTCCCTTCCCGGTCCCCAGCCCCATACTGCAGTGAGGGCAGTTTCCATGGCTCTGGGGTCTCACTTACCACATGGTCTTGGGCACCAGCCTGCCCTCTGGCCTCAGTTTACCAACCTGTACTATCTATCAATAAATTGGAGCATCACCAAGGTCCAGTTTCAGCTCAGGTAGTGGAGACTCAGAGGCGCATTGCTGAAGTCCTGTCCGCATTTTCCTGCATCCCAGGGTTTTCTGACAAAAGGCAGCATGTTAGTGCTTGAAATGGTCTCACCTTTTGCTATTTTTGCAGGAGGCCTGAACACAATTGTTAAAAATAGAAATAATGAGGGAAGCAAGGCTTCTGACCTTGAGTCACAGGCCAGGACAGGCTCCCAGGATCCTCCTGGGCTGCCGGTGATAAATGATCATCACACTGCATTTGTCCTTAGCTAATTTATCCTTGGCCTAGCGAAAAACTTTCTGGCTTTTTTTTTTTTTTTAAGCTAAAAAGGTGCTTCAGGCCTAATAGCTTTTCGAGGTCTTCTGGGCACTGGGCCCTACACATTCTGCCCTGCAGAGCTGTGGGCTGCTCCAGGGGACCCCATAACCCATACTGCCTGGCTGCTGGAATGCCTTGGTGCTCAGCCCTCTGACGTGCTGAAAGGGACCTCCAGCTTTCTGCTCCCTGAACTGCACTTCCCACCCCTGGCCTGTAGCGAGAGCCTCCTTGGGAGGCCTGTGTGCACCCTCCGTGATGTCCCAGGAAGGCATGGCAGGGTGGACACGGGAGGGTGGACAGATCCCAGCTCCCTGAGAAGCAGGCCAGTGAAGGCAAGATGAGGAGGTGAGGGGAGAAGGACCTAGCATCTCTAAGGGCACTTTCCTTCCTGGAGGACTCAGGTTGTGGCTCCTCCTCTTACTCCCCTAATACAACGCTGGCACTTGCTGCTCTGTCTTCTGCAGGAGCCCCCAGGGTCCTAGCAAGAGGCAGGGTTCTCAGCGAGGCTGACACCCGCCACCCACAGCATCTGGAACGGGCCTGCTGAAACGTTGCCCTCCCTCCAGGAGCTCACCGTCTCTGGATTTGGACCTTGATTTCTTCAAAACCCAGGGTGCAGCTCAAGGATCTTTGTTGTGGGTCTACCTTCAGGCACTAACACGTTCATGTTTGTCTTGAGCAGGTGTTCTACAGAGAGTTGGGAGGAAACAGACTGAGGGGTTTTGTTGCAAGTTATTCATGGAGAAGAACGTGAAGGTAAGGGGGTAGGCGGGAGGCAGAGGATGAAGAGGGGAGCCCAGGCCGGTCAGCTCCAATTCAGCCAGCTGGGAACCCCGCTGTGTGAGCCCCTGGCAGTGTCATGGAGACGGGTTGTCTAATTTCTATCTTCTACACACTGTCCAACCCTGGGGCTGGATCAGTGCCTGGTGCTGCCTCAATGGATGCTCACTTTCTGGCAGTCCCACCTGCCTGACTTGGTGTGCTCCCAAGACTGGCAGAGGGGTTCCTGTGGAAGGGCATGTGTGTGGCTGTGTACCTGTGCACAGGAGCATACACAGGCCGGTGTCTGCACAGACACACAAGAACATATGTGCATGTGTGTGTACACAATGCCTTCCTGCATGTACACACATGGAGCTCATAGGGCCCTTCTGCATATGTGTGCATACATGGCGAGTGTGTACTTGCCAGGTGCTAACAGAAGTCAAACATCATTGTTGTAACCACTGCCTGCCCCATTCGGGCCAGTCCTGCCCATGATGACTTCCTGGTCCTGGACTCTGGTCTGCAGGCTCTTTTCCTGAGGACTTCTGTCCCCAGTGAAGCCACAGCAACAGGAAGTGGCAGCTGGGTGGTTCTCTGTGGTGGTATTTGGTTGGGACAAGAAGTCATTTTCACAAAGCTGCCCTTGTGGTGGAGACAGAGGCCATGCCAAGGTGCTGTGAGGCTCCCGGGCCAGGCTCATGAGGGTCCCAGAGGCCCTCACACACTCAGAGGTGGGCAGCCAGCCTGGGAAACAGGAGAGGACAGGCCAGGGCTCCTACCAAATGTCTGGCTGTGGACTGGGTCCTGGGCCTACACGGGAGGATGTGGTCAGCCAAGAACATCCTGTGGGGCTGAAGCCACCCTGGAGCAGGGAGAAGCAAACCCATCAACGAGGACTCAGAGGTCCACAGAAGTTTGAAGAGGCTTTTGAAGGATGTGTAGGAGTTCTCCAGGAAGGGTAGATGGAGGCAAGGCTGGGGCAGAGTCCAGCTTGAACTACATTCTTTGGTCCCCAGAGCCCTCTGTGGTCAGACCAGGGTCTTCCTGGACTTCGGCTGCAGCCCCCTTTTCCAGGGCCCTCTGGAACAGGATTTCAGCCACTATGGCTTTTATGGTTTTTCAGTTTCTAATGATCAGAACCAAAGCACATTTTAGGATTTCTGCAATCCAGTACTTTAAAATTTTCACCCAGGTCGACGGCCCCTCAGAGAGTAGCCTGAGTTTCTAAATGGAGTGGCCCACTAGGGGAGGCTAACCCGGTAACTGTCCACGCTGGGGATGCTGACACCCAGGCTGGAGGGTCAGCCACACTGCATGCCAGGGCAGAGGTCAGGCGGGGCCTTACAAGGGGCCCAGGGGTAGGGAGTGCTGTCCACAGCCACCCTGAGGAGGGAAGATTGGTGGAGACCAGGACAGGTCCCAACGGACAAACACTGGCTGGCCATGACCCCACTAGAAGCCCCAGGGAGGCCCCAGCTGGCACCCTCAAGAGGCCCTCTGGTCCTGTCTCTGGGCATAGGTGGCCCCTGAGTCCTGTCCTGAGGGACACTCCTGCTCTTCATATACCACCTGATGGGGACAAGTGTGGCCTAGATATTGATGCTTCTCACACATAGCCTGGGCCTTGTCCTTCCTGGTGACAACCCTTAGGGCCCTGGGGCGGGGGCGGGGGGGTCCAGGGAGCCCCACCACCATCCTGGACCAGTGAGTGGAAAGAGCTAGAAAAGGGGTACAGAGCAAGACTGGCCAGGCCTGGGTGCAGCTCTCAGGGGCACCACCCTTCCCAGCCCAGTCTGACCTGGGCTGTCCCGTAAGTCCAGGAAGGAGGAATTCATAAATTCTAAACCACACTGCAGGTATGGATCCTACCATAACACAGCTGGCTTGAAAAAAACAGTATAAAATGCAAACTTATTTTAAAATCTATACTTGTAAAATTAAAAATAAAAACAAAAAACCGTCTCAGCCAGGCATGGTATTGCACACCTGTATTACAGCTACTGAGGGATGCTGAGGGAGGAAGTTTATTTGAGGTCAGGAGTTTGAGGCCAGACTGGGAAACACAGTAAGTTCTCAAAAAGCAAAACAAAACAAAAACTGTCTCTTCAAAAGGAAGCCCCAAAGGCAAGCTACAGTTCCAAGGCCTGATTCAGCTTCCCTCTTTGTTTACTAGAGGGATAGAAACAATTTGTATACTTTTAAAGGTTGGGAAAAAATGAAGAAAATATTCATGACACGTGGAAATTATATGAAATTCAAATTTCAGAGTCTGTAAGTAAAGTCGTATTGGGACTAAGCCTCACTCATCCCTTATGTACGTCTGAGGCTGCTCCAAGATGCCACCATCGGGCTCCCTGCAGACCCAGCTGGACCCTGCTCCTGGCTAGCTGGCTCAGGGCACCCTCCCACCACATACCCCTCCTCTCCCTTTGGAAGCCTCTGGTGACAAACTCAGCCACTGCCTGAGGTCTGTGGCTGCCCAAAAAGGTGACAGAGATGTTCCTGGCCCATGAGGGGTGTCCAGGCATGCCGCTCTGCTCGGGAAACCCAGGTCTCCTTTACGGGCTTTCTGGGAAGGAGTCCTGAGGGCAGGAGCCCCAGAAAGGCAGAGAGGAAAGGGGAGTTTCTCAGGGCAGGAGAGAGATGAGGAATCCGAGGGGCTGGAAGAGACCTGCCAACGGGACAGAGTCCCTAGTGCTGGGCTGCTGCTGCTCGGGGAATGAGTTCTGGAGCACACTTGGCCCTGCCACAGGCCCTACAAAAACCAGGAAGTGTCAGTGTCTGTGGGTGCCTGTGCATGGCAGTGGCTCTTCTCCATCCTGGTGACGTGAGTTTGCTGTGAGATGAGGCAGAAAGTGCAAGGATTCTGCCAGTGGCTCCTCCAGCTGCCCGGATCCCCTGGAAGCCCCTCTGGCTTTGCCCTCCTGGGAGGAGCTCAGGGGCTGCCCACCTGCACCCCACTCTCCTGGATTCCAGCAGAGCAGGTGGGCAGGACACGGTGTCCAAGGAAGGATCACTTTCTTCTCTAGTCGTCAAGCGGCATGTAGCGTTTTGGGGATGAGAGGAGTGACGTTTCCTCTTCCTTTTTACACATTCTGCCTACAGTGGAATGGGCCAGTGACCATACTGTGCAGGATCAAGGAGATGAACAGTGGAGACTGCTGCCTGTAGAGTCAAGGCCCCATTGGAGCGAGGCCCACAGGGTGGACAGGAAGTTGGTTCCAGCTGTGGAATAGTTCTGCCTCTCAAAGCCAGTGGTTTCAGGAATCAGTTTGCCTTTAGATCCAGCTGCCTCCGAGGACGCTGTAGCTGCAGCCTGGCTTCCTGCTTTGCTCCTGGCTCATCAAAAGCAGCCCCTCTGGTCCACAGCTCAGGTTGGCTCCAGGCCCTGGTCTGCAGCTCTGCTCCTCAGTCTCTGCATCTCCACATCATGGGTCAACATCAGCCTCTAATGCCAGGGCTGTGAAGCATGGAGGCTCTGCCCACTGCCAGATCTGGGGCTGATTCCCCAAGAATGAGGTCTTCAGTCAGGCCTGGGCCTTCAGTGCCCTGCAGTGGGCTTGGCTGCTGTGCATGATCCAGATGGAGGAGGCATTTTGGATTTCAGCTGTAGCCAGGGTGGTCCCATCTGCAGAATGAGGCCTGTGGGCAGGGCTGCCAATTGAGCACCGGGCAGCAGCACCCAGAACACAGGTGTGGAACTTCGTGGAAAGTGTACCACTGTGTTGGCATCATTGTGACACCAGCGCATCTCTGTCTTCTGGCTCCAGCTTCTCTACTTCTCCTGTATTTAGAGTCCAGACAGTAAGGCCTCTGGAAAATCCCTTCAAATCTTCCCACCTGTGGGCATGGGCACCCACCTGTGGGATGGTGGTGAGGACCTTTACACCTTTGGATGGGGCACCTGCTTGGAGATGGGGCTCTGAGGGACCAATGTGGTGTCTGTCTCTGACAGACCTCATAGGTCTTTCTGGAAGCCCTGGCTGCCCAGAGCTGAGGCCAAGGGGGGAAAAGCCCTTCTCTGAGGCCCCCTCCCTCACCCTCCTGCCTGGTCTGCTCAGGCTGTCCACTCTCTGCACCCTGACCCTGGCTGTGTCTTTCCTGGGCCTGGTCCCCAGCACGCCCTGGGCCCAGAGATGGACAGGGAGTGTAGCCCAGCCTGGGGCAGAGCCTCAGGTCCAGGTGGGGTGAGGACCTCCTGGATAGGTCAACCCTGGGCTCCTCATCGAAGGTTGGGCTCCAGGATCTCACTCAGGACACTGAGGCCTGGTCCTTGCCTGCCACACAGCGAACCCCAGAGTGCCATTCACTAACTTCACACAGTGCCAAAAAAGAACTGTCGTCCTTGGCTCGCCTGGGGCTCTGGGACAGTAGCTTCAGAAAGTAAACTTCTCTTTGTGAAAAGGCCAGCTTTGGTGCTGCCTGGAATGAGGCCGCTCCTGGTCCTGAGCCGCAGGCCTTGGACTGCTGTGGGCAAGGGGGTGGGATTTCATCTATGGAGAAACTAAAACAGGGCTGCCCTCTCATCTGGGCGCTCAGACACCACCAGAGGAACTGCTGCCCCACTTAGAGGCCAGAGGGATGTGCCTGCGGAAGGCTTCCCCACGAGCACACCCTCTTCTGCCCTACCATCCTAGTTGGAGCGGCTCCCTTGCTCCCCTCCCCCACAGGAGCCATGCCAGTCTCAAGCCTGCTCCCCAAGTGGAGGTGACTCTGCCCAGCTGTCACCCTCCTCCTGGGACTCCGATTTTGCCTCAGGGGTTCCATCCCCTCAGAACCGGGCCTCTCTGTCCTTCCCACATGGACCTTTCTTCCCACCAGGCCAGCTTGGAGACCTCATAGAACCCATGTGGATGCAGCAGCAACGGCACAGCTCTGTGGCTGTCTGTGCCATTCTTTGCCACCCCTCCTCCGCCAGATGGGACACCACGTGGCAGGGATCACAGACCCTTGCCATGGTCCCAACACCGGAGAGAACCCAGCACACAGCCCGTGGCTATCAAGCAGGCATTGTGAGTAAATCAGCTAAGGGGATAATGTATACCCTGAAGGGCCGATGGCAGACCCTCCTTCTGACCTGCTCCCTCTGCTTCCTGGCCCATCCTGCACGTCTGGTCTTGTGGTCCCTGGGCCAGGCATCATTTCCTGTTCCTTGAACAATGCTGGCCTCAGTAGGCCACATTCTTCCAGCACATATCTGAGCTGGGTGTGGGCTTCCCTCCTTGTTCTGGGGCTCTGTGGGGACTGGACTCTGGGCATTTGTCCTGTCCCTGAGGGCCAGCCCATACTGCAGACAACAGAAACAGTTTCATCCTGTGGCCTGTGGCAGAAACTGACCACGTGACTGGGTCTGAGCCACACAGTGGACTCAGCATATGGGACTTGGGGCTCTCCAATGACCCAGCAGTCCTGCTACATAGCTGTGCTCCCTGCACCTGCAGGTCCTCACTTTCCCTCTGTCTGACAGACAGGTGTCCACAGATCTATCAGCCTGGGCCCTGTGCAGCAGACAGAAGGCAGTGCTAGGGTGACCAAGAGAGAGGACAGAGACAGGAAGGGGAGCAATCCTTTCCAGGGAGCTGTCACTCAACATCCCCATCCTGGAGGCAAAAGCTAGGGCCCTAAGGTCAACTGAGGATGGGCAAGGGGGCTCCCTAGAGAGAACCCAGCACTTCACAGCCCTGTCCAGGGTCCCCTCCCTGGCTCCATGAGAAAATTTCCCTCCCCCATGCTGTTTTAGGAGTATTGGCTCTGGCACCAGCATAGGCAATGGTCAAATCCTCAGACAGTGGTCAGCAGCTTGAGCAGGACCCACCCAGAGGGACAGAGAGGAAATCACCACGCCATGGGCAGCCTGGAGAGACTCAGGGTGGGGTCTCAGGATCCCCTCTCAGTGAGACTCTGTGCTGATCACAAGGCTCAGTAGCACAGTCGCTGCAAGAGTGAGCCACACTGCCTGCAGGCTGTCTGGTCATTCTCCCGATCTACTTTTCTTCTTTGAGCATTTGGAGCAGAGCAGAGATGAGGAGCTGCTGGCTTTCAGCAATCTTTAAACATGTAGCGGTTTGAGCCAAATGCTGCAGATCAATCCTCCCTTTCAGATTCCGCTGCAAAGCCAGTCAGGCTGTGCTGGGTGCAGATTTGAGCCATGATTAATGTGAACCCAAAGGAGAGCTCAGCTACAGCCTTTATGCTTGGCAGGCCTTCTGGAGGAGAGCAAGATTTAGCCAAAGAAATCCATGCAGACACCACAGAGGCAAGGAGAGGAGACAAGACAAGCAGAGACAGAGGCCCTATGTCCATCTATGCCCTGTGCACAGCAATGACACCAGGGCTAGCTTACACTAGGGTTCTCACAATGGGGACTCAATCCACAGGAGAAATAGGTTCTGAATAGGTGCTGGTTCTGAATAGGTTCTGAATAGGTTCTGAATAGGTTCTGGTTCTGCTCTGCCTGTACCCACTCAGGTACTCGCCTGTGGGCATCAAGGTCCCATCACCATGAACAACCATAAAGGTGTGATAAAAGCCATCTGTCATTCATAAAATGTGATGTTGCCTCCCTGCAAAGCTGTAAGCCCTTCTGGGGCTCAGCCAAGAAATGGCCTATAAAATCCTAGACAATGACTTCAACGAACACTTTCCAACATAAAGAATATTCCAGGCAGCTGCTTGCAGGATTTATCTATGTGTGATAATTTTATATTCTGCATTTACCGCGATCATGTCTGGTGCCCCTCCTTGGTACTTCCCAGTAGCAGCTGGGGACATCTAAAGCATCTGTGACATGCTGACCAGCTCTGGGACCTCCTCTCTGGTGATAAATGATGCTCACCTGTGCAGGACTTTGCCATCAGGCACCTGTAGGTGCTCTGGAACACTCTGTCCATCCCCATGGCTGTCACAGAGATGTTTATTTCTACAGGTAACTTTGGCAAAAGCAGGTTTTCATAGTAGGAATCATGACCAGAGTCCAGCACCCCAGAGCACAAGTGTCTTCCCTGGCAAGGGGTCTCCCAGGAGACCCCTCTGGCCATGACCCCCAGGGTCCTGCAGAGCTTGGTGTATGACAAGAACAGATCTGCAGAAGAGGCCTTCGGAACTGAGGTGTGTACCCGGGCTGTGCTTGCACCCACATCTGGAGGGGGTTCAAGGTTCATGGCTTGCAGAGGGGAAAAAGGGGCAGGCTGGGTGGCCTGAAGCTGCTGCACCCTGGCCTCCATGCCCCAGCACAGCCACTCCAGGTGCCAGGTCCTGCTGAGCAGCCACCTATGCATTCCCCACCATGCAGCTGAGCCAGCCTGAGGCTTTTGATCCAGAACTTGAGGGTTTGAATATGTTTTCCTGTAATCTACTCTCACTTGAGTTTTGCATTTGCTTCTAAATATCCAATCTTATTTGTCTAATATTTGCATTTTTATCTCTAACCACCAAACCCTAGATCACATTCATGCCTGAAATTTATTTGGTGAATGCCTCTTCATTTTACAAAATGCCTCATTTTGAAATGACTCCTCATGCTCAGGAAGAGAGAGAATAATGTCACTGAAACTTGAAGATGAAAGTATTTCAAAAGTCATAGTTTTGCTTTCCATATGCAAGTTAGCCAGGGTTGGAGGACACCAGAATCACATTCTACCTGTTGAAAGAAGATGATTCCTGATAACATTGTTGATCCCCATGGCTCTGTTCTCTCCCAGGTCCTCTGGCTGTCCCAACGCCAACAACCCAAAATACTCTTCTCTTCTCCAGTGTCTTTCACTTTGGAGCTGAGGCACCTCCCTTGTAGTGACTGTGTTCATAGGAAGAACTGCTTCCAAGTAGCCTCTAAGAGGTTACAATGGGGACAATCAACAGATGCTAGAGAACTGGACTGGACCTTTGTCAGAGCATGGGTGAAGGAGCCTCTGCTCTCATCTTCCCCTTGGGCCCTGGACCCACTTTGCCCATCTTTCCATTAAATTGAGGCCACAGAGCTCCTTTGCCCAGCCCTACTACAGGGTCCTTATGGGGTCTCTGCAATATGGAGGGGCCTACTATGGCCAGTGTCTAAATGTCCCCCCAAGGCCTCATGCAATCACATAAAGGCTTTTTCAGAGGTGGATGGATCTCGAGTGCATGACTCTGGGATTGATTCATGGTGCTAGGATCAAGGGCACTAGGATTAAGGGCCACTCTCAGCAAGAGTCTGTGCTGATCGAGGGGGGGGAGTGCTACCCGCCCTAAGTAGTCTGGATAAGATATAAGAGATAGAAAGAGTTGTGTTCGTCCCTTGTTGCTTTGCTGTCTTCTGCCCACTATAAACTGTTTCTCCCCTGTTATGCCCTCTGCCATGCCACCCTGCCTTGGAGCCAGCCGACTGTGGACTGAAACCTCTATAAACTGTGAGCTAAATAAGCCTTTCCTCCTTTAACTTTTATTTTCTCAGCAATGAGAAAAGTAACTAAGACAGGGCCTCTGGTATGTTTCAGCATGAGAGGGGAAGGGCTCCTGGATCTGTGGGGCAGGCAAACCCATCATCAAGGCCAGGGCTGTGGTCCCACCCTGTTCTGGGCTTTGCAAGGTGACTCTCTCCAGTGGGTGACACTTAACCTAAGACTCCCTAAAGCCCCAGGGCTCACACGGCAAAGACAGCTGCAGGGGCTCAGAGAGAAGACTTTGGCCCTTTCTACTCAGAACCAGGTTCAAAGCCCAGCCCAACTCCAGAGTACTGCAGGAAGTGGCTGTGTTTCCTTACAAATATAGTAACAGTGACCACAAGGCCTACTTTGTAACAAAGATTCACTGAGACACTACCAAGGGGCTTAGAGCCACACCCAACTCAACCCATCAAGGCCATTAGCTCTGGTCTGGGCCAAGTGCTCCCTCCTGGGCTTCATCCAAGGGATGTCAGCCCTAGGCATCCCCTTGCCCTCCCCACATCCCTGTTCCCCATCCATCCCACCTCAGGCTAAGGTAGAGATCCCAGACATTTAGAAAAATATTTCAGTAACTCTTAACGTGTCAGTCTATATGTATGGTCATCATACAAGTACCTTCCTGGTACAAGTCCCAAGTATTCCTTACGTGTATCTGGGCACCTTGAGTTGGGGCCACAGCTCCCATGTCTCTAGCAGAGGAGGGACTGCAAGGGTGGATGGTCAGCTAAGGGCTATGGGAGTGATCGGGGTCAGCATCCTTGCATTCACTTCCCCACTGGTTCACTCAAAGGGGCCAAGGGGGCCAGGGAAGGCCAAGGAGATGACTGCATCCTGTGGAGGACACAGGCCAGCCTGGCCAGGGAGGGGGAGCAGCCTCAGGAAAAGGGACAGGGGAGCAGGGCACAGTGTCCTGGAGAGCACAGGAATGGGCTCTGGCTGGAGCAACCTTGCCCAATAGGTTCTTCCCTGCCGAAGGCACAGGCCATCCCTGTCCCCCTCTGCAGGGCTGATGCCCAGGGACTGGAAGGTTCACGTGGGGCCCAGACTTATCTCTAAGCATTCTGAGGACTCCCGCTCTGCTCCTCCAGGAGCTGCTGATACACAGCATTAGCTCTCTGTGACTTGGGCTCTCAGGGTGCTCAGCCAAGGGGTTCTGGGTGCTGTTCTGCCCTCTGATTATGAGTTACAGCTGTATTTTGTGTCATGAATGCCATTTCTGCTGAAAGAGAGCAGTCTGGTTCTCCTGCCAGTGAGCATGTGGTTGCCCTGGACCTGCAGTCCTCCTAGGTCCTTCAAAGACCAGAGATTGTCAGACTATGAAACACATCTTCCCCTGCCACTAGGGCCCATGTGTGAGTCCGATCCTATGCCCCACAATTTTCTGAGTTTGTCTTATTTTTTCCTTTAAGAGAGAGTGACTATTTTGCGAATTCTGGGACATCATTTTATTACACAAAATTACGACGGCAAGCTCACTTTCCTCCACGAGGAAAAATAAAACTGCTCTCTCAGGGAGGTCTGTCTCCCAGGCCAGCTGGTGCTGGGCTCTTCTCCATGTGGGAGACAGTGGAGGAACTGGAGACTCACGGAGTTCCACCCATCAGTCAGACGCAATGAAGGTAATATAAAACTGCAGACAGATACATTTATTTACATATGGAGCCTGTAAATAAAACCACAAATCATAATGTTAAGGCTGGGAGGAATAAGGTCAGACAGAGTGCCCTGTGCATGGGGAGGACAACAGGCCAGACCCTATTGACAAAGTGTGGCATTTACATGAAAATCTAGCAGATAGGAGGGAGCAAGCCAGCAGCTGTTGGAGGAAAGGCAGCTTTAGGCAGAGGAGACAGCAGTGAAAAGGCCATGTGGCAGGAACCTGCTTGCCCAACACACCAAAGAGAAAAGAGGGCAAGGAGGGTCACCATGGTGGGCAGCAGGTGATGTGTGGTCTTGGCAGCCATGTTCACTGGCTTCACTCTGAGAAGCAGGGAAATTAAGGGCCTCTGAGCAGAAAAACAACCTGATTTGTCTTTGTCTCAGCAGGCTCACCGATGCTGTGTGAACAGGCAGTGGGGACCGGTAGGAAACAGAAGGCCAGTTCAGAGGCTGCACTTAGCAGATGAGGTTTTGAGAAGGGCTGGTTGGGGACATATTTTAAAATTTATGTTTATAGGAGTTATGTCGAGGATGATGCCATGATTTAGGGCCTAAGCAAAAAAATAGCCTAGGAGACTTCACATGAGGAACAATATCGGGGAGAATTTAGTCCTGGACACGAGAGTTTGAGGTTCTTGCAGGGGTGCAGAGCTCTGGAGCCTCAGGACATCGATGGGGTTGCCAGTGCACAATCGCACTGAATAGGACAGCAGGAGCCACTCAGGGAGAAGAGAAGATCAGGGACCGCACCTATCAGCACAGGAAAGAAGGTAGGAAAGGCCAAGGCCAAGCAGAGATGCCACGGAGGGAGAGGCCAAGGAGGAAAAGGGCCATGGTGTCATCGGATGTCTGTCCAGCAGGGCCAGGACAGCTGTGGGTGCAGCTAGGGTCACAGTCAGGCTCCTTCTGTGACGTGAAGGAGCTGAACCACTCCTGAAGGCTGGCAGCACACCCAGGCTGGGTCTCACTGCTCCTGCCCATCAGCAGGAGTGTTGGAGGCCCAGGTTCCCCATGGGTGCCCCACTCACAGAAAGTTCACTTCCTGCTGTTGGAGGTTTGCTTAGACGTATTAAATTTTGCAGTGTTTCTCAAGCCCTGCTGAATAATAAGATAATATTCTCTTCAACCTGTGAGACAAGTGAGGTCTTTCTGGCTTCTGAGGGCACTGGTCCCTTCGGGGCCAACATCAGCATGCACAAGTTGTGAAATGATGTGAACTCTCTGCCTTTCTCCTCTGCTTCAGAACGATTTCTGTAAGATACAAAACTTTCGCTCCTTGTCAGGTGAAAATGCCTGGCCTGGCTTCTAGGGTATCTAGGGTGAAGGGTTTTTTTTCCTGCTAAGATGGGTCTAGCCCTGTTTTCTAGTATTTCTTGGATCAATCTCTGTAATTTGGATTTTTTTTTAAATCCATTTTCTCTGCAAACTCAAATATACCAGTCTGGGGTTGCCTGGTCTTTTCTGCCTTTCTTGTTTCTAGTCACATTCTTTTCTCATTCCTATAGCACTGAATTTTGTCTTTTGTTAAGTTCATGAAGCTTTGGTCTTTTTTCAGAGTGATCTTCACTTTATTAACTGCCTCCACTATTGTTTGTTTGCCTCTGCATTATTTTCATTCCTTCTTTGTTTGGGCCTATTTCATTGCTCTTTTCTAGTTTCTCAAACTGAAAGCTAGTTCACTTGGTTTGTGTCATTATCATTTCTAGGAAGCACAGTCCTGTCTCCAGGTTTCCTGGGAGCATCCCTTTGGTGACATCCAACAGATTCTAAAAGGTCCTGTTCTTGTTTGTGTTCATATTAAAATAGTCTTCAATTCCTCTTGTGGTTTCTTTTTATAAGCCCAAAATTATGTACAAGTGTCTTTATTTGTGATTTAATTTCCAGATGGAAATATTTGGCTTTTGTTTTATTATACCAAATGCCCTGTGCACAGATTGTAGGTTATATATGGTATGCATATGTACCTGCATATATACGTTGGGTCAGTGAACAGTCAATTAGCTGCCTTTTGAAATTTCTTGACATTTTTCTTATGGTCTAAAGAAGGCCAGTTTTTCTGAGTATTCCATGTCTGATAGAAAAGAATATAAATCATGTCACTGAAGGATGCAAAACATAATTTGCATAGTTTTGGCTTCCTGGTCTGTCACTTTAACTCATATCAAAGTTCTGTTTTCCAACTTCTGGGCCATAGTTGGGAGTGAATGGCCAAGATGACCAGCCATAGTCTTTTGGTCCTTAGCTGCAGCCATCCCACTTCCAGTAGTCCCCCAGACAGCGCAGACATTTACTTAGCTCCTTTTCCCACAAACACATTGTCTTATTCACTTTGTGACAAAATACCTGACACCTGCAATTTAGAGAAGGAGAGGTTTATTTTGGCTCATGTTTTCAGTTCATACATGATTGGCTCCAAAGCAGAACAGCATGGTAGGTGGACATAACAGAGGAAAGCTCCTCATGTCATGGCAGCCAGGAAGTGGAGAGAGAAGGAAGGAGCCAAGGAGGAAGATACATCCTCCCCTGTGACTTGGATCTTTTGCCCAGACCCCACATTCTAATCCACACTCAGCTGCTGGACTCCCCAGTGGATGATTCCCCTGATAGTACAGCATCCCCACGATCCAATCACCTTCCACAAGTCCCACCTGTGAAGGCATGAGACCTTTGAGGGACATCCTTTAACTGAACCATAACACTGCTCCAGCTCCCAAAAGACTCATGAGCATCTCTTTATGCAAAATGAATTTAGTTCATCTCCAAGAGTTGCCAAAGTGTTAAACAGTATTGCTGAGAAGTCCAAGGCCAAAGTCTCCTCTGAGATGGAAGGCAAACTCTTAGCTGTGAGCCCTTGTAAAAATCAAAAAGAATTAAACACTGCTGATTTACAATGGCACAGGGTAAATATTCCACTCGAAAAGAAAGACAGAAAGGGATAGAAAGAAATGAGACCAAAGCAAGACTAAAACTCAGCAGGCCAAACATTAAATCCTGTAGCTCCATGTACAGCAACTGGGGCAAGCTGCAACTTGATGTGAGCTCCATAATGGCTTGGGCAGCCCCATCCTTATGGCCTTGTCTATTGCAGCTCTCATGGCTCCTCTCTGAGGGGTGGCTTGGCTTGCTGCCTGAAGCGTTCCTCAGTACATGTTCCACATTCCTGGCTTCTCCAACCTCCTTGCACTTCTGGCTTCACTATCATAGCTTCATGCACTGACCTCTCAGGAGGACACTGCCTGGCCTCCTAGGCCTTTTTCTGAAATTCAAGTGGAAGCCTCCCTCACCCCACAACCCTTGCATTCTCCATGCCTATAAATCCAGCACCACATGGATGACACCAAAGTCTGCCAACAGCTTGAGTAGTAGCCAGGCCCTCTTGGATCATAGCTACAGAGGCTTCCAATTGCTGAGATGGCTGAGCACTGTGAAACAAATCCTGGGGGACCAATTCACAAGCAGAGTACCCTGGGGTTTTCTTTTTAAAGCAGAGTCTTTCACTTTTAGTCTCATGAGCCCGTGAAGGGTGGGGTCTTGCTCATTCCTTACATGCCCTCAAGGCATCTTTTCTATTGTTCTGATATAAGTAATTGATTCTTTTTAATGCTAATATTTTCAACAACCAACCTATCTCAAGATAAAATTTTACCAACCCTAATTTTGCAGGCCCCAACTTTTTAGGACTTTCCTCTCTGGCCACCAGTAAAATTTTTCAAATTATTCATTTTGGCTTTTTGCTCCTACTTCTCACAGGTATCACTAAAAGTAGCAAACAGTACCCATGCTATACCCTGAATGCTGAGCTTCCTTGAAATTTCCTCTGCCATATGAATTAGTCCACCATCTTTAATCTCAACCTCCTGCAAAGTCTTAGGACATGAGAAAATTGTGAACAAATTTTCTCCCAGAGCATAACGCACATGGCATTAATCCAACTGCCAATGGAGTCCTTCTTCCTAACTGAAACCTCCTGAGCCTAGCTTTTACTATCTACATCTCTATCAGCATTCTGATCTGAGTTCTGACCAGAATCTCCCATCAAGCTTGGCTAACAGCATTCTAGGGCTTCTCTATATGGCATCTCCAAAGCTTTCCAAACTTTTCCCATAAATCACTTCCAAAGGCTTCTAAACCACATGGTCAAGTATAATCGCAGCAACAACTCCATTTCTCTGGTACCAAAATTCTGTCTTACTCACCTTCTCATCACTGGGACAAAATACTCAATATTCTCGACTTAAAGAGGTTTATTTTGGCTTGTGGATACAGTCCATTGTTGGCTGGCTCTAGGGAAGAAAATAGCATGGCAGGGGAGACAGTGGAGGAAAAGGTGCTCCCATCGTAGCATCCAGGAAGCAGAGAAAGAAGGGAGGAGCTAAGAGAGGAGATATATTCTTCCAGGTCATGCCTCAAGTGACTCACCTCTTCTGACCAGATCTTACCTCCTAACAGCAAATCAGCTATAAGCCTCCATTATTCAATCACCTTCCAAAAGCCCTGCCTATGAATGAGACCATGAGGCCTTGGAGGTACATTCTTGAGCCACACCACAACATGTATTTTCTCTTGATCCTCATGTGAACCCTGATAATCAGCCCACTTCCCCACCAGTACTGTATTCCAGACAAGGAGTAAAGTCACACAGCCCATAATTTGTGTGCGACAGCATCTGGATGCTCAGCAGAAGTGACTCTCCCTCCTCTCCCACTTTATGGAGCACTGCACAGCTGCCCACCCCAGTCATTGCCCACCTCACACTCTCAAAATAGTCTGTGGCCAGAGCTGTCTATAGTCATAAGCCCTAGAGCTTCCTGGGGTGCTTGTAGATGAGTGATCCTTAGGGAAACACCCCAGGATCCAGGATGTGAATGACAGGCTCAACAGGAAGCTCCCTCTCTACCACTCTGATTTTGGTGGGCCACTGTAGCTCAGGCCAGGGTAGAGGCACAGGGGTGTGCTCACTCTCAGGCTGTTCTGCTCCTCTAACTCCACCCCAGGAACAAGTCTTGGACCTTTCTGCAGTGTTGCACAACCATCTGGGCAGGGAAGCCTATCATCCCGCAGCTGATGGGACCTCAGTGGGATCCAGGGATATCAGATGGGGGGCTCTGTCTGCTGTGGACTCTCAATCCTTGACCTGCAGCTCAAGGAAGGATTCTTCTCTAGCACTCTCCATCCTCACCTATTATGCACCTCCAAACATTACGGCCCAAAATCTCTCTCCCACCCTGGTCCCATCAGATGCCTACTGGATAGATCTTCATTGCAAGAATTTCTTCAGCTTTGTCCAGACATCTGGGATGCAACAATGCAGCGGGCCTCTTTCTCTTCCTTCTCAAATTGCTCTGCCCCTCCCTATGCCTCCTCGGTCTACTCATGAGCAGCCTTTGTCTTGAGATTGATGCTGGCTGCTCAGCTAGGCGGGTTGGGGGCTGGCACTCCCAGGGGTTCAAGGTATTCTACCATCTCCCTCCCACCCCTGAAGAGTCCTACTTTGACATTAACTCAAAAGAGCAACTGGCTAGTGGGGGTAAAACCAGTCAAACTGCTTCCCTTCCATCATAGGCCCCTGGAGTCCAACCATGACAGGCCCCTCCAGAGCCCTGCTCTGCCCAACCACTCCCTCCCTGGAAAGTCCTTCCTCCTTCCCCATCCACTGGGAAACCCCAAGGTGCCCTCTCACCCAGTCATAGCACCTCCTGTGGGGTCCTTGCCAGCCCTGAACTCCACTGCAGCCCAGCTGTCCTCCTCCTGGCTGCTGAGGTCAGCTGTTGGGTCCACCCAGCCCATTTCTCCTGCATATCTCCTTGGCATTAGCTGACACTGGGATGGATAGTGGAAACGGGTATCCCCTGTGTGCATCCTCAGAGAAGCCCCATGGTCCCTGAGGCCAAGTTCAGCATTCAGGATTCCTCTCTGTCTAGGAACTAGAGGTCCCTCCTGCCATCATCCCATCTTTACCCATTTTTCTTTTCTGTTTCACATGCAAGACATGACACTGTGCCCGAAATGTGTCTGTAGGAGACAGAACATGGCCCCAAATGTGCATCTGGCATACACATTATTTTGAGCTAGTTATTTTGAGAAACAAGAGCCACCATAAAAGCTCTGAAAACAAGAATGAGTTTCCCTTTTATAAGGGAAATTTACATTCATCAAGGAATTTCCCACTGCACCTGGAAGAGAGAAACTCTCCTATCAGGAAGGGAAGAGAAGGCACCCACAGGGCTCGGCCTGACACACCTTCCCCACACATGCTTTCTTTGTTCCTGGACTATGACATTTGAACCTGAAAGCAATCTGTGTGTTTATGAGGACACCTGCCCAGGTACCCTGTGCCAGAGGTGTATGTGTTACAAAATGTGTCTGCTTTCTCTTCTTCATCTGCCTCTGAGACAGGGCCCCACTCAAAGCTCTCCTCTCTGCCTCTCAAGGTCCCCACTTCTCAAAACCTCCTTTTGTCATCTCCCACTCTACAGCTGCACCAAGGTGGCAGGGGGACCACCAATGGGTTCACCCTGGCCCCTCCTTCCTCATTCCAGGGCACTGGCCCTGCTTCTTAACCTCCTGGGCATGCCTTCAGGGCTTCCTGGGCCTCCTGACTCAGGGAACACTGGCTCTGGTCCCCAGGAAGGTCCCTGCTGGCCTTGAGGTCTTCTGTGAAGGTTCCTGGCCTGGGCAATTCCTCCCAAGGCAGCTTGCAATCCAGAATACAATTGGTCCCAGACTATTCCTGGCTCCTGCCAAGGGTCTGGTGGGGGCCTCTGTTACCCCACTGCTCTTGGCCTCCTCTGCCTGTCTCAGTCAGGACACAGCCCACAGTCTGTGGTCACCTGCAGGTCCCACACATTGCCCCACACTCCTCTCCCAAGTCCAGCCTCTCAGGCCTGCTTGTGCCTCCCTGAGTGCCTGTGTGTCCCCTCCTCCCGCCTCTACACTCCCCTGCTTCCTCCTGAAACGCCAGCCACAGACCTCCAAGAGGGATATTCCTTATGTATACATTCCTACTCAGATGTCACTCCTGTGTCTCCCTGGCCATCCCAGATAAGGCAGTAAGCACCTCACAACCCAAATGCCACCCTTTCTATAGAAAACAATTCCTGTCACCACATGACGTTTCACAGTGGTTTATTGGAGCACCAGTATGTGCATGAAAAGTCCCCAGAACCATCCCCTTGTCTTTGATTAGGTCACATAACATCAACAGGTGCCTACCCCTGAGCAGTCCAGTCCAGCCAGCCCTGGGAGGGCCTGGGCCGACAGAACAAGAAGCCAGAGAAGGCCTAGTGAGGTTCACTGAGGACCGTGTGTGTATGCGTATGTGTGTATATGTATGCACCTGTGTCTATGTGCCTATGTATGTGTGTCTATGTGTATCTCTGTGTGTATATGTCTGTATGTGTCTCTGTGTATGTCTGGGTGTATATGCATCTGTGTCTCTGTGTGTGTATATGTGGGTGTCTGTGTGTCTGCATGTGTCTATGAGTATGTGTATCCGAGTGTATCTGCGTGTGTATGCCTGTGTTTGTGTCTGAGTGTATCTCTGACCATGTGTGCCTGTATGTGTACATCTGTGTGTGTGTTTTTATGTCTGTGTGTATGAGCATGTGTGTGCATGTCTGTCTGTGTATCTCTGCATGCACGTGTCTATGTGTGTGTATCCATCTCTGTGCGTTTATTCTTTGTGATTTCCAGGAATGAATGGATTGAATCAAGTCAAATTACTCCTCAGATCAAGCAAAAAAGAAGCAGGCTACAGGCATGTCACTCTCCTGTGTGGGGTCTCCTCTGTCTTCAGGGACCATTTCTGCATTTTACCTTAGCCCGCTGGCACTGACCCATAGCTGGTCAGCTGTGGGTCCTTCCCCGGGCACCTGCTCTGAGCCTGGCACTAAGCAGGGCATCATCTGAGATTCTACTTTGGCAGAGGATGTGCATTTGGGGGAGAAAAAAGATAGAGGAAAGTGTTGGTAGTGACAGTGTTGTTAGGACAACAGAGTGGGGCTAGGAGGGAGGGGCATCTCAGGTGACCTGGTCAGCAGACAGGGAGCAACAGAACCAGGAACCCAGCAATGGAGCCATCCAGTGGTGGACAGGAGTGACCACAACACCCGGAGACCCCAGGGGGCCCTAGGAAGCCCCCACACATGCACCCCAGGTTCCCAGGTCAGGCCACCAGGTCTATCCTGAGGCTGCTGGCCACAGCTCTGCTGTCAAGGATGCAGATTATAGGAAGGATGGGGGCCCAGTCCAGAGTGCCCAGGCCCAAGGGAGATCCCCTGCCTGCACACTGTGTGCTGAGGTGGGGAGAAGCTGTGACCACTCCCAGGGTGAAGCTGTGTCCTTCCAGAGGTGCATCCCAAAGCCAACCCTCGTCACCCTCTGGGCACATCCCCATCACAACACAACCCCCAACTCAACACAGCCGAGAGCTCCTGCTCCAGGGGATTGATTTTACTAAGGAGATGGGCAGGACCTTCCCCTCTCAACACGCAATAGTCTAAAAGTCAGGCACTGGACCAGGCACCAGACTCAATGATGAACTTATGTGTCCCAAGTGTGGCCCAGAGAGGGCAGTGAGGGCCCAAGCATCGGTGTCTATGACAAGGGAGGGGCTCCCTACCCTGGCCTCCACCCCACAGCCCCCTACCTGGTCCTGCTGGAGAGGCTGCTGGGCTGGCTCCCTCCTGCCTGGCTTGAGAAGCTTCCTGGGCCGGAGTTGTCCCTGGGCCGAGGATCTCTCTTCGATCCTCCCCACTTACCTTCCTGACTATTTTAGGCTGAAATTCACTTGGATTCCCATTACGCAGGGGTGTCGCGAGCAGGTACCGTGGGTAAAGAGGACTCGGATTTGGATGGCAGTTCACATACTTATCTTATATTATCATAATTCACTTCAATACAGTTATCACACAATATTAAGTCTGCCAATTACCACGTCCCTGTACCTGTACTGCGCAAGTCCTTATGGGAGCGCGACGTTTCCTCCTGTAGGGTCGAGGGTCCGATCCGTAGACGCAGGGCGTCGAGTCGGCGCTAGGCCTATCCGTCTCTCTGCTTGCCTCGTCCTCTGGTCTTCTCTGGTAGGCGGCGATGCTCCTTCCAGCGGGATCAGGTGTGCAGATGTCTCGGTCGGTAGTCAGATCAGCAGATCGACGACTTGCTTGGAGTCTTCAGCTCCTTTATACTATTCTAACTGGGCGTTTGTGGTATTGGTTCAGACTTATCACGTCTTATCACACTGTCCAGTTCGGGGCACACCCTTATCAGTTCCATACCGCTTCAGGTTCTACTTTCATATTTTAGGGTTATGCATCACTCTTATGATTACGTCACACTTAGGGTTACAGCACACTTAGGGTTATACAATTTAATCTTATTTCAAAGTGTTCTACACAAGGGGGCAGGAGATCCAGAGGCCACGTTGCCGAAGCAGCGTTCCCCTGTTCCCCTCGGAGAGCTTGGCCCGGATGTGTGCGGGGGAGGCCGAAACGCGCCCGCCCCACCCCGCCCCGCCCGAAGCCACGGAGGCGCCCGCCCCCCCCCCACACACACCTCCAAGCCCCAGACAGCCGTTTGGGCGCTCGGCGCCTCTAGATTGAAGGCCCAGGCGTGGTCCCGGGGTGGCGTGGGCCGGGCCGCTGTTCCGGTGTCGGCTCCGGATTTGGGCTCACAGCGCTCTCCTCCGCTCTTCTCCAGTCTTCTCCGCTCGTTTGTGGCCCCGGCACCCCCTCCTCCGCCTCGCGGCCCCACTCGCATCCGGCGGCGCAGACACCCGGCAGTCCGGGGAGGGACTTGGCCAGGCCGGGCCGGCCGGCTCGCTGGGGAGGAGCCCCAGGCCGCAGCTGGCGGGCGCAGGCGGAGGTCCGGGGCGGTGGCCAGGCCGGGCCTCTGCCGCGCTCCACCGCGGGCCTCGGGGCCTCCGCGGACAGAGGGAGGAGGCGCGCTTGGTTCAGCGGCTCGGGGTGCTGCCGGGGGCGGGGAAGGCGGAGTGGAGCGAGCGCCGGGCCGCGCAGATCCTCGAGGCCGCCGCTCCGCCAATCTGCAGGCTCTGACGCGGGGGGCGGCTCCGCGGCGCGGGGATATTTGCGGGCCGGGCGAGGAGCTAGAGAGCTCAGCCGAGCGGGCGCCCGCCGCGCTTCGGGACGCCACGGCACCTGCCCAGCCCCTCCGCCCCTCCCCGGCCCAAGCTCCGGGCCGCCCACCTGAGATCAGCCCCGCTCCAAAGAGCCCTGGAGGACCGCGCCCCGGGAGGATCCCGTGTGGACCGGACGCGCCGCGCCCCGGCTGGGATGGCCAGCCGCATGGGGTCCCCGAGCGCCCGGTGAGGCGGCTGCGATCCCGAAGACCCGCGCCTCGCCAGGCTGCGCCCCCCGACCCCTAGCCCCGCAGGCAAGGGCGGCTGGCAGCTCCCGAGAGGCCGAGGACCGGCCCGAGATGGCCCGGAGAGCCGGCGCCGCGGCGACGAGCGCCCTCCACGCTGTTGGCGCCCGGGGACAGCCCCGGAGCTGGTAGCTGCTCCCGCTGGATGGACCTTGACCTGCAGGACACCGCCGCGTTCGTGCCGAACCGCGGCTGAGGTGCGCAGGAGCAGCGCGCTGGCGAAGGGCGCCAGGTCCCGGAGCCCGCTCGCGCGCCGGCCATGAAGATGATCCTGGTTCGCCGGTTCCGCGTGCTCATCCTGATGGTGTTCCTGCTGGCCTGCGCGCTGCACATCGCTCTGGACCTGCTGCCCCGGCTGGAACGGCGCACGGCGCGGCCCCCCGGAGACCCCGGCTGCTCGTGTGCGCAGCCCGCTGAGGCGAAGGCGCCCGGCTGGGCCCAGGCGCGGGGCCGCCCCGCGGAGCCCCCGGCCGCCGGCGACGCGGGCTGGCCCAACAAGCACACGCTGCGCATCCTCCAGGACTTCAGCTCCGACCCCGCCTCCAACCTCACGTCCCACTCGCTGGAGAAGCTGCCGCCCGCAGCGGAGCCAGCCGAGCGCGCCCCGCGGGGCCGGCAGCCTGGAGCCCCTCGACCCCACGACCCAGCGCACCGGCCGCTGCTGCGTGACCCCGGGCACCGGCGACCGGCACCGCCCCTGGGCCCGAGCGGGGACAGCTCGCTACTGGCCAGGCTGTTCGCACACTCTCTGTACAGCGGGGCCATCCCGCCGCTGACCGAAGACGACGTCCTGTTTAACGTTAACAGCGACATCAGGTTCAACCCCAAGGCGGCAGAGAACCCGGACTGGTGAGCGAGGATGGCGGGTTGGACTGGCAGGTCCGGACCAGAGGGAGTTGGGACCCTCCCGGAATAAAGATGCTCCCCACAAAAGGCTCTTCCACCTAGGCACTGTGTGTCCAGGTCCAGGGCAAGTGGAGGAGGCCCAGGGCCCCTGTGGGCGGGGCTGCCTTTGTCTCCAGATGCCCCCCCCGAAGGGTGTGGCGGCTTGGGAGGTGCCCTGTACCCTGGGGAGCAAGGTGACTGGACACTGAGCCAGGGAGCCCAGTGCTCCGCTGTAAGGAAGCAGAGTCAGGCCATGAATGAATGTGCCGGGGATCCCAGGCATTAGTGAGGACAGCCACCGTGCCCAGGAACATGCTGGGCCTGGGCTTTCAGGACTTGGTGACACTTTTCTGGTAGACACCTTGAGAAGGCCTGCATGTGCCTAACAAGTCTTTCAAAGCTGTCTGAGGATAGAATTAACAGAGAAGTGTGCTGGCAGCAGCGAGCCAGAGCACAGAGGCCTCTGGGCGGCGGTGTGGACAGTGGGCAGCAGCCCTGGGTTGGCACAGCTCTGTAACAAGCGCAGAGCCGCCAGCAGGAGAGCATCATTGGAGCTGCCCTGCTTTGCCCTTCCCCCGAGGCCCTTCCTCCCGCACAGATCCAAATAAGCAGATGCTTCAGCCCAGGGCAGTGAAATATTAACTTTCAGCAAGGTCAGAACAAATACAGTAACTACCTGCAAAGGTTACCCAAGCAACACAGAAAAGGCCAGGCTTCCAAAACCCTCCATGAAAATCCTCCTCCCCTGAAATTAGACCCGGCCCTGTGCTTTGTGCCTGCGCTGGCAGGCTGTAGGTGGGTTTGAGCTTTGCTGGCCAGATTTGAGGAAATGCTCAGAAACTTGGTCCAGGCCTGTAGCTCTCTACAGCAGAGGAATAGCCCAGAGCGAGTGGTCAGGGGCTGGCTCCAGGGAAGCCTCTAGCTGGCCTTTGTGTCTGTTGTGTTCAGGACTGAACTGAGGCCAGAAGTGACTTGGACATGAGAAAGTTCTACTTTCCCCCCAGCCCAGCAAGCAGACTGAGGGTCTTTCCCTCCTCCAGACCGGCCCCTGTCCAGGGAAGGGAGGACAGAACCCGAGGACAGCAGGTCCTCCGTCTGAGCCTGGGCTGGGGTGAGCAGCTGTCTCTCTTCCCTCGCCCCCCACCTAAGTCTGTTCATGTTAAAATCAAATTTAGCCCCTTGCATCATTCCTGCCTGTTAGTTGGAACAAAAGCAGAGACTGGAAGATTCCTGGCGACTGGGTGTGCCTGTGACCGCTAGGCATCTGGTCAGAGAGGGTCGCCTGTCTGCTCCCAAGAAGAGCCAGTAGCCCCGCACCCCACCTGATGTCATTCTGTCAAGCAGTTTTGGTGACCCCAGAACAGACATGCCGAGGATAACGCTGACACTCTGGGTTTAGTCTTGCTATAGTTATAGCTGTCTGTGGCATCTCGAGGGTAGATGAGAATTACAGGCCTCAGGTGTGTTATTACTTATTACTTGGTAGAACCACAGCCCCAAAGAAAGTGCAGAGGCTGCAGGGTCTCTGAGCAGAGGCGCTTCCTCGAGTCTGCATTTTAACTGGAGGTCACAGGGCCTGGTTCAGGACCAGCTCTTCTGGCCCCGTATCGTTTTTGGTTGACTTTGGACCATCTTTGTTTCTGTAGGCCACACGAAGGTGCTGAAGGTGGAGAATTCCTGCCCACTGGGGAGGCTGCAGTGGATTCCTACCCCAACTGGCTCAAGTTCCATATCGGCATTAACCGGTACGAGCTGTACTCCAGGCACAACCCAGCAATCGACGCACTGCTGCAGGACCTGGGTTCACAGAAGATCACCAGTGTGGGTAGGTGCCCTGGTGCCCACAGCAGGCTGTGTTGGCTGAGACGTGTGGCTTCCCATAGGGACCTGGGCAACCTTGCTCATAGTAGAAGCCTCCTTCCCTGAGAGAGAGGGGACCCTGCGTGGATGATGGCCTGGGTGCTCTTGGCATTGGAAGTGCTGCTGTCTGCTGCAAGGTGAGCAGGCCAGTAAAATATCACCTTAGCCGCCCAGAGGGGCACTGGCCAGGCCACCAGGACTCCATCCTCCACAGTCGAGGGGAGGGATACTCCTGGTGGCTACAGTCCTTCTTCGGAGCCTTTTGAAGGGCTCTCTGCTTTCCAATCCAGCTCTTCTGGGAGCTCCAGCCAGATGACAGGGAATTCCAGGGCTGCCTCTTCTGGGGCAGTGCCAGTGGGCCTGGATAGAGCAGTTTGAAGGCAGTAGCTTCACGTGTTTTGTGATCTGCTGAAGTGCATGAAAAGGGCATCCATTTCCGATTTCAGGAAAGTGTATCAGGCAGCATCTAAGTGTGAGGTTTGATGCTCCTGCTGTCCAGTTTTGGACAACCATGAATGTCCCATTAATCACTGCTGCTTCTCCGTGAGCTGAGGGCCCTGGGCTTCCCAGGAATGGCCAGAGCACACAAGCTTTGTGTAGAGGGGAGGCCTCCCTGTATCATAGCTGCAATTCTTCTCTTCATGTTTGCATTTCTGATGCAAGGGCCACCTCCAGTTACAGGGTCATGGGCTTCTGTCCAGATGCAGCACAGGCAGGGAGTTACCTGTGCCTAGCAGCTGCCTCTTTAGGGGCCTTGTGTAGCTTCCCACTGAGCTGTTTGCTGGGCTCTCACCTGGCTGTGGAAGTTGGGATGCAAAGCTTCTGATACGCGGTCAGGTTACCTGGTGAAGAAGTGGCTGGAGTAGTTAGTGGCCTCTACTCTCCCTGCTCTTGCCCAGGAGGAAGGAACCCCTTCCTGCTCTGGGCCTCTCCCTTAGAAGTCCAAGGCCTTTGAGCCAAGTTGGGAGCAGTGCTTAGGCCACAATGGGTTGTCCCTCTCGCTCTGGAGAGTAGGTATGTCTGTTAAAGAAATGTACTGACCAGCTTGATTGTCCCTTTAGCACATACCACTGGGGACCTCTTTCTGTGTGGTGGGGAGTTGGGGTGAGTCCAGCCCCCCACAAGCACAAGCACAAGCCTTTATGGTCCTGGCAGCTAGGAGGAAAGAGAGGAAAGAAAAAAAAGAGAAGAGAGGCCATGAGGATGTGTGGCAGCTGTGGAGGTGTGCACAGCCCAGTGGGCAGATGTTCAGGAGGCTGCAAGGGTCCCAGGGCTGGCACTGCTCTGTGCAGAGGTGCAGGGCTCTGAGCCCAAAAGCTCAGGGAGTAGGAAGAGGCTGGGCCTCCAGGGCCTGACCAACAGCTTTGCCCACTTTAAGGGTGCTCTGTCGCTCTCCACAGGCCTAGCCTTGATCACAGTGCAGTGTACAGCTCCCATCACCATGGGAGCTGAGCCTGTGCAGCCGCCATGCCCTGCATCTGTGCAGCAATGCTCAGCCCAGTGCTGCATGGCACACAGTCGTACCCTAAGCTATGATGCCAAAGCTAGTTCCACTCAAGCATTCCTGGATGGGCCATTCCCAGGATAGGAAGGGACCATCATTCTGCAGGGGCTCAGTAGGTGTGGGAAGTGGGTTGATAGGCTTATGGCAGAGGCAGGATATGGGATGCTGGCCCAGAGTAGGGTGTGATCCTGGCTTTCCTGGTCACTAGCTGAAGTGAGCTGAGGCAAAAGGGTGAACCCTGCTACTGTTGCTTCTCACCTGGAGTAGGGGTGTTATAGCCCACACCTGTAGCTACCACCTGCGACTCTGAAACCCAGACAGAGCCAGGCCAAAGCAAAGCCCTCTAAGGCCTGAGTGTTCTGGGGCAGAAACCTGACTGCCAAGGTGCTTATGGGTGCTGTCGTCTCCGCATGTTCTCTGAGGATTGTGTGTTTGAGTTCTTCCCCCTCCGGGTGGGTGATTCTTGCCAGGCAGAGTGTGTACACCTGAGTGCTTCCCCAGCTCGATGCCCAGACACTGTTGTCCCACAGATGTGGCCCTGTGACACATGCCCTGGTGCCAAGAGGTGTCAGTGGGAACAAGTGAGTACAGGATAAGAGTGGAGCCCAGCAGCCTGCGGTATTTCAGGCAGGCGGAGTCCCCTTGCCTAGGAAGCCAGTGCTGGTCAGGCTCCTGCACCTTCTCAGACCTCATCTGGCTCTGCTGAGGAGGAGGGCAAACCCTGGGGAAAGCCTTGCTCCGGAGGAAGCAGGAGGTCTTCATCCTGGGGGGAGCAGTTTGCAGCAGCCACTTGAGGTACCCAGGCCCAGTTGTCCTGCTCTACAGGGAGTAGCCTGAGAGCATGCACCCTCCTGGAGGTGGTGGTGCCCTTTCATGGCCCCACTCCTGCTGCCCCCACTGGCCTAACTCTGCCAGGGTCTTTCTGTGTAGGAAGAGCTGGTCAGAGCCTTCAGGTGGACACAGCTGGACCCTCACATGGCAGGGCGAGACCTGGCTGGGGCCTGCCATGAGACCAACCCTGCCTCCCAGCCTCCATTCTGCAGCCAGGGAAACAGACCTCCAGGAGGGGAGGCTGCCCCATGGCAGCAGCCCTTCATTAGTCTGGCTTGGGGCAGTGCTTACTCTTGAAATTGTTCACCCCACTGTTAAACGTGAGCCTGGAGATGTGAAGGGGAAGGATGCTGGCAGGCTGAGCCCTCTCAGAATGGTTCCATTAAATCTCCCTTGTTCAGAGTCACTCGCTCCAGTCCATGAGGCTCTGTGTGGCCACAGCACAGCTGGTTGTGGCCAACAGAGGTTTATTTATAGCCAGACTCCTGGCTGCCTGGAAACCGGCTGTTACTGCCTTTAAAGACGCTCTGCATAGGATCCACCTCTGCTCAGCTTGAAGTCAGGCATGCAGCGCCTTCCACTCTGGGCCGGTGATAATTAAATCGCTATCATGCACAATTATGGATGCAAAGAATAAATGACACAATTAACTGCTCTACTTGGAATTACTTTAAAAGAAGAAGAAGAAGAAGTCACACCAGCATGTGAGGATCCATCGGCCTCTGGCCCAAGCACAGACGTCACCATCCTCCATCCAGGTCAGGACAAACCCGGAGGCTCAGAGAACGTGGCTGAAAGAACACAACTGAACAAAGGAAAACGTCTCCACAGGACAGAAGTCCCCGATGCTAATTCATCTGCCAAGGGGAAGAAGGAGTTGAGATGGAATCTGGGATAATTGGCTACGGGCTTCGAGGAACAAAGGGCCTTTGGTTGCGGCAGCCCCACGAGGACCAGCTGTGGGTGCTGGGGCTGGGCATGGCTGCCCTGTCTGACTAGATGGAGGTGAGTCTCAACGGAAGGCAGTGCCAGCCCAGAAAGGCCACAGTCCTCTCATGCTCACCCCTCCTGCAGTTCACAGTCCAGGACCCGGCTTGACCAGGGAAGGGACTGAAGATGCCCGAGTATCCAGATGCCTATAATTCCAGAGGGGCCTCAGATCCTCCAAAGGACAAAGGTCCCGGAAGGGCAGTGGCAGGGGTCACAGAGGAGGTAGTAACAGCTCAGTCTTGCTCGGCTCCTTTTGCAACCATCAGATGGAAGGTCAGAAGCAAAAGCCAATGCTGTGCAGAATGCAGGGTGACCCTGGGTCCATAATGAATAGACAGCAGCAGCTAGAAGCAGCCTTGAACCTGGAGAAGTGTGCCAATAGCTCCTGGTCCCCCAGGCAGCTCTGTGGTGCCCAGTACCACAGATGACTCTGCTTTCAAAAGCCAGCTTCTTAGAGGCAGGTATGACACACAGAGCTCTAGGCTGGAGGCAGCCAGGGCAGAAGCAGCCCCAGGTGTGTGCCAACTGAGGTGTGGACCCACTGACCACTGCCCCTGGGTTGGAGCCTCCAGGTCACAGCTGGGGACCAGAAGACCCAGTTCTGTCAGCTCCAATTCAGCCCATCTTGGACCCTCATGTCTGAGCTGATTCCCACAGTCCAGGCCCCTGTGATGCCATCTGGGGTGCCCATCGCTGATGATGGGTGGACAGACATACCCTGTGTGCTTTTCCAAGGCTCCAGGGCAGTGGGCATAAGGTTCTCTGTGGTTGCCCAAAGCGTGGGCCACTCACAAGACTCTTCTCTAGCCAGGAGCATGCAAGCGGGATGGGAAGAACAGAGTGTCACTTCCTCCCAATGGGAGCCTTCTGGAGAGGCCCTCTTCGCAGCACAGATGCCATCAAGTATCCCTTTGCCTTTCAGACAAGACAGCAGTGGGGTGGGAGAAAGTTCAGTCTCCTCCCCACGGTGGCCGAAGGACACAGTCTCACCTCCCAGATGAGAGGACCAAGCCCATCCTCTGCTGGGCACTGGGCTACATCTCACATGTAGGCTTCTTGTATGGTCCACAGATCTTTCAAAACTGGAGTTCGTTATAAAAGTCAAGAGGTGGCCCCTCAGAATACAGCTGGGGTTCCTATTAGAAAGCAGGAGGCTGTTGGTGCCAGTCCTGGTTCCCACAAGGAACCAGAGCTGGGTGGTGGCTTTTGATCATCCCACACACACGCCCAGTCTCATCCTGTTCCTTGTGGACACCAGGGGTGTGACCGTGCCTTTGGACATGGGAGGAGCTGATGAAGGTCTTGGTCCCACATCTCCTGCCCCTTCGCCTCCCCACTCCACACAGGGGTGCTGGGACCCTAGAAACCTAGAGCCTGAGAGGACTGTGGCCTTTCTGGGCTGGCACTGCCTTCCGAGGAGTGCCAGCCACATACCTCCTCCTTGGAGGAATCTCCTCCCTGCTACCCCTGTCCCTCCTTGAGCTGGAGCTGTTGGGAGGGTAAATGACTTCTCCGCGGTCATGAAGGTGCCCGAGTGCCTTAGCATCTCCATAATGACAGCTGTTCTTTTGCATACAAAGTTTCTATTGCTAAGCACTCCCTCGGACTGCATGCGAGAGGGTCCCTCATTCTGGGCTGTGTTCTGGGGGAAGACAAAGAGCAAACCCAGCAGCGCGCAAGCATCATGTTGCCCTTGGGACTCAGAGCCGAGGGGCACCATGAGACAGGTGCAGGGTTCTCTGCTGGCACTTGTCAGTGTGTTTCGGTAACGATGCATACAGACATGTGAGCACTGGTAACCAAACATGCTACTAACCCAGGCAGGGGCTCTGGGGATGCCAGGAAGGTGCGGAGCTGATACCTCTGCTCTGTGGAGCATGAGAACAGCAAGGGCAAGGCCCCCAGTGCGTGAGCTGTGGGTGACTCTCACCAAGGGGCCCCTGGAGGCCCTCAAGGGCCTGGTGCAAGTGACAGTTGGACTATAGTGGTGTAGATCTGGGTGGGGGCCACAGATGGGTGGGGGCCACAGATGGGTGGAAGGGGAGATGGAAGGTGGGACACAGGCTTGGGAGGGAACCTGCCAGGGAACTTCCCAGAGGTGGAACCTCCCTTGCTGGGTGGCTGCAGGGCTTCTTGGGCCTTGTGGAGTTTCTGCTAGGCTGAGACCATGGCCAACTTCCATCCACTGACAAACATGGAGGGTGCCTGCGTCAGCTCTCCTGCCTGGGCCATCCCCTGGGCTTCTCCCAGAACCACCTCTGTCCCCAATAACACGCATAGATTTCCGCCTGTCTTGACCCTCCCTCTCTCCTCAAGAGGAAAACTCAAGTTTCTGTGCTCTTTCTCGAGGCCTGGTCTGGCAAGGCCTGTGTCCTTGCAGCACAATGGGTACAGTCCACATGGCACACAGGCTGGAGGGTCCTGTATCTCTTGTCTACCTTGGCTACACCCCTGGGCCTTTTCTTCGGCTCCAGGCAGTGTGTGTCAGCTTGTGAGGGCCTCAGTTCAGAGCAGGGTCCCCATTCCAGCCACAGACACCTGTGGATGCATGGTGACCTGGTCAGGAGACAGTCTGTAGTCCTGGGGCCTGTGGTCACCATGAGGCTTAGTCCCTTTGATTCCGAATTGCTTTTCTGCCCTGAAGGAGGAGCTGGCTCTATATAGGGTCAGGGAAGGGAAATAGGATTTGCTTCCAGAGCAAGAGTAATTAAACTGATCAGATTTGCATAATATTTTGTTATTAAAAACTAGGATTACGGGCCCTGGAGAGAGCCTGTCACCTAGACATGCTGTCCCCAATTGACCCAGGAAGGGATAACTAAGTCCAGCAACCCCAGTTATTAAATGGAAATGGGACCATGAAATGGGGCTTAATCGGGGCACTAATTTTTAAATTCTTTTTTTGATCTTACCAAAAATGTATTACATGTTTGTTGTAGAAATTTAGAAAGCACAGATAAGGAAAAATAGAACATGTAAGTCATCTGCAGTAACACTTGGGAGAGAACCAGGGCTCCGGGTGCCTGTGCGTGTCCTCGTTTGAAAAGCCCATGCATAGTGTCCACCGTTTTCAGAAGAAGATGGCTTTTAGTGTATAAATCACTTTGCTATGCCACTAGACATTCTGAGACATCAGTTAGGAGGGTGGCATTATCATCCACCTGCCTGGTGGTGGGCCTTGGTTACATCCTGCATTTGGGTGGGTGTGAAGTTCGTGGCTGCTGTCTCGTGAGGAGGGCATGACCCATCCTCCTGATCCATCTGCAGAAAGGGAAATCCATGATCCGGGAAACGAGGACTTTTTTGGGAATTCTTCCACCTTCTGTAGAAAGAGAAATCCAAAGCCTGAGAAATTGGGGCCCTTTTGTGAATTCTTCATCCTCATCCTTCTGAACTGGTGAGGTACCAGAAACCTGTGCCTTCTGGATGTTTCTGGAAGCTTCCATACCTACCACTCCTGTGACAGAGGTGCTTCCAGCCCAGGGGTGTTTAGGGTCTCTCGGGGTGACTTTGCTCTGAATCCAGAAATGTGCCTGCAGGGACTGCTCCCCGACCTCTGGCCAGCAGTAGCATGTGGGTGTGTGCACAGGGGTGTGTGCAGGTATCTCTGTGTATATGGGCTGTGTATTCATGCAGGTGTATGTAGAGGTGTATATGCAGCTGTGTGTAGGTGTGTATGTGTATGTAGGGCATGTGTGTGCCTGTAGGTGCGTGTAGGTATGTTTGTGTGTATAGGGCGTGTGCATGCATGTACATGCATGCCTGTGCTGGTGGCCAAGTCCTCCTGGCTGCCCCTTGGAGAGTAGGGCCCTTTGTCTGTGGGTCTGAGCTGCAGCGTCTGCTGGGCACTGACAGCTAACAGTCAGGAGGGCTCTGTTCTAGCCAGGGAGCATCATTGCCGAAGCCCCAAATCTCCCAGGCAGAGTGGGGCTCCTGGCCTCATGCAGATGACCTGGTTGGAGGGCGCCTACATCTGGGAGCTCCTGGCCCACCCAAGAGCAAGGGGCCTGAGGCAGCCAGTGACCCTGCTTCTCTCTCCCTCCTTCCTGCAGCCATGAAGTCAGGGGGCACGCAGCTCAAGCTCGTCATGACGTTCCAGAATTACGGGCAAGCGCTGTTCAAGCCCATGAAGTAAGTGCCCGTCGTCCTGGGGTCTGGCGTGAGGCTGGGTGGGGTGGGCAGACGTGAGACAGGACAGTGTTTCTTCCCAGGGAGGGTTGGGGTGAACTGTGGGCGCTGGCTGAGCAGGCATCCAGAGTGGTGTGTGCCCTCAGCCCCTCTTTCTCCCACACCACCCTGGTGTACCTGCACTGCAGGACTGAGTCCACTGGCTGTTCTTCCCAGTGAGTACGAGGGCTTGGGAGGCACCTCCATGTAGGATGTCCCTGTCTGAGGAGTCTGGCAGCATGGCATGGTCTCTTGTCTTGGCCCTGGCAGCTGGGAGTGATACAGAGGCCAGGTGCCACTGAAATGTCACTACAAAACCAGGTGATGGCAGGAGTCGACCCTCTGCCTACAGCTTGCCCCGTCGGAGATAAAATACAAACCGTGTCACTAGTCAGTGTCAGAGCACAGTGTGACACAAGAGCTCCCCGGAAGCGCAGGATGTGCTTCTGTGGTTTGTGACGTCTACTCTGACCATCATGGGGCTTGGCCACCCCATGTGGTCCAAGACTGTTCCATGTCTTCGGTTACTTTATTTCCAACTAGTGTCATGTTGGCACCAGCGGGAGAGTTTGCTGTTTCAAGCACAGCTGGCAAACCCATGTGCCATGAGCCCTTGCAGGTCTGGAGTGTGACTCTGCTGGCTGGGCCAGGCTGGATTGGGCACTTCAGTGTGTGGGTCCCCTGGAAGGCCGGCTGCCTCTGGGTTCACCAGATTTTTGCCTCTGATTTCTAATTTTCAAGATAAGCCAGAAATACAGGGTTTTTCTTTTGTTCTTTTTTTTAACACCCTGTTATGTTCAAATTTTCAAAATGGTAGAAATAAGCTCTGAAACATTTAAGATACTTTATGGTTTCTGAACACCCAGACAGACTCAAAGAGGAAAAGCTGTCCTCCCTGGGATTCCCCAGGACCTGGCTGGCCCCAGACACAGGGGTGCAGGAGTGGGCCTGAGCACCACCGCCCCTGTGGGCTAAGGACGGGCTGCTCCTGGAGATTAGAGAGAACCCTGGGGAACGTGGCCTGGGCTCTTGAAACAACCTCGCGTTCTGTCTTGGAATGAGATTGGCAGGTGTGTTGCCAGGGCCACCATGCCTGAGGGCTGTGGGATGACATGGCTTCCTTCCCATCTCTGTGGACATAAGAGATCCCACGTCCTGTGGCATTCCAGCCCCAAAGCTGGTGCGTGGCTGGACACCACCCCTTTGCATCTCTGGGAGCTCAGGTACCAGCCTGGTTTGCACTGCCCGGACCCTCATGAGCAAGGCAGGAGCCATCTCTGCAGCCCGAGAGGAACATGGCTGGGCAGGTGTGTGTTCTTCCAGAATGTCCTAGAGGAAGGACATGAGGCTCCTCAGGCTTCTTTGCTACCCCCTCACCCCATCCCTGGTTGAGGAGGGTCAGACATGAGATCACAGCCCTGTGAGGAGACTGTTTTAAAGGCCTTCGTTCCTGTGACATGCAGAGGTGCTAAAGGACCAGAGCCCACCAGGTGACAAATGGGCCTGGACAGGGGGCTGCTGGCTGGGATATGGGGATAATAGTGGAAAATGACAGTGTCTCCACCTGCCTTTAAGCTGTGCTGCAAGGGCATGGGTCCTGGGGACAGGTGCCTCGGGTCTGGTGGGTACATCTTCCAGTCTAGCCAACATGTCATCCGGGAGAGTTCCTGCGGTCCAGGTCTCAGGAAGGCAAGGCCCATGGGCTCAGGTGCCCTGAGGGAGTGAAATGGTTCTGGATTCTGGTTCTGGTCTCGTCCCTGCATGAGGCCCTGTTGCCCAGATTCTCCTCAGCAAGGAGCCAGAACATCTGCTGCACTCTGCAGTGGCACCAGTGTGCCATATACTGAACTCTGCCAGGCTCCCTGCACCCCCCCCAACCCTGGGTGCCTGCAGTATGGGTGGCACTATGGTGAGGGGTGCTCCTAGGCCTTTGTGTAGTGTCATCTCCATGTCAGAGCCGAGAAAGGGCTGCATGCTGCCATGTCAGGTCACAGCCTGGAGCTCAGAGTCAATATACCTCCTCCACCACTGGTGAGCACTGCCACGTTCCTGCAGTGGCTGTGTAAGTGGCTGAGGCAGATGTCAGGTGCCTATCTCTGGTAGACCTGGCTCCATGGCCCCCTTGGGGAGGCCAGTGGGTGGGGCTCAGCCCTCCAACTAACCTCAAGACATGGGCTGAGCAGGAGGTCAGTGCCGAGGTACTGTGGGACCATGGACACGAGGTTGAAATTCTGCAGCAGTCAGAGAAACTGGGGCCCACAAATGGAAGGGGCATGTTTGAGGTTAGGCAGAGGCAGAGCAAGGCTGTGGATGTCCAAGGCCAGCCCAGGCCTTTCCCCTAAAGCACACACGGGGCAGGGGACATCCCGAGACAGGGACCCCGTGCCTGCAGGCAGCATGGGCGTGCCACAGTCCCCGGAGCTGTCCCCAACTTGGTCATCTTGCTCCTTCTCCCTCAGTCAGGTCCAGGCATTTCTGGGCCCCTGAGACCGTCCTCTGCCCACCCAGTACCGAGTCTATTGTAGACTACGACCCAGTTGCCACCAGCCAGACAGCCCGACAACCTCGGGCCAGGCCTGGGCCTGAGGCCGCTGTCTGCAGGGTTCTTGTCCCCTGTGGCTGTGTTGAATACAAAAACAGTTATGGTTCATGACCATAGCATTAAGAAATTAAAATCCATGACTAGCAGTTCTCTGTAAGAAAGGACTTTCTCCCACTAACTCATAATCGCCTCCTAAGTTCTCAGTTCAGAACCATGAGTTAATTAGATGGACACACCGTTTTCCCTTGGGGATCTTCACGTGGGTAAATGGGGGCAGAGTATGATGGACAGGATGGGAGAGAAACCACCGGAAGTCAGTGGGTACGTACTTAATAGACATTGGAAAACATAACCAGCACTTTACCCATGAGCACCTTGATATTCTCGCTTTAGGGTTAAAGTGAGTGTTTAAGCTTTTTAGAATGTAGCTTTATTGAGATATAATCCACAGACCATACAATTTACTGACAGCCTGCAGTTTAATAGCTCCTGGTGTATTGACAGATCTGTATATACATCCTCACAGGCACTAAATTTTAACATGTGTGCGGTACGGGAGATTAAACCCAGGGCCTTTGCACTGAGGTACACCCCAGCCATTTTATTTTTTGTTTTGAAACTGGATCTGGCTGAGTCACTAAATTGCCCACTCTAGATTTGAATTTGAGCTCCTCCTGCCTCAGCCTCCCAGAGTGTTGGGATTGCAGGTGTGCACTGCCGTACCTGGTTCCCACAGACAATTCTAATCAATTTTTTGTTTTTCCAAAAGGAAATTCCTTAAAATCTTGCCATCATCCCTCCATCCCGCTTGCTCCTTACCCCAACCCGACAACTGCTAAGACTTCCTTCCTACCTCTCCACGTATTCTGGATTTTCATGGTAGATTTGGAATCACACAGTGAGTGTGCAGTGCTTTGAGTTGACTTATTTCACATGACACAAAGTTTGCAAGGTTCAACCCTGCTGGGGCACACGCTGGGTCCCCATTCCTTTTGGTTGCCAAATACTATTCTGTTGTACGGATGGACCACATCTTGTTTATCCATTGTCTGTAGCTGGGCATCTGGGCTGCCATCGCTGTCTATAATGAATCCCGCTGCTCCAAACACTCACACTCAAGCGTTACATGGACACACATTTTTAGTTCCCCTGGATGTGTGCCTAGCAGGCTGCTGAGTCACAGGACAGCTATGCTCTTCTGAGTGAGCCAGGCTCCCACAGCTGCTGTGCCATTAAATCCGGCCATTGAAGCACAAGGCTCCAGCATCTCCATGTCTTCTTGACAGGTTATTATCTGTCTTTCAGATTGTTGCCGCCTGTGTGGGTATGCAATGGTTTGACTTGCAGTTCCCTAATGACATATGGTGTCCTGCATCTTCTTATGAACTCCTTGGTCATCCTGGTGTCTTCTCTTCAGAACTTGTGCCATCCTTATATTGGCTTGTTTCTCTTTTCTCTAGCAGGTGCTAAGAGTTCTTTAAATACTGTGGATACAAGACTCTTTTAACAGATAAGTCTGGCTTGTGAGGCACAGGCTTTGAATTTTTAGGATGTCAATTTATGTTTCGTTACTCCTTGTGCTTTTGGTGCAGAATTTACGTTTCAGTATTGAGAAAATGTATTTTAGGGAAACTGTGGGGTGGGTGACACCTGGACTTTGCAGTCAGTGGACAGCTGGTTTGGGGAACTCTAATGTGTCCACAACTCCCCAGCCACCAGTAAAGCCTCCCTCATGGGGACTCAAATTTACCTGTCGACAGGGCCTTGGAAGAAAAGGTCTCCAGGCCCCTTCCAGGTCTTAGCTCTGGAATTTCATAGGAGACAGTGCAACACTTCCCTGGCAGCAGCTTCAAGTACAGTCAGAGGGGTAGGTGGCTTCAGGTGGACATGTCCACAGCGCGGGTTCTTTGCAACAAATTTCAACCTGCTTCTTGGACAGTAGCCTTCTGGTTGTGATGCCTGTGACCACCTCCGGCAGAGATACTCATTTAGCCAATTCCACAGACACTCACCGGGCTCCGGGCCTGGCCTGGCGCCAAGTACTGGGAATACAGACATGACTCAGTCCTGGAGCTCGAGGGGAAGCCACAGGGTGCTGACCCTGGATGTGAGTCCACACCAGCTGCTCTCTGAACATCCCGCTCCACTGGGGGAGGGAGAGCCGCCGTGGTTGCTGCTCACAGGCGTGTGCAGAGTGAGAGGGAGCTCGAGCGAGTGTGGGGGTGGACCGTAAGAGAGCTACACCCAGAGAAGGGGTGGCAAGAGTTGAGACATGGGGCTGGGAGGAAAGACGGTCCAGGGTGAAGCTTGTGGAAAGCAGGCTCCTGCCGAGGCCTGGGGAAGAGTGTGAAGGTCCAGTGAAGGTTGATTCCCTTTAGGTTGCAGGAGCAGCCTGTACAGTGGCCTGGACATTGGGCAGTGCCCTCCAGGACCAATTGGCCTCTACAGGCCTCGGGCTTTGGTCCCACACAGCTCCAGGCAGCAGATGGCTGTTCACAGCTGTCTGTGTTGGGAATGGTTACAATGAGATAAGGCTGATCCTTCATCTCCCAAGTACTCCAGGTTCACACGTGGTGGCTGTGGTGCCCTATGGGAGGGCAGACACAGAACACGCCTTACCCCGTGGTGGGGCTGGGATGACCTGACTGTGGGTGCAGATCCTGAAAGCAAGATGAGGCTCAGCAGCTGGAGGAAAGGAGGCCAGGTCCTGAGGCTTTGGGACCTGGACACTTGGGCTTTTCCCAGCAGCCCCGTGCCAGTGGACAAGGTGGGCAGGTGTGAGGGGAGGAGAAGAAGATGTAGAGAATCGGAGGCCCCTTAGCTTTGCACAGTGAGACAGGGCGGTTAGGGAAGAGAGGCTTCCCTGGGCATCTGGGGGCGTGCAGGGGCCCCCCTGTGGCTGCAGAAAGGCACAAGGTGCTGGAGGCCAGAGAATGTCACCAGGTCATGTCTGGGTCCATCATCCTCTGCTGGGGGCCCGCGTCAAACCACTGCTCCCTCTGGGCTGGTTACCTCACTGTGCAAGGCTGGAGTGTGAGGTGGCGCCCCTCCCATTCCTGCAGAACACCCCCAGGCCCCTGTCTGCCCACACCCCTCCCCCAGACCCTCCCCCTGCCTGCCCTGACCTCTCATCTCAGGGGAGGACAGGTCAATGTCCAGAATCAACCTAGCAGGACCTCTAGGGAAATCTGTGGCTCCCACCCACAGTCAGTCTTTGCTGCTTGACCATTTGTGGGTACTCTCAGGTTTTAGGTTTTTGCTCCCCGACCTTAGTGGGAACACTTGGTGACTTGAGGGGTGACTCTCCAGGACGCAGCTGCTGGAAGCAGCCAGAGATGAGTCGCAGAGCTGGGTCTGAGGCCCTGAAGCTCTAACTACTACAGCAGTAGATCCAGAAGTCCAGTTCCCAGCCAGGGAAGGCTGGCAGTCTCCCCAAAACTCCTGCTCAGAGCTGACACATGGTCCCACCTGTGCACTTTCGGTTGAAAGTGTCTTTGGCAGATGGAGGAAAGGCCCACCATGCCGTGGACGTGGGACTTGTGGAGAGGGCCACTCAGCACAGGAGGAGGGGCTGCTGCCCCAGAACACAGTTGGGGCACATCATGCTCATCCCTGCTCCCCACGCAGACCCTCAAGCTGGCACGAACTGGAGGACCTTGCTCGTTCCTCAGTTTTATCAAACTTGAGTGCTACTCAGGCCTGTGCTGCCCCTGGCCTGGGTCTGGCTAGGGTTGAGCGGGTTCCCCCTGAGCCCAAATTCTGGCTCTGACTCTGCAGTGAGGCCCTGGAGAGAGCTCTCTCCTCACTGTCACATGCATAGAGTGTTTGCCATCTCTGCTCTGAGCTGGTGACAGCGCCAGCCCGAGGTGGTGGTGTGACTGTGGGCAGTTGGGTGGCTGTGGGTCCAAGATAGCTCTTTAGTACACACACGTGATGGCATTTGACCTTGAAAACCACAAGTGTCTACATATTGTGTTTATTGTGGAGAAGGAACTGAGGCTCAGAGAAGTTAAAGGTGAGCAGAACAGGCAGAAGCCAGAGTAGGAGTCCAGGGTGGATCCCAGACTTTGGGTTCCAGGCTTTCTGGGGACGTCATATAAGGGTCTGCTGGCCTGGGAGTCGCAAATCCTCCCTGTTGTGGCCAGAGTCCCTTCTGAGGAGGCACTGGGAGTTTTCAAGGCACTGCCACCTGGTGAGGGGTCTGAGGTTTCATCTGTCTCCTCTCCTGGGTGCTGCTTGCCTGGGCTGTGGTCCTTGGGATGGGCCTGCCCTCCTCCATGTCCACCTCCTCTGATTTCCCCGATCCCTGCAGCCTGGCCATGGTTGAGTTTCTAGGTTCCACCTCAGTTGTAGCCCTGTAGGCTGCAGGGCCTTTTCCAGTTGTCCATTTTTGTCTCCTTTTGCAACGACTAGAAATGTGCGTGCAAATCTGTGCCTGCCAGAAAAGCCGTCTGCGGACAGCTGTCCTGGGGCCCAGGAATTCCTCCCAGCTGAGGCCCATAGCCAGGCTGCAGAGCTTGCAGGCCACAGTGCTCTTTCTAAATGCAGAAACCTGAGCCTCTTTCTGCGCATGCAGGGCCTGGTCTCTGGGTGGGCAGCAGAGCAGGCACGATGCAGGGGTGTCGGGGCAGGGGAGCAGGGCCCCCCAAACAGCCCTTGTCTCTGTCTGAAGCAGTGCCTCGTCCTGTCTGACCAGCTCCTGTGACCTGGCATAGTTCTGGGGCTGCCGCCAGCACCTCCCCCCCAAGCCAGGGGCCCAGGAATGCTGGCCTCTGTAGGCCAGCAGGTGCAGCCCAGAGACTCGGGGGACCTGGGCTGCTGGCCTCTGTGGAGGTGTCCAGGTGAGGACATTAGTCGGGCCATGCACTGCCTGAGCCCATTGTCTCCATCACCTGACATTTGTCTAGGTCAGCGTCACGGTGGCCCAGAGACTGGCTCTCTGTGACCTGAGATCCTCCCCACTGTCCCGTCTCCCTGTAGACCTTTGCCTGACTAGATAGGCAGTGAGAGGTGACATGCACCCAGCCAGGGGGCCGGGAAAGCTGCCTGGGGCCTTTGGGGAGGGCATATCTGCAGTGATGCACTCGGCTTCCGGAAGACATTACGTTTGTCCTTGGAGTGGCGTGTGTGGCAGACTTTGGGAGGCACTGGCTTTCCCTGCTGCCTCCTCCCTCTCGGTTTAGCTTCTGGGCAGGCAGAGGTGCTCTGAGGCAGGTCCTTCATGGTCCCTTCATGGCCCCCACACTGAAGTATTAATAAGGAAGAGGGTTGAGCAGTGACCAGGCCCAGTGCCTGTCACGCAGCCTGAATCTTTGCTCACCATGCCTTTTTACGAGCAGAGCTGCAAAGCAGGTGAAGGGGCCACCCTGGGTCCCACAGTGCAAATGGGCTGTGAGAGGGAGACATGGCCACGTTCCGCAGCTGATGCTGTGTTGACATTCCTATTAGATAGGCCACATCAGAAACAGGAAGAAGAAAGGAGAGAAATGCAGAGGAAGAAAGGAGGAGAAAGAAAAAGAGAAAAAAAATAGGCCGCATCAGACCCCATACAGTGGGTTGGAGGCCACCATCCCTCTCGGCAACCCTCATGTCCTTTGTGGGGTGAATGTGATATAGAAAGGGCCTGGAAGCCTGGCCCTGCCACCTGTGGGCCTCAGCATGCTCCCCTGTGAAATGGGGACACAGCAGGGCATCCTGAGATGCAACATCGGTAGACAGCTCTGGTCCAGCTGCATGGCTGCTTTCTCCTGACCTGCTGCAGGGTTACACACTGGCCCCTCTCAGAGCACATGCCCTGTGGCCCCTGTGGACCCTGGGCTCTGTGGATTTGCCCAGAGGTGTGCAGTGCACCCATGACCTCATCAGATCCTCACCAAGCCTGAGGGTGTGGCCCTTTGACACTATGATATGGCCCATGTTCCCACTAAGCTCATGGCTGACCTAGCAGTGAAGGGAACCCCAAACCTAAGGAAGTAAACCAGTGGTGGGACAGAGGGCAGCTGACAGAGGTTTAAGGGACAAGGTGTAGCTTCTCAGGATGGAGAAAGAGCGTTGGGCTGGGGTCTCTGCGTTAGCTCCGTCACACATACGCCCACACTCAGCAGCATTTGCTGAGAGCAGGAAAGAATGAATAGACCTCACTATAGTCAGGAGGATGCTAGGGAAGGTGTGCTTTCCTCTTAGGACTCCACCCCAGACAGCTAGGGTCCCTCCATGGTGACTGTGATGGTCTCTCTGAGGATCTAGTGGAGTGTGTGGGACCTGAAGGAAAGTCCAAAGGACTGTCCAAAGGTCAGTCCCAGTGTTCATGGCCCAGGTGTCCTGCAGAGGCCTGGAAGCACTGCCACCATGGCAGGGGCTGAAGGGACTGGTCCTGGGCTTCTCCCCAAGTCCATAGAGAGTGCCTGAATGGGGGTCCCTCTGGGAAGGGACCAGGATCCGGTGAGGTATGCAGTCACTGGCTGCCTGATCCCAGGAGCCTGAGGCAGGGCTGAGCTGCATGGGGGCTGGTGGGGCTGCTACTCAGGACCCCAGAAGGAGCCACCAATCCTGCCAACTTTTGCTGCCAGAGAGGACACATCCAGCCTCAGACCTGTGAGACCAAGGGTTGAGGCGCAGGATGAGGTGCTATGGCCTTTCTTGGGCCCATCTTCAATAGCCAATCTTAGTTTCCTGTCCAGGGTGTGATGGCCTGAGGAGAGGGCAGAATGGGAGGGGGCATGGCGGAGCTGGATGTGAAACAGAAGGTGTCCAGAGTTGGGGACTGACCCCCCTGGCCAGTGCCCCTCAGGAGAGCTTGGAATGGACGCAGTATGGAGCAGAGACTATGCCCCTGAAGAGCCCAGCCCGGTGTGATGAGACCCCACAAAACCAATGCCTCTGCAGCAGTGCCACTCAGTGCCTGTGACAAGCTGATGCCAGCTTTTCCTGGTCTTCTGGCAGGGACTTCAGGTGGAGGGGAGACTGAGGCACATGGCCTGCTCCCCGTGGTCCCTCGACAGTGTGGCCAGTGGGGCACGCAGGAGAGGAGAGGAACAGTGAGCCCGGCCCTGGACCAGGCTGACCCCACTTGGCCACAGGCTTCCTCTGTGAACCTCACTGTCCTGCTGTCCAGGTGGGTGTGGAGAGGGTTTGGGTGGGTGAAGCCTCAGCACAGCCCAGGCACTGGGACATCAAACACAGCCACAGCACTGGAGGACCCAGCAGAAGAAATGAGTCCAAAACATGAGGGTGGGTGCTTTGTGGACGTGCCATCAGCCAGGGAGTGCAGCCCTCAGGACAACCCATCCCAGAGGAAGAGCCACTGACTGTGATAAGATCTGGGGTGAGGAGCATGGTCAGCACATCATGCCTAGCGGCCTGTGGGACCCTGTGGCCAGGACTATGCAAGGATGAGAGGAAGGAAGAGAGAGGAGGGAGGGAGAAGAGAATCCCAGGTGTTGAGCAACCCTAGAAGAGCTCTGGGTGGTGTGAGCGAGCGACTTTGGGGTAAGGGGGGATATTTGTGTGGGTTTGGGGGTAAGTAGAAGACCTGTGGGTGGGTCTTGCGTGTGAGGTGACCTTTGGTGGTATTGATGTGTGTAGGTGACCTTTAGTGGTATTGGGGAGAGAAGTGACTTTGGGTGGTCTTGGGGTGAACAGATGATCTCTGGGCGGGTCTTGCAGGCTGGGCAGGAGTTGTCCCAGGAGTGGCTGTGGTGGGAACCTTCTAGGCACATGCCGCACAGACTGAGGCTTGGGGTGCATAAAAGGGTTTTGAGGACCAGTGAGCTAGTGGTTTGGAATATCCAAGGATTTTCTGTTCTGCTGATAAATAATTCATGTTCTCACTGCACTGTGCCCTGATGGGACCCAAAAGGCAAACAGATTGCCCAATCACTCGTGGTAAGTGTGCAGCCAGCAGAGGCCTGGGCCTGACCAGAAGTGGACAAGGACACTTTTGTATCCATACTCAGCTTGGGCTGGCCTCCAACCCTGCACCCCACCCTGGTTCTGGATGTGGCTGGGCCTTCTGGCTTCCTGGAGCTTCGGCAGCCTCCCAAAGGGGAGCCAGCCAGGGACCCAAGTCAGACCTGATCCACTCAGTGGGAGCAACCTGAGCCCCCTCCAATCTGGGTTCCATGGAACTCCCCATGTACAGAGACTGGGTGTCCCTTGTACATCTCAGGGACTAGGTCTCTGAGGGGAGGCCAAGCCCATTCCCCACATCCCCAGCCCCACCCAGCAGGTCACCTGGCTCTGGCCCAGTGCCCCCTGCACATCAGAACTCAGGGTAAGTAGGACTCCTTCCTCCCACCCCACATGGAGTTAACTTCCAGTGGGAGACAGATGGTTATTCATAAAGAGGAGCGGGAAGTTCAGGAAGGAGAAAGCCCCATAGAGAGAATTCCAGCCTAGGGACCTGGTGGAGCTGGGTGTCAATGGGCAGGGCCATGCCATCGGTTCCTCCCACAGGCCAGGAAAGCCGCCTGTGATCTAGAAGGGGGTGTTCACCCTGAGGTTGGGATGACAGGGTAAAGAGCTGGCGCAGGCTCAGAGCAGACCATGTGGCAGCAGGACCCAGAGGCCAAGACAGGACCTCCCTCCTGTGCTAGAGCCTGCTGCCAGGCTCTGGGCAGGAAGCCTAACCTGCCCTGCAGGACTCCTTGTAAAGTGTAAGTCATCTTTCCCTCGGAGAGAAGGCAAGGCTTATGGGAGTCTTTCATTTTCTCTGGTATGCCCCAGAGTCCCACTGAGGGACACAACCAGAGAGAAAGGGCAGGAGGCAGCCAGGCCTGTGGAGTGGGGTAGGAATCCAACCCACGACTGCTTGATGGCAAACCCTCTTGGTCAGGAGCTAGAGACGGGCAGCTCTTTGGCTCTGGTTCCAATGGAGGAGGAGTTGGCCAAGGGAGGCACTGGGGAAGGAATGTGGAGTGCGGGCGTGGGATTGTGCAAGGGCCTTCGTATCAGGGTGGCTGGAATGCAGGGATGGGGCAGTCTGGAAGCCGTGCAGAGCTTCGGGGCCATGCGGGGGCTTCCACTGCAGGTCAGAGCCTAAGACAGTGTGCTGCTTAGACAGCACCTCAGATGAGTACGAGTGGTGGGTCAGTGGCAAACAGGAGTGTCCCCGTGACAGACAGGGAAGGCCCGTTCAGACTACAAGCCCTGAGGATGGAGGGACCAGTGTCCAGAGCAGCCCAGCATACTGGATGTTGTAAGAGTCTCTGGCTGACACCTCCTGCCTCCTGCCGGGGCCCTTGAGCCATGGAGAAGCAAGCCAGTGCCTTGGTGCTGGTGCAGAGGTGGCAGGTGAGGAATGGCCAGTGCCTCAAGACCTGGGGTCAGCATAGGGAGGAATGGGGCCAGTATCTGCTGAGGGCTCTGCCCCTGCAGCCCAGATCTAAGCCAAGTGGAGGAGAGGTTTCGGGAGCACCCCTTCAGCAGTGACAGTGAGTAGGTGCACACATGTGCATGGTGGGGGGAGGGTGCGGGTAGGGGGCTGCCTGTGTCCCAGGGCTAAGGCAGCAACCACAGACAAAGCAGGAGAAGCAGGGAGTGGCCTTGGTCGGAGCAGATCCTGGTGCCTCTTTAGAACACTCAGCTGCATCCCTCCCCAGCCACTGGGCAGCAGCTCTCAAATGACACATGGTGGCACATCATATACTTAGGGTCCAGTGTGGGCACGCAGGCCATTTCTACTTTGGTGGATTATTTTTGTGGTCAGTGAAAAACAGCCTTCATTAATTTACAAAACAAGCAACAGTCCCCAAAGAGCTTCTGAGAGACCCTCAGAGCCACCCGGCATCAGGAAGCTGTGAGAGCCTGAAGCTGTCTCGGGTCTGCCCAGTGAGAATCTGCCCCTGCTGGGCCTGCCAGCCTTTACCCAGAGGCGTCCTGCCTCTGCTCATAGCTCCCTGCCCCCTGGGTGCAGCTGGAGGACCAAAGCTCCACAGTCATCGAGGACAAATGCATTGAAGGAGCTCAGTGCACAGATGTACAGACAGTCCCTAGGGGCAGGTGGGTGGGGCTTGCTGGTCAGGCACAAGGCCTGGGCACTGTGGGAAGGGTCCCCTTCATCCCACCCACCAGGCTTTTCCCCTGGCGTCCAACTATCCCCATGTCCAATTGTAGGGGACACAGTTGGCCATGCCCCTCAGCTGGCTGAACCCCTGAACCCATGGGAAAAGCTGGCCAGGAGCCTCCCAACTCGGGATCCTGGAGTGTCTGGGGAGGAGCAGCAGTAGCATCTCCCCAACCACGCAGACTGAGCTCACTGCCAGGTCTCAGGTACCCGGGTCAGGGCCGCTGGTGCTGTGTAGTCTGCACAGACAGCCACCCCACCCTGCACTCAGCTGCCCAGGCTGCTAGGGCTGCAGGCAGTGGGGGTCATGCTGGCTCAGGGAGCATCAGGGACCCGCTCATGACCAGAGACCATTGCCTGAGGCTGACCGCAGTGGTCAGCTGTCTTCTGCTCTCACTTGGCAGCTGGAAGTTTCTTTGCTTAATAAGATAATAGTGAAAGGAAATAATTAACAATTATATAGTAGTTGAGGGAACTTGGCAGGGAAATGAGTAAGTGGTAAAAACCCAGCAAAGCCTTCAAGAGCATAGCCGTGGGCTGCATCCGCTGGGCCCTGGCTTTGCACACAGATGGGGAGTCCAAGGCCAGAACAGGCAGTGTGCAGACTCTCCCCCAACACAAACACACAGCCAGCTTCCTGTAAGACCCCAGCCTGCCGCCCTGCCACGTTTCCTCGGGCCACCTGAAAAGATGACCCCTTCATTGAAAACCAAAGGAAGCAAGTCATTTTCTGCAGAAACATTCTTCTCAACAGCGGTATCGAGCATGTCTTTTGGGCTTTCTTTGGTTATTATGCCATTGAGGTGCCTGCTGGAGTGTAAGGTGTTCTAATTGTCATGGAACGGAGGGAAGATTAAAAGGAAAGAAAGAAAATATGGTCTTCATTTTCCTCATACTGGAGAGGGAAATGAAATCCTAGGGATTTCACTCAAAACCAGTTTGATTGGGGTTGGTTGTTTCTAATGCCCCAAAAGGAAATTCTGCAGATTTAAGATCTTCCACAAGCCCAAAGAGTGGGCTGAAACACAAGCTTGTCTCTCTGGATTTAGTTTATTTTTCCTATTAATATTCCTAAACATCTAGGACTCCTTGGAGGGAGAACAAGACCACAGCAGTAACCTTGGTGCTAAATATTTAATCCTTGGCTTAGTCATTAGTGGCATCTCATCTTTTTATTACTTTTAAATAAGATGATGAACCTCAAAGGAGAAAGTATAGGAAAAAGCTCCTCCTTTGTCTCCAGATGACTGGGAGAGCCTATTCCTTGCCATGGCTTGGACCCTATGTGGTCAGAGGAGGGTTTTTTAAAGCAATGATCATAGCTAGGTATGGTGGTACACACCTGTCACCCCAGCACTCTGGGAGGCTGAAGCAGGAGGATTCTAAGTTTGAGCCCAGCCTGGGCAACTTAGTAAGACCCTGTCTCAAAATAAAAAATAAAGGCCTGGGAATATAGCTCAGTGTTCAATCCCTAGTACCACAAAAAAACAAAAAACAAAAACCCAACGGCTTGTGTACTTTCGCTTTTGAAATCAAGTCCACACTATCATAACTGTCCTTCAGTGGAGTGACCACAGACTTTCCTTACAGTTACAAATCTTCTTTGAGTCATTTTTGCTTTGCTTTTCATTAAATTGACCGAAAGAAGGTGAAGAGTCTTTTCTGAGTTATTTTCCACCCAGCCAGAGAAGCCAGTGAAGCCAGTGATTTCCTTCTCCAAGTCCCACTTTGGGGAGCAATCGAGGGGAACAGCTTCCTCGGGAAAGCTCAGAATTCTTCATGTCCTTGCCACTGAGGGATGCAAGCCCCTCTGTAGTCAGGGACGCCCAGAGTGCACCCTGCAGCAAGATCCTGGCCCCAAGGGATGGTGTCACAAGCCAGGCCTGCACCCCATCCCTTCACCCAGAGACTGACACATGGGGGCCTGGGAGGCCGGGTAGGAGCAGCATCCATGGCCGGCTCTGTGGAGGGCACCAGTTTCTGTGGAGTCAGCACGAGCCATAGGGATAAACACAAGTCGCAGAAGCAGACAACCTGTAGCTGGAGCCTCGGCCTCTTGTGCGAGACTGCGTCCTCCAGGACTGGCCCTGCTGAACAGTCACTCGGGGATCTCTGCTGTAGAATAACTGAGTCTGCTCAAGGATCCCTGCTTGGGGACTCCTCATCCTGAGCCTTAGGCCTGGCAGCCTCTCCGAGACCACGAGCTGTCTCGTGCAGAAGGACACTGAAGCAGGTGAGCAGCAGCCCCGGGACACACAGGCTGCTCCTCAGCTCCCACCAGCCCAAAGAGCCTCCAGAGACGGACCTGCCGGGACAGCCAGGAGGAGCCAGCTGCTGTGCATTAGAGGGTTCTCGTCACCATCATTGCCTGCAAATGCGCAGAGTCCGGCCTCTCTCCGGGGCAAGGTGAGCAGCGGGCGTGCTCATGTGCTCATTTTCGGATGACTTCCCCGCACTATGTTCCAGCCCCATCACAGCCATCCCCACTGCCGCCGACCCTCCCTGCCTTCCTTGTTCCCAAGATCCCTCTGTGAAAGCAGGTGTGGCCAGCACTGACCAGGGTGTCTGCCCCAATGGGGTCCAGTTCTGCCTGCAGCCACCATGCTGGAAAGACACCCTCCCAGCTCAAAGCCGACTGTGCCCCACCTGAGAAAGACCAGCGGACAGCAGGGTTCCAAGGTTTAAATAGACAAGGCCCCCACGATGGGGTATGGAATCAGTGAGCCCAAATTTAGCTCAAAATATCACGGTGCGCTCTAAGACTGAAGGTCACGCTGAGCTGCTGCCAAGGAGAAGCCCCCTCACCTTCCAGAACATTCACCCACCGAAAGCCTGGTATTAAACAGCTTAATATATCTCCTTAATGACAAGGTGGCTGTTTTCTGCTGTGTGAGTGACGGGAAGATTATCCGAGACAGAGGGGCTAATTTTTGCCTCCACGCCTGCATTGGGTGAGTCAGGGATCCACCATGTGTTTAGGAGGAAAAAGTGAGCGTCTGTCTTCTCCGGGTTCTCACCTCCCTAAGACCGGCACTGGGTGGGGAGGGAGGGTCAGGTGTGGGTGCCCCCAGGTGGCAGGGCCCGATCCCCAGCATGTAAAGGTCACCTTATTTTGAAACTGGATCTTTGGAGATGTGCCCAAGTCAAGGGTTTTAGGTGGATGAGTACCTGGACTAGCCTGGGCCTTACAGGGAGTCACGTGTCCTCCTAAGAGGGACATTTAACACGCACAGGAGCGGCCCTGAGAAGACAGAGGTAGGGTAGAGCCAAGGGACACCTGGAGCCTCTAGCAGCTGGCGGGGGTAGCAGGGACCCTACCCTGGAGGAGGAGGAGCCTCGCCAGTCCACACCTCCATGTCAGCCTTCTGGCCTGGGGTGTTAAGTCACCAGTTTGTGGCTATGTGCTGCAACAGCTCAGGAAACCTTGAGAGACTTCTGTGTCCCTGCATTTGGTCATGAGAGCCATCAGGAGGCTCATGAGGAAGGCCTTGGATGGACAGAGGCCAGCTGCCTCACCCTGCCAGTGACCCATAATCTACCACCCCATCCCCGAGTTCCCCTAGTGGTGTCCACCTCAAGGCTCCACTGGGACCCAAGTTCTGGCATGGAACAGTCGATGGGTGTGAGATCCCCTCGAAGATCTGGACATGGGGAGTGAGCTGGTCTCTGGCACCTGCTCCCAGAGCAAGCCAGCACTAAAAAGGTGAGAGGCATGCAGGGCCAGTGGACGGCTATGAAGCATGAAGTGGGGAGCGTCACCTCTGTGTCAAGGCTCAGCTCTGCTGCGTGGATGAAAGCAGCCATGGCCAGTCAGTAATGGACAGCAAGATGTCCAGTGAAACAACTTACAAGCCAGAGTGCAATTGCTGGCTCCTAGCCTAGAACCTGTGAGCACAGCGAGTCTGTTCAGTGGAAAAGATAGTAAAGGACAAAGAACAGTGATTCCAAGACAGAGCATCCCAACTGGAACAGTACGTGCCAAGTCCTGCAGTGGGAGACACAGGTTCCAGCAGCCTCTACCCTCCATGGAACAGGAGGCTGGTATGGGGCATAGTGTGTGCTGGCACAGAGTGAGGAATGGGATCGGGGTGGCAACTGGGCACATGGGGTAACAGGATCGCTCCAGGGAGGGCAGAGGAGAGCATGATCTGGTGGAGCTCAGGGTCACTCATGGGAAGATCCCCTTGGGAGCAAACTCCCAAGAGAGGTCGTCAGCACCATGCCATGTGCTCTGGGTCAGCGCATGTGTCCTTTGTACCCTGCTTGCTTGGGTTCATCTGCTTGTTGGAACACACATGAGGTCGGGGACCCAGGCTCCCACAGCCACCCCTCATGCCTTGCCTTCTGCCCACACTGCAGGTTTGGGACCCGTGGCTTTCCAGGATACACAAAGGTTGATGCACAGTCCACCCCCCCTCTGGACCTCAGTTTGCTGTCTACTTCCAGGGGCCTTAGGACACCTAGCTCTGACTGGGCCACCTGGGGCCATGGCCTCTGGAAACGCTGTGGAATAACTTCCTGTCACCAGAGGTGACCAGTGGTTTGCTGTGGCTTCTGCCCCAGGCTCCCACCTTCCATTCTGTCCCCTAATCAGCTGTGCTCCCTGGAGTACACACTTGCCCCAGATGCAGTCAAACTGGATACCCCTTTTCCTGCCTGGAAAGGGCAGCTGCTCCACATGCAGTGACATTCTGAGCCACCTGGTCTGTGATGCTTCTGCGGCACCCACCCCCGTCAGCCCTGGAGAGGGGAGGGGAGTCAGCCAACCCTGGCTCCACCCTTTGTCCCCCACATGCCTGCCAGGGGACCTGCTGGCCTGCACCCCATGCATGCCTACCTTAGGCCTCTTCTGCATGTCCGGTGGCTCCCAGAGCTGCCCTTGGGATTGGAATCTCAGACTCAAATGCACAACTTTGAATCTGGCCATTTCTGGCTGAGTGTCCTTTCCCACCAGCTGTAGAGTGGGCACCATGGAGAATCAGGAGGGGCCTCACCCAAAACTGAGCGCAGTGCTCAGCTCACAGTGAGGGACAGGTAAGTGTGGGGTTTTATACCTTTTAGGCTTTGGTAATAAGCCACCAATTTTATCTATAACAGAAGAAAAGTCTCCCACAAGTTAAAGGTTGATGTGGAAATGGTTCCAAGGGACAGTCCCCACTGTGTGAGCGCACCGAATGCAGCCATCACCCCAGCTACCCAGGTGACCAGCATCATATGGTCTCGCAGTGCCGGCTCTGGCACCGGGGAGTCACAGCACCCAGAAGCAGCTCTGGTTCGGAAGGAAACATGGCTTTGTGGGTGGAAGGATGAAGCCCAGAGATGCCTGGCTCCTGGAACAGGCTCCACCACTTTCTAGCCATGAGATTGGCACACACCTTTCCTCTAGATGTCCCATCGTTATAATGGGGACAGTGGTGGGCACTGGGAGCCCTGTAAGGACCATGCCAGCTGGAGGTGGGCACATGCTGTGTATTGATTCTGCCTCTCTCAACTGTTTTTTGGAAACATTGGTATAATACTTTCTTGCAAAACAGTTTGCATCATTTCCTAAAGTGTCATAAATTCCAGCATTGATAGTGTGACCAGACTCAGAAGAAATAGACCAGAATAGGAAATTTCACAACCTCTCAAAGTGAGGAGCTTGGTCATGTTGCCCTGTGTCCTGTTGTAAAGTTGCCAAAAATTAGTTTCCTGAGGCTTCTATAATGAATGTCACAAATCCAGTGCCCAGGACAACACGGGCCCTCTCTCTGACGCACCATGGGCTGCCTTCCTGCAGGAGGCTCTGGTAAGCCCCATCTCCCCTTTTCCTGCTTCTTGAGGTAACACGCTCTTTGCTCATGGCCCCTTTCCCCATCCCCAGTGACAGAGGTGCAGTGTCTTCCATGGCCCCATCTCCCCTGGGCCCTCCTGTGAGGATCCCAGGACTTGTGTCAAGCAAGCCCTCATGAATGACTCTCCCCTTGTTAAGACCCTTCAGTCGCATCTACAGAGTTCTTTCTGCCACGTGGGGTGCCACATGCATAGATTCTGGGGATTCCTCCATGGGCATCTTTGGGGAACCATTGTTCAGCCCACCACAGATTATCAGAGAGGGTCAACCCAGAAGTTAATCATTCTCACTTTAGTATGAATGAGTACAACCAGCACTTACTGTGTTTTCTTAGGAGCTAAGGGAAGTCCTAAAGAGAAGGGGGCTTGAGTGTGTTCATCTCTGGGGAAGAGGAAGAAGTGTGTGGGCTTCAGAGGCTGTGGAAAACCTCCAGAAGGCGTGGGACTCAGTATTTCCCAGGGGCTGCCATGGGTGCCTGCCGTTCTAGTCGCTGTTGGGCCCCAAGTGGCCCTCTGAGCCGGAAAGGGGCCACTTTCCAGAAAGAGGAGGCACACACAAGTGCCCTGCTGGGTCTCACCGGGTTCTGCGTCTCCTCCTGGATCCCATGAGTCTCTCCACTGGAACACCGTCCTCAGAGTGCAGCTTATGCCTCAGCACCCACCCCATTGGCCCTGAAATTTTTTCTCTTGCTCAGGCCTGAGCCAAAGGATGGCCGGGAGTAGCCATGGGCTCACTGTGACCTCAGGGGTGGTGGCCTGAGGTCCTGGAGCTGATGGCTTCCAGGGTGAGGGGCAGTGAAAAAGCAGCCCCACCTTCTGGAGTGGGCAAGACAGGACCCACAGGCCCCTGTCCTCAGTCCTGGGTCCTGGCCCCAGGCTGTCAGTGTCTTGGCTCAGCTTGGAGGTTCTGCCCAGATGCCTGGTGGGGAGGGTGTCAGGTTAGCATGGCCCTGGGCACCCAGCCCGGGGCACACTGAAGTGACTCACAAAGGACCATGGGGCCTCCTGCTCTGGGAGCCCAGTGAGGACTTGGTAGCAGCTCTGTGCTATGGCTAGGGAGCCCAGACCCTTTCTCCAGGACTGGGGACCATACCACTCCTGTCCCAGAATCCCCATCCACACTCCCTCAGCATCCATGGCACCCCTGAGGGCAGGATGGGCCATGGGCCACTTACTTCCTGGAGCTTCCTGGGACGTTGGAAACGAGGGAGGTCTCAGAAGAGAGCAGTGAAAGCATATTTTAGCAGTGGGCATTTAGCACCCCGGCACCCCCACCCCAGCTCGGCACAGGCAGCTCCTTCTCAAACACAACCAGGAAATTAGAATTGATCTACCAGGCAAGAGCCCAGCAGAGCTTGGGAAGTGTGATTGCACCGTGAGGACAAGCACAGAAAAGACAGCATGTGGCAATCTGCATGTGAGTTCTAGGATTTTAGGATAAGCATCTCTCCCCAGCGGGGCCCCTGAATTTCACCCATAAAAGTCAGTTTACTTACTTACTTTAACTAACTTCCTTCTTCGAACTTGATGTCTTACTTACAATCCCCCCAACAAAACCAGAAGCCCTGCCCTCCCCGCATGGAGGAGCTCCTAGGCAGGGCCCCCCCTTGGCTAGGGTCTGCAGCTGCATCTGGGTGGGCTGGCAGGCAGCCTGGCCAGTGCTGTGGGATACCTCATCCAGTTCTCAGGTGCAGGTGTCGGCCGCCAACAGGGGGCCTCCAGGGCACTTGGACGGGGAGCTCTCCTGGAGCAGGAAGCATTTCATCCCAGCTGCCCCGTCCCCCTCCCGGTCAGGGCAATTTCATGCTCTGGGTCCCCAGCCAACCAAGTATCCGATAACATCTTCTACCCTGGAAGCAGGACCACGCCCTTCACCTGCCCTTCACACCTGGCACACCTTTCCACGGCACACGCCAGGTGGGGAAGGGGGGCCGCCAGCTGGCGGAGTTCGCTGAGTTTGTACCCTGGCTGGGGAACCAGGCCCAGTACTTTTCCAAAGCACCCAGGGCAGCACTTCTGCTCTCCAGTGCAGGAAGGAGTCAGGGAGCCTGGCACAGAGTGGGCGGGTACCGGGGCACCCGCCTGCCGGTCTCCGAGGGGGACATCCCATCTCCTCCTGGGCTGCCTGGCACCACTGTCTCCCAGCAGCCCCAGAGATGTCCCTGTGCCACCCTTGCTGTGCTGCCGAGCTCCCGTGGCTGCAGACGTGGCTCGGATCCGTGTTCTCTCAGCCTTTCTTGGCAGGCGGGGCCCCTGCAGGAGGAGGACATTTTCCAAAGATGTGTATTTGGGTGTTTGAGGGTCCGAGGTACCCTGTGACTAAGGCTCTCATTACCCCATCCCTGAGCAATCTACCCCTCCATGTTGATGCAGATTTATTGTTTGGTTTTGTTTTCTGGGTCTCATTATGTAGTTCAGGCTGTCCTTGAACTCACTGTGTAGCCCAGGCTGGCCTCAAACTCCCGGCAATACACCTGCCTCAGCCTCCTGAGTGCTGGGATTAAAGGCATGCACCACCACACTCAGGGTGGTGCCGACTTTAAACAGAAGACCTGGAGGGCGACACCTTGCCCTCGAACCTTACACAGCGACCCCCTCCTCACTGGAGGCCCTAGCGCCAGCCGCTTTCCCAAGTGCGTCTAGCTGGGCAGCAGGCCCTCTTGCCCTCCTGGGACTGCCTTGTGCCGGCTCTGCCCAGAGGCCTTATCAGTGCAGACTGAACTGGGTGCCTGCCCTGGGTGCACAGCCTGTAGAAGCCTGGAACGACTCCACCACTAGGCTCAGGAGTTGTGGGAATTTCCCAGAGGAGCCAGCTGGAGTGGACCTCGGGGACAAAGTGTGAACTTGGGGTCTCAACCTGAGAATTGTGCAGCATGGAGTGAGGGGACTTCGTGGCTGAAGGGAGGCAGGGTGGCCTCTGTCATGTTGGGGAGCCAGCCTATTGCAAACACAGAAGCTGGCATGTGAGCGGCCATAGACAGCAGCCTACAGCACATGCATACAAGGCGCAAGGCCCAGCCATGACGATGGACTGGGACTGGTGGCCAGATGGTCGCTCTTGCTGAGTGGCCTGTTGTGACACACAGCTTAAAGGGTGTCTGAGGGGCTGTGGCCACCTGGAAAGTTCAGGGAGGGAAGGGAGCAGGTTATGCCCAAGTATCAGGCCCCTCACCGCTTACACTGAACCCAGAAGGCCACCAGCCGCTTGGCCAGCAAGGGGCCTCCAGGTTAGCCATGTCCTCAGTGGCCACAGGCTCTGTGTGGGGGTGACACCACGTGGTGGGATGATGATCGCCCAGCCGCCGCCAACCTGGGGGAATGCCAGGTCCCTGCCCGTGCAAGTGGGGCTGGGCTCCAGGACACCAGGAAGGAGCAGTGGCCAAGGCACAGCATGATCACCCTCCCCTCAGTGACTGCTTGAGCCTAGGGGTGGCCACACATGACCAAGTGTCTGGGACTGGGAAGCCTGGGCTTAGGCAGGACAGCCTGGTGGTCAGGGCTGCTCTGGTCACAGCCTGGCAAGAATGGCCTGGAGATAAGAGCTCAAGTAGCATGTTGGAATCTGCCCCACCACCCCTAGGGTCCTGATCTGAGGGTTCCAGGGTGTGATGGGCACAGCCATCACCAAGGTGACCCGAAGGTGTCCTGCGGCTAATTCTAGGCATGAACAACCCCTGGCCCTGTCTGAGCACCCACCTGTTCCCACAGGTCCTGGGACTTAGGGTCAGCGCATCACGCCAGCCTACAGCATTTCTGAAGTGTCCACTGGGGCCTTGACATATAGGAGGGTCTGAGAAAGCTAGGGTGCCAGAGGCCTGGGAACTGGGAAGGGCACCCCACACGCAGGCCATGGCATTTGGACCAGTGGAGAGCGGGCCTCAGTACCAGGCCAGGGTGGTGGCTGTACGTGTCACAGTCATGGAGCAGGGCCATCAGAGAGGACCCGGAGAGAGTCCTGCATGCAGGTGAGGTTGGGTGGGTGGTCCATAGCCCTGGACAGTGGGTCCTGGCCCATCCCGGTCCTGCTCCACTGTAAACACTAGGGAGCTTGTTTTTAAGGAGCAGCTTCCAGCCGCTGGTGTGGTGGTTCACGTCTTCGAGCAGCAGGGGGGAGGCTGTGACAACTTTGCCGGTGACTGCAGGCCTTGGGGTCGGGATTCAGAGCCACGGAGTGTGTAGAGCGTGACACACACAGCTTGCTCTTTTGTGGTTCTTGTTGACTGAGGGGCCATGCCGCCCACGGCTGGTGGGTCCAGGGACTGGTGTTCTCCACGTAGGTGGGTGGTTTGTGTAAGGAGAGGGTGAGAGTGCCCCCAGCCCCTTAGAGGTCAGATGCCCCTCCCCAGGAGTAGGGTATGTTCTCAGCATCTCTGGCAGTCGCCAAGGTTCCCTGGGGAGGAGAAAGAAGGCAGCCATATCTAGGTCAGAGTGGATGTGGTCATGTCAGGAGCAAGAGACTCCAGGGCACCTTGCCACCAGCCTAGGACAGCTGCCTGCTTTTCGGCACCCAGTGACTTTTAACCAGGAACTGTTCTGGGCCAGGTCAGGAAGGCCTCAAGGAGGTGTCTGGACTTTTCCCAGAGCCTCAGGGCTGAGGCACCTGTATGCCAGGTGTGTGACCCACTGGAAGGGGCAGGCAGCACGAGGGAGAGGGAGAGAAAGGCCAGAGTGTTGACAGAAAGATCCGCTCCCTGTTCAGCAGCCTGTGCAGACATCTCTGCACATCTGGCTGTGAGCACGTGTCATCCCCCAGTGTGCGGAGGTGACTCCCTCCTCACGAGCTGAAGGCTGCAGGGGGGTGGAAGCTGCTCTGTCCTCCCATCACCTCCTCACTAGTCCCTGACCGTAGTCCGTGACCATGGCTGGGCACGGGATCCCTGGGACAGGACACTTCTGCCCCCAGGCCTTCTCCGCTGTGCAATGAACAATGCTTTCCAGTGTCCCTATGCCAAGGGCTCACTCCTCAGGAGGGAGCCGTGTCTGTCTCGGGCTGCGGAGAGGTCCCGGAGGGAAGTGCACATGGTGGCATAGCAGGGCCCAGGCTGGCTCTGGGAGAGGCAGCTGGAGCAAGAGAAGCCCCGGCTGACTCGAGATCTACTGGGACCAGGGTGTTTCCACCCATGGAGGAGCCCTAGGGCGGGAAACAGGACCATAAACTGTTCTCTGCATTCTGTGCAGGATACCTTTGCCCAAAGAGAGCACGGGTCAGGTGGGAGCCACCAGATCAGCTGCTGCATTGACCGGATTTGTGCAGTTGACTATAGTAGGGACTCTACTCATCTGCTGCCGGAGCTGCACCTCTTTTTGGTTGGGAAATCCAGTACCTTTTCACAGTCACTAATGTTCTTTCCCACCCCTCTTGCAACTGTGCCTGGAAAAATCTGTGGAGCTGGGGCCTAATCCCTTCCCTCCAAGATCCTCCCAATAGCTCTGCTCTAGGGGGCTGTGCGTGTGTGTACACACGTGCACAAGTTAGTGTGCATGCAGTTGTGTGCACTTGTATGTGCATGCAGTGGTGCATGTGTGTACATTTCTGCAATGGGCAGACAGAACTTAACCACACTGAATCCTGATCCAGCCTCACCAGGAGCTTGGGTGGACACCACTGGGTTTGTCCTTCCCTCTTTCCCATCTTAGTATCCCAGAGTCACTGCTGCTCTGTGAGCATAAAGGCCAGGCTCCAAGGGTCCAGACTTGCAGAGCTCCGAGTAGGTATTCAGTTTACCTGAATAGGGCAGGTGTAGACTCAGCACACATGGGCATGCAGTGTGCTCAGCTCATGTACACCTCATCTCAAGAGGCAGCTGTTCTCATTCTCCCTGTAGAACTTGGACTCGAGCTAGGGGAAGGGGATTCCATGACAGGTCAGTGGCAAAGCTGAGATGCAGCTGCAGACTTGGGGTGGGCCTGGCAAACGCCCTTCCGTAGACCTCGTGTGTCAGAGCGGGAGTAAAAAGAGACTCGGTAAAGGTCACATACCACTGTCACATGTGCTGTCCCTGAGCGGGTTGTGTACCCAGGTACAGACAAGGAGAGGCCTTGAAAGAGCTTACAGTCCTGGGGGCCTCTCCGCAGGTGGCAGCTAGAGTAGCCTGAGCTAGCAGGGGAAGGAAGGCAAGGTGGGAGGGCTGGCCAAGGGACATCAAGGCCCCAGAGAGGCCATCACAGCTCTGCCTGCCTCGTAACCACTAGCCACAGGCACTAATTTAACTTTAAATTAATTATTTAAACTTAAATTAAGATTTAAAAGCTGGCTCTTCTTTGGCTGTAGCCATTTTTTTGAGTGGCCAGTGACCACACATGCGCAATACTGCTACATTGGTTAGTGCAGAATAGCACAGCCAGGAGGTTATGCTGCCCCGCACGGGGCTGGGGACAAGGGTCAGGCCATGCAAGCAGACCCAAAGGGACTTTGGGCACTCATTTTCCAGATGAAGGAAGGTCAGCTGGACCCAAAGAGGTGCCAGGAAAGTCCCTGCTGCAGGGCTTGGTGCTGCTCCCAGGGCCAACAGTGAGCTCTGCCTGCCGCACCGTGAGTTGAGGCGAGGATTTCCCAAAGGAAATTCTGTGATCCACAGTGACCTAAACCAACCTGCCAGGGACTGTGGCAGAACAGGGAAGCATCCTGTGCAGGCTGTTCCAGGAGCACCTGTAAGCCTGAGGCTCCCGGAAACTCAAAGAATGGAACTCTTGCCTCAGTCCTTACCCTTTTTCCTGCTAAAACTTAACAGAAGTCCAGAAGAACCAGCGTTCTGAGAACAGCCTTGCCGAAAGCCAGCACTTCTGAGCTGAGCACAGGGGCTACTGTTCAACCTTAGGAGCTCTCGGCTGGACCAGGGAGGGGACTGACAGGCCTGGTCTGACCCACAGTGCTGTAAAGAAATGAAATTATTTGCCCACATTTTAAAACCAGGAGACTACACCAAGTCCAGACTCTCTTGAACTTCAGGAGTTCTGCCCATCAAGGGCGCCCGTGTGCCACCTGCAGCTGCTGCTGGATGGCCAGCCTCCTCCACTGAGTGGACTGAGGAAGCACGCAAGGACAGCACGACCCTAGTTCAGCCCATGGTTAGACCAGCACTCCCTCAATTAGTAGGGTGCCCGCCTGGACAGGGGAACCTCCAAGGGTCTGTCCCCAACACCAACGCTACACACAGGTTCCTGGAAAGGTGGAGGAGGAACTCCATCACTGGGATAAGTGATGTTCAAGGAACCACCTGGCACAGCTGTGGCCCTCGCCTGCAGCCTGGACGCCTCCTCCCCCATCAGAAGCCTCCCACTCTCCTTGGTGGGGACAGCAGCACCCAGAGGGGCCAGATTTCATGCCAGAATCATCGCTCTCAGCTATGATTTTGGGCATTGATAGGCTAACATTTCCAGATTCTCAGGGTCAATCCCCAAGTGACAGGGACTCACCAGAGCCCTGTGGCTGGCTGGTCCCTGCCTCCTCCAAACATCCCAGCACGTGAGGCGCTGGAGACCATCCATGTTTGCAGAATGACACTGGCTGACCTTTCCTGCCTGTGGCCTCATGTCTGTGGCCAGATGCAGGGATGAGAGGTGCTGGCATTATTTCTGGGGACTGTGGGAGGCGCTGAGTGCTGAGTCCAGGGGTCCTAGAGCCCCTCAGGGCCCTCAGGGAAATGGCAGCCAAGCTAGGCCCAATGCAGGGCCAGGCCTGGGCACTGGGACCAGGCTGCACCCACCGTGTGCCATGGGCCTAGGTTGGGAGTGTAGAAGCTCCAGCAGCACAGGAGGGTCCTGTCATCCAGCAGAGCTCTGCTCTGTCTCACAACCATGGACAGGATCCCCAAGTGAATGCACACTCCTGGGACCCCAAGCGGGGTCCTAGGGCCCTGTCACCCAAACTCCTAGCTTCGTTAAGGACACCCATGTGCTCGGAGGTCCTGGACCTGGTGTTGGAAAAGCTGGTTTAGCCATTTGTTGTCTCAAAGGGAAGGCTGTTCCAGAATACGAAAACAACCTGAGCACAGGCAGGAGGCTAAGGAGGAGGAGTCAAGTGCAGGGAACAGCAAGTGGTCATGACTCAGCTCAGGAGCTGAGTGGGAGAGCAGGGAAACTGAGGCCCAGAGCCCAGTAGAGGATGGGAGGCTTCAGAAAGGGCCCATGGGGACATCCCAGCCTTCCCACCAGGGAACTGATGGTGACAGGGCCAGTCTGTGGGATGGTTCATCCCACCAGACCAGGTCCTAGGCCCACACATTGGAAAAGCCTGTGTCCAGCTAAGGGAAAGCTGCTCTGCAGCAGGGCTGTCCTCCCCAAAAACACACACCCAGGCCCACGCAGCCCAAATCTCCACTTAGAGACCGGCACTGCCCTCCGCACATCGGCCTTGGCGTAGTCTGGCTGGCAGTGAGCTGACTGTTCTGTGCTGCCCAGCTAGCTCCTGGCAGCCGGGCTGACAGAGTTCTCCCATTTCCCCAGTATAAACTTCTACCTGCAGCTGAAGATGAGCTGCTGCTTCCTGAGGTCACAACCTCGGGAAGGTTCAGGGCTACTCTAGGGAGACACAGTTTGACCAGGCAATGCATTTCCACCCACAGGTGCTGGGGGTGAAGAACCAGTGAGCAGAGGAGATGGTAGAAAACAGCAAATAAGGAGGCTGTGTTGAGACTTGGGTACTTAAGTGCTTTTTAGGTATAACATCTTTGACTGGAGTGGATGGATATACTTTAACTTTTAAGGACAGCTGTGACTGTGGTTAGCACAGTTCTCCAAAATGTAAGTCAGCTGTAGAAGGTGGCAGGTCCCAGATGTCTCCATAATCAGAACTGTTCTCAGTGACAAATCCTTCTGGTTTTTGCCCCATTTTCTCCAGGCAGACGAGGGAGCAGGAGACGCCCCCTGACTTCTTTTACTTCTCTGACTATGAGAGGCACAATGCAGAGATCGCCGCCTTCCACCTGGACAGGTGAGGCCCCCTCCTTCCTCCTCCCCAGAGGGGCTGCAGGGGCCATGTGGCCTTGGGGTCCACAGCCCATTACCATCATAAGCAGCCCTCAGCTGCCACCTCGGGGCTCTCCATCCAGAGCAGCCCGTGGATTAGACTTCACGCCCTCCCAGGCAGCCAAAACACTGAGGCCCTGGGGGAACAGCCTTCCTGGAGCACCTGTTCTTAGTGGGCAAGGTGGGCACTGCCCTTGATTCCTGAGATCCGTGGGGTGCTGCTTGCTGCCCACCCCAGCAAGGAGTGGCTGGGGTGGATGGTGAGTAGTGGGAGCTGGGAACACAGGAAGAAGGGTAGAGGGTTCCTTGTTGTGTATTTCAACGTGGAAAGTCATGGCCAAGAACTGGCCTGGGGGACCACGAAGGCTTCCTGAAGGAAGAGAGTGAGGGTCCCTTGTCACCTGTCTCCCAAGGGGCAACTCAGACACAGCGGGACGTGGTTAATACTAAATTCCGATCGACCCCTTGCTGCTGACCAGGTCGGGTGGGCGACACACACCCTGTGTGACAGTCGTCTGTTTCTGTGCCTGGAAAGGGGGTTCCTAGGCCTGCCCCTGGGGTCAGCTGGGTGTGGAGGACAGAGACCCCACCCAGGCCACAGCACAGCCTTGGGCTGCACCCCAGAACCAGAGTCAGCATCTAAGCAGATCCCGGGTGACTCCAGTGAGACGACAGACCTGAGGTGGTGACTGCAGAAGTCCCCAGGACTCTCATTTTCAACAACTTCACCCACTTCGAGCAACAGAGACAAAAAAAAAGGACAGCGATGGCCCCGAGCTAGTAAGGCCACTGCCCAGGGCAGTTTGTTACTAAAACAGGCCCTGCAGCCTAGGGGCGCCTGCACTGGGTAGGCGGGCAGGAGGAGGTGGCAGGGTGTGCCCCACCCGTCCCTCCTTGCCTGGCTTCTCTCCAGCCAGCCCCTCTCAACATCCTGTGTCAGCAGGAAGAGCTCACATCGGCATCTCCATTTAATTAAGCAAGTGGCCATGCATGCCGCGCCGCTCAGAAAGAGTTCCATTAAGAATGCTTAATTTAATTTAGTTTCATTTTAAATTTAGCCCTGAAATGAGGGCATGTTTTAGTGATTGGGTGCCTAGCAGGGCCGACGCCAGCACATGAGGCAGCGGGCGCATTCCACCCGTCTGTGCTGGCAGAGCCACAGCTGGCAGCTGGCTTAGACTGGGGCAGGAGAATGTGGTTCCCTGACGGCCATGGAGGCCGTGAGAATCAGCCTTGGGTGGCAAAGAGTCCTTTCTTTGCCTTTTTCTTGCCAGGATCCTGGACTTCCGCCGAGTCCCACCAGTGGCAGGCAGGATGGTCAACATGACGAAGGAGATCCGGGATGTGACTCGGGACAAGAAGCTGTGGAGAACCTTCTTTATCTCTCCAGGTACCCTTGTCCAGCAGCCCGTGGGGCCTGGAATGCAGTGACCTGGGTCACCTCTGAAAGAAGGTGCTGCAGAACACTGGTTCTCAGCCGGTGGCCCTTTGTAGGGACCACGCTCCCGTCTGTGAGTGTCCGACTACCCTGCACGTGAACTAGCTGCCAGAGGCCGTGTGGGTGTGGCTGCGTCACTGACCGCTTCCCTGTGGGAGCCACAGGGTTATGGCCACTGTCACCCACTGTTTATTTTGGTATTTGATTACTCATCTGCCCTGGCTACTTAAACTTGCATTGAAGGCTACCCTGACCCATCCACTCCTGAGCCCTTCCTGGCAGCAGCCCACACTGAGCCCCTGGCACTGGTGAACCCCGTATGCTGGCCTCTGGGAAGCCCCTTCCATACCCAGAGGTGCCCGGTGATCTCCACAGAGCGAGTGTAGTGATGGGCAGAGCCTTGTGGCTCATCACATAAATCCAGTAACGGCCTTTAATGAGCTGTGTCTTAGGGTTTGCTGGCACGTAAAAGCCCGACCTAAAAGCTCATCTCGTGTAGATGTTTCAGATCAATATACTCTTTCCTAACTGCATTCGCTGAGTTGTCAGAATCCAGAGCTGTGAACCCCTAATTTAATTAAGCTCTGTTTTCCTCACCCAGTACTCACCCAGCTCTTCATATGGTCTCTTCCTCTCAAGCCCATTCATAAGGGAAAAATAGGACAGATGTTCCCAAAGAAGAATGTCCCTGTTCCCCTGGGAACTGGTTGGAGGGGTTGAATAAGAGCCCTTATGTCTGGAGGGTCTTGGGAGGTTGGCCATCCCCAGGTTCAGCCCTGCCTGGGTTCTCCACTAGAGGACTGAAACTGGCCCCCAGCCGGGGACCAGGCTTGCTGCTGGGATCCTGGCATTTGGGCTCCTGTTCAGCCCACCCCCTGCCCAGCCATGGCCCTGATAATCTTCCTCCAAACCCATCATCCCCACACCCTCCAGCCCTGCTTTGTGTCCCCACTGCCTGTAGGAACTGATCACCTGGCCCCCACCTGCCATCAAATGCCTGACTGCTTCTTGTCTGTTGCCTTTTACAATTTTTACTTTGACCTTTATAGTGATATATTTCAAAGGCTAAAAAAAAATGTTAGAGAATAACTTTCCTGTTCTCAGGAACCGCCACCCAGCTTGGCAGTTGCCAACATTTTCCGCCCGGACCAATGGCTGTGTTCTAGACCAGGCCTCGTTCTTGGGCTGTTAAGTCTGGACAAAAGATAAATGCAGTCACAAGGCAGGAAGGAGGGAGGGGTCAGCACACCCCCTAACGCTGAACACATGCCCTTGCCAAGGCCATGCAGATGGATAATGTCATCCACTCTGACTGAACCTACTCCTACTGGGCAGAGTCTGCAGGTCCAGTGTCCAGGCAGTGGGTGAGGGTGAAGTGGGTGCCCCACAGCCATGGACCTGGCTGACAGCATCCCCACCCCCAAAGCCTTCTGCCAACAGCATGGACAGGGCGGCCAGCACCATTGAAACGTCCACTGCATGGGAACATTGGCAAGGTGGAGGGAACTGTATTTTCTACCTCCCATCACCCAGCACCTAGGAGACGCCTCTGCCTAGGCAGGAGGGCCCAAAGGAGGCCTCGTGTGCAGTGTGCTGTCACCAGCTTGTATTTTTAGGTCATTTTGTAATAGTGAAGGTTTATAGATTCTTTTTTCTGTTTTTGTTCTGTTTTGGTTTTTGCAAAGACTGAGTCAATTATTAGCATAAGCAGACAAATTAAGATACTCCACACCCAGTTTGGTTGACCTTTGGGATCTCTCCTGCCCTCAGCAGGGAGCTGTCCATTAGTGGAGTCCCCATGGCAAGGCAACCAATGGCTCCCATGGTGGTGGCATTGTGAACTCTCTCGCATTTCTGCTCAGCCGGTCCTGCAGCCTCCCCATCCCTGGTCTCTGGCTCTTGATCAAGATCACGTTTTCCCTGCTGGTCATCAGCTCCCATGAAACCCTGAGAAGCTTCCTTGGCCAGGGTGGCTCACCTGGCCAGCCACTTCTGGTCCCTGCTGGTCACTTCTGAGTGCAGCCTCCTGGGCCCTCGGTGCCCCTGACTGCACTGTGTCAGCGGATCTCTTCCAACAACCTTTGGAACATTCACTTCTTTGAAGCAGCAAGGTCTCAGGAGCCAGTTTTGATCTCATTTTAGAAAACGAAATCCGTTCAGCTTCATTTGCTTCATTTTTGCTTTGCTTGCACTTCTAGCCTATCCGATGCCAAAATTACCATCACTGCTTCTTGAGAGCCAAGTGTGATTGGAGAGGCTTTGATCCCAGCAGCCGCCCTCCTGCCTCTGAGCAGCTCTCCTCTTGGGGTCAGTCAGAAAGAGGAAGCCCAGGGGAGAGGCAGGGCCGCCTTGGAGCCAGTGTGAGCCCAGGCAGCCCAGTGCGAGGTTAGGACTGTGGAAGCCGTGTTCAGAGAGGACGGTGCAGTGCCCCACAGCTGCCTGCCTGTGAGGGGCAGGGCCGGTGAGAGCCTGCAGCTCCAAGGCCACAGTTCTCACTGGCCACACACCTTTGCTTTCTCTGTGAGTTCTGAGGGACACATCAGCACACTCCAATTATCTGTGCACTTCCTTGAGCTGGCCATGCCTGTGTGGCCTTCTGGGGAAGGACACAGGCCCTGAGCACTGCTGAGGGGCTTTGCCTGATGTTGAATTGGCTCTTCTTGCTGCCTCACTGGCCTGGGCTTGGACAGGGGCACTGTGTTGTCCACACCCTGCGTCCAGCTCGTGTGCACATTGAAGGACATGGGGTTTCCAATATGAGACCCTGCCAGCATCCAGGGCACCACCTCACATGGCAGCGTGTTCACCAGTGTCCACAGCCCTGAGATGAGGGCAAGGAGGACTGACGTCCTCCTCAGAAACATGCCTTGCTGCCATGCTGACCCTGCAAGGTTCCGACAGGTCTGTCCTGGGCCCTTGGGTACTCAGCAAGGGGCCATCCGGATCTGAATCCCTGAAGAAAGCAGACACTCATGGCTCCAGGTCGAGGCCAGCCCTGGGAGCTGACTGGCCCATCTTCAGAGGACAGAGGGTATGTGCTGGCTCTCCCAGCCAGCTGGATGCTGGCTTTCTCTCCTTTTCCTTGTTGGTGAAATGGAGCAGGACGAAAGCTCCTTCCTCCCCAGAGCCTGCCCTCTCCGGGAGCCTGGCATCCACTCAGCGAGGCTGTCCATGTACCTGGTGTAACCCTCAGCCCTGTGCAGGTGTGCCTGGCCCTCACTGGTCAGCTGGAAAGGGTCCTTGGCCTTCGGAGCCACCAGCCATACCCTGGGTGTCCCTTTAGAGGCAGAATTTGCACCTGCTGCAGAAGGAGCTGAGCTGTGAAATGCCCTTGCCTTTTAAGAGATACCATCTAGGGCCGGGGATTTAGCTCAGTGGTTTCGCCGCCTGCTGCACAAGTGCAAGGACCTGAGTTCGATCCCCGGTACCAAAAAATAAAAAATAAATAAAACAAACAAACAAAGAGATACCATCTAAACCAGCTCAGTGAGGGCGGGAGGCTATTAGAGTAATCGATTTCATGGCTCCAGCCAGTGAGAGATGGGATAAAGATTTTCCTCCCAGAAATGGAGCCGTTACTCAGCTTTGGCCGTTCTGTCTTCTGGAGGCTGCCAATTAACCTGTATTAACCCCAGGGTGAAGGCAGGCTGATTGCTCTTTGCTCTTTTGATCTTTGAACCATGGTAATGATATGGTGCTGGATGGATGGTGAGGCCGGGAAGGAAGGGAGAGGCAGGTGGTACGCAGCCAAGCTTGATGTGTGCCCCAGATGTGGGAATCAGCTGGCACCCTGGGCCTGCTCCGCAGAACTCTGTCCTACCTCCTCTGCTCTGGAAATGCTTGGCAGAGTTTGCATTCGACTCTTGGTCCTGACCTGTGGTCTGGGCGCTCTGGGAGCCTAAGGAAGATCCTAGAAAGGCCTGAGTGTGTGGCTCAGGAAGGAAGCAACATCTAGACACAGGCATGCATGAGAAGGTGCACAACAAGGGCCTCAGCTCCACCAGACAAACCAAAGCATAAAAACCCAGATTCAGTCAATAAATACATGTGGGAAGAGATCATCCTGGGGCTGCAATCAAGGTGGGATGGTATTCAGGGGCCCTGGCAGCAAAGTCATAAACCAGGGAGCTATCAGGCAGCAAGGACTTGCAGTTTTTAAACAGTTCTTTTTTTTTACTGAGATACAAGCAACATGCCACAAAATTCACTACTTTTAAATATATGATTTAGTGGCTTTGTCACAAGCATGATGCAGTGTAGCCACTACCATCCAGGGCTAGAATGGTTCTGTCACTCCAGAAAGAAACCCATACCTGCTGGCACCACCCAGATCCTCCCAGCCCCTAGCAACCTCCTGTCCACTCTGTAGATTTGCTGCTCTCGACGCCCTCTGTGAGTGGAGTCACACTGGTGACTTTCCTGGCCTGGCTTCTAACTGAGCCCCTGAGCTCAGCCTGTGTTGAATGAGATTTTTGTGGTCTGAAAATACTGCATTTGGTGGATCCATTGGTCAGCTGGCAGGGACTTAGTATGGTTTGCTGTTGTTCCCTCTTGAGCATAAGGAGTCTCTGGGATCGCATCTTCAGTTCTTGTACACAGGAACCTAGGGGTGGAATGGCTGGGTCCCCTGATGACACCCTGGTGGGGTTTGGGGCACCAGGCTGTCTTCCCACAGCCTCCCTATTTCACTCCCACCTGCTTCCTATGTTCCACGTGCTCGCCCGTACCTGCTACTGGCTGGTCTTTGGGTCAGAACCACCATAGTGGGTGTGAAGTGAAACTTCTGTGCAGATATGATTTGTTTCTCTGATGACCAGTGGTGCTGATAAAGTGCCTTCTCGTGAGCCTGTTAGCCACTTGTGTGTCTCTGGAGAAAGGTCCATTTGAGTCCTTTGCCCACTTATAAATTGGGTTCTTTTTATTATTGAGTCGTAAGAGTTCTTTACATATGCTGAACACTAGCTCCCCGTCAGATACATGATCTGCACATATTTTCTCCATTCTGTAGGCAACCTCTTCACTTTCTTCATAGCAAGGGCCATTTTTTGAGCTCTTGAATGTTGACTCTTGAATGCCATCCCCGATTCTGAGGGCGAGGCTGTGCGGCCTTGGAAGTCTTGCTGGTGGTATGGGGGCTGGAGGTGGTCTCCAAGGGCAGGAGGTCTGGAGGGGCCGTGGGATGACACATGGGGATAGGCCTGGCTGGGCACAGAAGGACCACCACTGGACCAGTGCATGTGACCTGGCCATCTCTCCCCCAGCCAACAACATCTGCTTCTACGGGGAGTGCTCTTACTACTGCTCCACTGAGCACGCACTGTGCGGGAGGCCTGACCAGATAGAGGGCTCGCTGGCCGCCTTCCTGCCGGACCTGTCACTGGCCAAGAGGAAGACCTGGCGGAACCCCTGGCGGCGCTCCTACCACAAGCGCAAGAAGGCAGAGTGAGTACAGGTGTAGGGTCCAGGGCCACAGGGCAGAGACGGGTAGCAAGGACAAGTGGTAGGGCCAGGAGGAGCTTCTGTGTGTGAGAAGCAGGAGCCTCGGAGGGGCAGACTGCTCCCAGGGTCGCTTAAGACATGTTCCTCAGGGGTTGAGCCCAGCCTTGGCTCCCTGTCCCCCTCATCCCTTGTAGGAAGGAATGTCCCCTGCTCTTTAAACCAGTCTGTCCCATGTGATATCTGGGCCCTGATTCTCAACAGTGACTCTCCAAATCCACACACCCACAGCTGATGATGGTAGCTTCCAGGCCTGATTCATGGAGGCAGGTAGAGGAGCATCTTGATCACGTCCTGGCCCTGTACTCCTGTTAATGTGGCCTCATAGCCCACAGTGGTACAGACACTTGGTCTCCACTGAGTCCTCTTTGAGGAGCTTAAGCCCACTGGCCTCTGCCCTCCTGAGCTGGGCAGCACCCAGACTTTAGTGTGGCCCTCCCTGACCACACAGAGGAGGACCCATTGTCTTGCACTGCCCCCTGCAGGTGGGAAGTGGACCCAGATTACTGTGAGGAGGTGAAGCAGACACCACCTTATGACAGTGGCCACCGTGTCCTGGATGTCATGGACATGACCATCTTCGACTTCCTCATGGGTATGACCAGCAGCCCAGGCCCAGGACCTTCACCCTGTCCTGACTGATGGCACTAGAGCTGACATGGGACATTGGGCTTGGGGTTCACGAGGGCTGGGTTGAGGTCTGCTGGGTGGGCAGAGGGAACTCAGTGCTGTCCCCACAGGAAACATGGATCGGCACCACTATGAGACCTTCGAGAAGTTTGGGAATGAGACGTTTATCATCCACTTGGACAATGGAAGAGGGTGGGTGCTTCTCTCCCCACAGTCCTGTAGGCTGATCCCCCACGTGGGCCCAGCCAGGCACAGGGTGCCAGCCCCAAGCAGAAAGGAGGGCCGCCCCCTCTGGACCCCTGCCACCTTGGGGAAACTGAGGGATGAGCAGGGCTGAGGAGTAGGTGGGGACTCTGTCTGGGGGAGGGTGGCCCAGACCAGCAGAGTGGGAAGCGAATAATAATAGCAAAAGAACATTCCTTCCAGAAGAGTGTCTGGTGTTTGCGGGGCCAGATGTTGCAGGTCAGCACTCGGAACCTGGATTGTCACATGCAGTCACATGGTCCCTGCAAAGACACAAGAGTGTCTAAATTGGGCCCCAGCAGAGGCCAGCCCCACATCTAGAGCCCCGTGTGGATGCTCAGCAGAGCACTGCCCGCCTCCCCAGCCTGCAAGGGCCCCTGATGGCTGTGCTTCCTCTGGCAGATTTGGAAAATATTCACACGACGAGCTTTCCATCCTGGTGCCTTTACAGCAGTGCTGCAGGTACGGGCGCCTCCCCTCAGCTCCCAGATGTCACCGTAAGGAGTGGGTCAGGTGGCGCCCCCGGCCCCTACACAAGGGTTTACATCTCTGAGCCCCCCATCCCGCCCCACTGCCCTGCTTCCCACCCCTCCATCAGCCCGGCCCCAGGTCCATGGTCATAGATGAGCTCCTCACCAACAGAGACCACTCTGGTGGCCTGACCACAGCTGTCAGGTCCTGCCTGGCCACTCCTGGGGGTCCCAAGCCTGTCCCTCCCCGTATGGCTGGACCAGGCTTGGGCACAGTGGTCTGTGGTCCCCTCAGGAGACATCAGCGTCTGCCTGATGCACAGGCCATCGAGCTGGGGGAGTCCTCCAGGACGGAAGGCTGGCCTTGCCCTGTGTCTGCCAGGCAGGACCCTCCTGGCCACACAGCATGGCTGCCAGTGAGGGTTTGATCTTGAGCCACTCTGTGGCTTCTTTCTCTGTGTCCAACTCTCTCTGTGGCTCTGTTGCCCTGACTTTGTCTTTCTGTCTCTGTCTCAGCCTGACTCTACCTGTCTCTCTGTCTCTGCCTCTCTCTGTGCCTGTCTGACTTTGTCTCTCTCTCTGCCTGTCTGACTTTATCTCTCTGTGCCTGTCTCTCTCTCTTTCTGTCTCTGCTTCTCTGTCTTTCTGTCTCTATCTCTGACTATCTCTCCTCTGTCTCTAACTTTGTCTCTGTATCTGTATCTATTTGTTCCCCCCTCTCTCCCTCCATCTTTCTGTCTCTCTGTCTCTCTCTACCCCTCTGTCTGTCTCTCTGCCCCCCCCCGTCTCTCTCTAACTCCCCACCCAAGCCCGCAGCCCTCCACTGACCTCTCCCTCCGGCAGGATCAGGAAGTCCACCTACCTGCGGCTGCAGCTGCTGGCCAGGGAGGAGTACAAGCTGAGCCTGCTGATGGCCGAGTCCCTGCAGCGTGACCGGGTGGCACCCGTGCTGTACCAGCTGCACCTGGAAGCCCTGGACCGGCGGCTCCGCATTGTGTTGCAGGCCGTGCGAGCCTGCATTGAGAAGGACGGGCTGGGCAGCGTGGTGGAGGACGACCTGGACACTGAGCACAGAGTGGCCACTGAGAGGTAGTGACCTGCCACCCGAGAGAGGGCAGACTTGGCCACACACGCCACTGGTGAATTCGATGAATTCAATGAATTCAGAGACAGGAGGACCGCGCCCACGTGGCTACCGGTGACCCTTCCACGTGGCCCCACCAGGATGTATTTCTTGAGTCTCTGAGACAGGAGAGGCCAGGAGGCCATGCGTACTCCTGGACAGGGCCTCCCCTCCTTCCACAGGGAGAGGAAACCTCTGCCGACTTCCATTTGGGGTTTATGTGAGGCACACATGTGTGCACTAACAGCCGTCTGCATGGAGCAGGGCTGCCTCCCTGTCCTGTGGCTCCTGCCCAGCAGGGTCACCATGACATTTGACACGTTTTCGTGCTCTAGACCTCATTCAAAGTGAAAACTCCTTTACCCCCACTCTGGGGCCTCAGCACTTTGAGGTGGGAGAGGGCTATCTAGGACAGGCTCCAGACGGATGGCACGGGCTGTGCTTGGACTCACAGGGGCCCAAGTAAGCACTGTGAAGCAGTGACAGTTACTCCAGCAGAGGCCGGGCCTTCCCGTTGTGACAGCGCCACTCCCTGCTGGCTTTGCTTTGGACACTTGGCATAAACCCATCACACAGGGTCAGCGGGCACCAAGCAGTAGGCGAACCTTCGCGGCATTCTTGTGGAATAGTTTGCAGTGTGGCAAAAGTGCAATAAAGATATGGCAAGCGTATGTTTCCAGCCTCGCTGGGGTGTGGCCTTCACCCTGGCTCCTGTCCTCCGTCCCAGAGAAGCAGGCCCGGAGCCAGACATGGCAGAGGCCCAGCTTTCTTGGTGCCCAGGTGGCCCAGAGCCCACAGCCTGTGGGACTGCAGAGGGAGCTGTCTGCTAAGCTGTGGGGTAAACAGGCTGGCGTGAGGCCTGCAGTCTCAAAACTGAAGGACACCGTCCAAGCCCAACCTGGGCAAGTCAGTGACATAGTGAGACCCCGTTTCAAAATAAAAAGCAATAAAGAGGGCCAGAAGTGTGGCTGGGTGCAGAGGCCCTGGGCTCAATCCTCGGTGTCACACAAACAAAAGCAGGGGGCCATGGGCTGAGGATAGAGCAACACCTTTCCACCCTGTGGAACTCTCGGAGAAGCTAAAGCCGCAGGAGGCCTCAGAGGGTGTCATGCCGTGTCCACCACAAAAGCCACAGGGTGGCTGCCCTGAGCCAGGGCAGCTGAGGGCCGAGACCCCCCACTGATCCTGCCAGGAAGCTCTGCCCTCCCAACAAGCAGGTGCTGTGGGGCAGAGGGGGCTCCCCAGAGAGGCAGGCCAAGGACGGGGTGGAGGAGGGCCTGTCACACCCTGTAGCTGAGTCAGGAGGATCCTGGGCAGAGGGTGTGGCAGGCACTTCTGCTCAGGTACTCAGCCACAGAGGGTGGTGGCTTCTTGGGTGCCGGGCCCCAGTAGATCACTGACCAGACCATCATTGGTCTGTGAGGCAACACTGCAAGAGCAGATTTGTGTTTCTCATCTTATGGGTGGGGAACTGAGACGAAGACAGGTGTCTGGCTGCAAAACCCATTTAGATGCATTTCTTTTCTTTTTTTTGTAACAGGGATCAAACTCGGGTCCTTCCACTTGCAAGGCAGGTGGCAGAACCACTGAGCTAAATCCCCGGCCCATGCAAAACCCATTTAGGTTCCTGGAACTGCAAAGCCAGTGCTGGAAACTACAGGAGCTTGGGTGGGCTCAGTTGTGGGCTTCAGAGCCCCAGACCACCAGGGAGATGTCAAAGGGAGTGAGAGGTGACAAGGCCCCAAGTCTGCCTGCTGCTCAGAGCAAGGCCCACACCCCAGGCCCAGGCTGCTCAGCTGCTCTGGCTCCTCTCTGCCAGGCAAACTCTGGCAGACTTCCAAACTGGAGAGCATGGATATATACCCGAGCCTGAGTCCCAGCTGTCAGCTGTCAGGGTCACAAAGCTCAGGAGTCCCAAGACATCAGCATGGGAGCGGCAGTCACCATGGCTTTCACTAAGACCCCTTGTTGGTCAGCGACCTATGAGCCACAAAGCCCTGTCCTCTTGCTGAGCTGCTGGGCCATGGTGGGGACACACAAACATATAGCCAGTCGCAGCAAGACCAAGGAGATGGAAAGGGGCAGAAGTCACAGAGGCAGATGTGCCACAGGGCATGAGGGAGGCATGTGCAACTCTGCATCCTAGCTAGAATCCCAACTCCAAGTGACTGTTTAAAGACAGGGCTTCGAGGAGGTGATTCAGGCTAAACAAGGTCACTGGGGTGCCCCGAATCCAATCTCACCAGGCTCCTTTATTGAAGAATAGACAGACAGGCAGAAGGTGGCTTCACCAGGGAACAGGCCTGCTGCACATTGACTTTGGACTTCTGGCCCCCTGGACAGTGAAGATACAGTTCCTACTGTCCTCCAGGTGGTGCCCAGCTGGCTGAGCAGATGCCCTCCCCAAGGAGAGGGATCTAGTGTCTGCAGGGTAAGGAGCCAGCTCAGGGCAGGACAGAGGTGCAGAGAGAGATGGGGAAGGAGCGGCGTGTAGCCTGGAGCCTGCAGGCCTCGGCAGGGAAGGTACCAGGTGTTCTTAATCAACAATGATGTCATTAGTGCTTGACAAGTCTTCTGTGGGAGGTGCTGGGATCCGAGGAAGCTGTCACCGACATCCAGCTGCCCAGCCAGGGCTGCAAGAGGGACCTCGAGAAGACCCAGAGCTTGCTGACCAGCTAGAGGTGGGGACTCGTGGCTCTCACTGAGGAGGGCAATGACTCGCATCGCCCACTGGTGTCCCCTGGCCAACACCTGAGCCAGGTGTAAAACGTGGGGCTCTGGCCTGGGGCCAAACAAAAGCCCCGGCCACAGATGAGAATGTGACCCTGGGCCACGCCTGGCTCAGATCAGCATGTGGCAGCTGGGTGGAGGGGACAGGCAGGACTGCTGCTAAGCAGGAGCAGGCACCCCCCAGCAGCAGAGAGGACAGATGTCAGAGTGACAGGCTCCTCACTGTGACCATGAGCAATGGGCAGGAGTCACCACCTTAGGGCCCAGGAGGGCCAGCTTGAAGGCCAGCTGGGCACTGGAGACCAGCAGGGAGGCTGGGAGAGCCTGGGCACCAGACAGCAAGAGGGTCCCTGGAGGAGAGGGGATGGGTGACCTCCAGCCCGCCAGGGGCATCTTCGGCCTTCCTGATGGAATTCCAGAAACTGCTGTGCAGCAGAGTGGCAAACGGGCTTCATCCCTGCAGTGCAGCCCCTGAGGATGGGTAGGGACCCACTCCACCAGCGACTTCTAGTGATAGCTCAGCCTGTGCCGGAGGTGGCAGCCCCACGATCAGAATACAACTCAGGACAAAGGAAGAAAGGACAAGGCCAGGAGGCAAGGACAGGTCCCAGGAGATGCTGGCCCCAAGGGACAGAAAACAGCCAGGGGGAAAGTGAACCTGGCCCAGGAGAAGAAGGGTTTCCGAGGGAGGAGGCACAGGTGGCTGTGAGGGCCCACAGAGTTGGGGTGGGGAGTATCAGTGGACACCAACCCAAGTTTAAACACAAGGAGTGTGGCTAGAGCCTGTGACCCAAACCCAAAGCAAACACAGCCGGAGGAACTTACAGCTGTGATTCTCCCTGGGCCTCCAAGTGCAGGACAGGCTGTTTCCATTTGACCTATGATGTCACGTAGGACTCAGGACACCAGTCATCCACTGCTGTGACACAAATTTGAGGTAAAGTGTGACAGCACTGGGCCCCGGACACTGCAGGCCCAGAATGGCCACTCCCGTTGCCTTCACTCCCCGCAGTGACTCTGAGAAGAAACCATTGTACCCGGGATGCCTCCTTCACAGCTTTGCAAAACCAGTGCCCCAGATGGGAACTGAGCCCAGAGGTGCAAGGGACAAGGGTATAGCCACTTCCTGTGAGAGTCCAGAGGCCTGGGAGAAACCAGTGGGCTAGGATTCCAATGGGACCTCTAAAAACTGGAGAGAAATGAAACAAGACCCCTCCTCCGCTGGCCTGGGATCCAATTCGGAGGATCAAGGGTAAGATGGCGGCACTCCCTGAAGAAGCCCCAGGGTGGCCAGGACAGGGACCCTTCTCCTTGAATTAAGGTACATGGATGAACAAGCAAATAACACAGTCTGGTGAGCGACCTTTGCCCTTGGGGCCACCAGGCAACACAGTGCCATGGCTGCCAGGAAATGGGTTGGCAGAGGGCAAAGGAACCAACCACAGCTGAAGGACTGCCCTGTCCCAAGGTGAATCTCAAGGCACCTGCACTAGGCTCCCAGGCTCCTCAACCCCTAATCCACAGGTGGAGGAGGCTGCCTGGGGAGCAGAACTCCAGAGGCCCTGTTCAGGAAAACCCGGTGGATGAGAACCAGATGCCAAAGGCAGTCAGGTCTAGGATTGTGCAGAGTGCAGTATGCTGTGACTCAGGGGCAGAGTGTATCTTGGCAACAGAGGCAGGAGGAAGAGGTCTGCATGCTGTGGCCACCTTCCGGTGCCTTGAGAAAGGCACCTGGCCTTTGGCAAACATATGCAGAGTCTGATGTCAGTCAAGTGTCGGGTGTGAAAGGCCTGACTTCAGACCTTGTTGGTTCTACTGGGCTTAGGGTGTGGGCCAGGTGCCCTGACAGGAGGGTTCCCGCACCCTGTTCCTTCCTCACTCTTCTGAGCTGTCCTAGAAATCACTTGCTCTTGGATGAAGGGGTTCATGGCCAGCATAGGCTGCCACTTGAAGGGGAGACTGGCCTGGCTTCAAAGCCTAGGACAGAGGGCTCAGGGCCACCTGGTGGGGGCAGTGCGGTGCCAGTGCCGAGGCCAGTCTGCCCTCCAGCCTCCACCAGGTTCAGGGCCAGCCCGCGGTACTGTGGTGGGGGCTTGGGTCAGTGGCCAGTGCGGGCGTGGATCACGTGGGCAGGTGAGGCCCAGCTCATGCCTGGTCCCCTTGCGCCATCTAGAGGACAACAGGAGAAAAATAAGACCTGGGTGTCTAGGAGCAGCTTGTGCCCCAGCTCAAGGCCAGCCAGCCTTGTCTTCGAATGTTCCGCTCCAGGGTGGCCCTGCTGGGCTCTCACAGCCAGGCCCAAGCAAGGAGCCTTGGTTTGGCCCTGCGTTGTCACCCAGACGTAGCAATGTCCTGACATTCCATGAATCCCAGCTGGATAAACAGTTCTCCATGACTTGTATCCTTAAAGAGCTGCACAGCAGCAAAGATTTACAGACACTCCTCAGACATAGACCAAGAAGGTCCGGATTCAGCTAGAGGGAAATGGAAGCTATGGAAGTTGGCTGAGCCTCTGGGAGCTTCTGGAAGGAAGCTGTGACCCCCCTCCCCCATGGCACCACAGGGCCTTTGCACAGCCAGGATCCCATCCTGGAGTCCACTGACCCGTCCCAACCTCTTCACTTTATAGTTTCTGTTCAGGGGACTGCCAAGAGTCTCTCCTGTGGTCTGTGCTCTGGGTGCAGCAAACCAAGATCATATGCTGTCAGATCCCCTGGCCAATGCCCCCTCCCCACTGGCCTGGTCACTCCACAGGGACAGCTTGCTTTGACTCTGTGTCAGCCTAGCACAGTGGCCAGCATCTCACAAATCCTCCCCATGTGCCCCGACCATCCTGCTCCACTTCTCCTTGGCCTGCACTCTTGGGGACTGGGTGGTCTACATGCACTTCCAGTCTACATCCCCCGCACGCCCCGATATCTGTTGCCCTCTGAGTCCTTGGACCCTGTGGGTTGCCCAGAGCCCCAGGGAGCTGCGTCCCAACTGCAGCCTTGGGGCCCAAGGCCATCCCAAGGGTCTTAGAGATCAACAGGAAGCTCGAGGGATTAAAGTTAGGATGGGGATTAAGGGAAGGGGGAGGGGGAGGGGGAGCTGGGTTAGAAACACTGTGGCCCTCGGGTGCCCTCTCCTGCAGGGAAAGCTGAGGATCGCCCACCCCGACTTCAGGCCCTGCCCACTCATTGGTGTGCTCTGCCCCCCACGCCCACCACCATCCTGCTCATCGCTGACTTGGAACTGCAGTCACCTCCCCTGGCTGAGCCATCTAGGGGGGCACCCAAGGAGGGTGGGTAGAGGAAGTCAGTGCAGCAGGAGTGACCAGGTGGGTGTTCAGGAGGGCATACAAGGGGTCCTGGCTTCAATTCCAATGGCCTTTGGACCCCAAGGACAGGTCCTCACAGGGCTTGACTCCAGACCTCCAGGGACCTCAGTATGTTGGTCTGAGCCCCATGTGGTGACAGGGCAAAGCTCCACCTCCACCCGGATCACACGCTTGTCCCCCAGCCAGGATACAGGGCCCCTTGTTCTATTCCCTGCCTTCCTGTAGGTCCCAGCTGGAAGGAAAGCAGACGACCATCCAGGCGGAGCCCCTGCAAGCTGAGGCCACTGGGCTCCCAGAGGTGACCCTTCCCCTGTGGCCCGTTTTCCATCCCTATGCCACTGGAGGGACAGAGCTCCAGCAGATGCCCTGGACTCCAGGGCCAGCAGCCCCTCTCGTAGCCCCTGCCTTCTCCAGCCCTGGGGTGTCCCCAGGCAGCCAGTCTCCTGGGTCTGTCCAGTCCCCCTGTCCTGCAGAGGCTGCCAGAGGGGTCTAGGATGAGGCACAGGCCCTGGGGCACAGAGGACTCACCAGGAGTATACAAACTCACCATACAAACTGGCCTTTCCTGCCCCCAAGTGGGTGAGTCCGGATGAAGCCACATGGACATTCCAGGTACTGCATTTCCAGTTTCGGGGTAGGTGTAACTTTCACGCCAGCCTCTGAGAAATGTCCAGAGGAAGAAAGTGTGAGCCCTATCACCAGAACCCTACCATCTAGGGACACCGCTGAGGCTGGAGACGGGGAGGGGAGGCCAGCCAGAGTCCAAGCTACCCAAGCCAGGCCTGAGGACCCTGCAAGGGGGGGCAGGAGGGCCCAGGACACCCCAAGGGACCACACTCCTGCCTCACAGATGTTCTCTGGTTCATCCGGGCCTCCCCAGTTTAACAAGAGCTGGTCTCAGATTCCTCCCCACAAATGCAGTCTCCACGCAGCTTCCATCACAAGTAACGGTGGCTTTGTCCCTAGGCCCCTCAGGCTGGCCCAGGTGGTCCCACTCGGCCCTCAGGCCCCTCACGTTCCTATCCACTCCACCTTCAGAATGTGGCCCTGGCCTTTACCCCCTGCATACACCTGGCACAGCACCCCTGCCACCCCTGCTCTTGAACGTCCCCTGAAAGGGTGGGCTCCCAGGCAGCAGCCACACAAGATGGAGCAGGTCACATCGCCCTCTGTGCCAGCCACTGCGTGCACGTGGCCTCCAGGTCCCTTCCGCCCCCCCATGTCCACATTCCTCCTGTCCTCAGCCCCTCTCTGTCCGTGGGCACGTGGCTGCCCCAGCACTTCGGCCCTCTGCTGTCTCCTCTTGCGCTATGGGGTCCCCCTGCTGGGTGTGCACACTTTCTCATGCCCTAGACCTAGGTGCACTCACTTTTGTGCCCATGGTGTATATACACTTGCTCACATCCATCAGTGTGAGCTCCAGCGTGGGTGTGCACATGTTCACATCCCTTCCAGGTCTTCTCCAAGTGTCGTCCCACAGCACAGCCTCTTGGGACTAACACAATGAGATTTGCATGCACACATTCGTGCATGGGCCTGTACACACACATCTACCTGGATCCTGACTCTGCTTTGTCTTTTCACCAGAGCACATTTTTCTTCTAAATTACATTGACCACTTTTTTGGTTTTTTTCTTGTATGTATCATGTTTTTGATGTCATATCAGAGAAATCTTTGCCTGACTGAAGATCGATCCAGACATTTTATAGTTTTTTTAGTACACGTTTTAGTATACACGTTTTAGTTTTTTAGTACACGTTTAGTATAGTTTTTTGCAGTACATAATGATTACACTCATCATGGGAAATTGCTACATGCACATGACACATGGCGATTCCTTTTACTTCTTCCCTCCTTTTCCTCCCTCCTTCCTCCACCTCTTGATCCCCTTTCTTTTTACAAAACTTCTCTGTTTTCTATCATTTCTCTTTTATTTTTCTCTTTAATTTATTTATATTTTGAGTTTCACATAAAAGAGAAACCATGTGTTATTTAAGCTTGTGCGTCTGATTTATTTCACTTAACATTATAGTCTCAAGGTGCATCCATTTTCCTACACGTGACTCAAGTTTATCCTTCTTTATGTGACAGTAGTACTCTACTGTGTATACTACCCTTCTTTTATCCATTCATCTGTTGATGAATACAAAGGCCTCTTCCAAAGTTTAGCTATAAACATGGGTAGGCATGTATCACTGTGATAGAATGCCTTTAACTCTTTTAGGAAGATACCTAGAAGGAGAATCACAGTGTCAAATGAAATGTCTATTTGTAGTTTTTGAGGACTTTCCACAGTGATTGTATTAATTTACATTCCCACCAACAACGTGGAAGGGTTTCTTTTTCCCCCTAGTCTTTTCAGTGTTCATTATTTGATTTCTTGAGAGCCATTCTTTCAGGAGTAACATGGAATCTCAGTGTTGTTTTAATTTTCATTTCTCTAATGGTCAGAGATGTTGCACATTTTTTCATGTATTTATTGGCCCTTTGTACTTTTTCTTCTGAGAAGTGTTAATTCATTTCAGTTGCCCATTTTTTAATGAGTCTTCTATTGGGAGTGTCTAGTTTTTTTGTTGTTGTTCTTTGTATTTTCTAGGTACTAGTCCTCTATCCACGTTGTAGCTGGCAAGAAAAACTTTCCCATTCTGTAAGTTGTCTCTTAACTCTGTCACTTGTTCCCTTTGCTGTGCATAAGCTTAATTTGATATAATCCCATTTGTTAATTCTTAATGTTATTTCTCATACAACTGGAGTTCTGTTCGGACAATCCTTGCCTATGCCTATGTCTCCAAGAGTTTTACCTACTTTATCTGCCAGCAGATTGTTTCTATTTTAATATTCACATGTTTGGTCCATTTTGATTTTAGTTTTATACTTGGGTCAAGGATCTATTGTGATGAATTTCTGTGTAGGAATTAGGGTTCAGGGATAAATTTGTATTTATACAACTTGTGCTCTGAGCTGGGACCTGTGGTCTGATGCATCTCACCAGTTTGGGGAGTTTCTAGCCCATTGGCTCTGCACGATGGTCCCTGTCCTGTTTCTTCTGGCTCCTCTCCTGGCTCCTCCCCCTGCTCACTCCCTATCCTGACCCTGTCCCCCACAGTGGGTTGCCCGCTCTATGTTCTATTTGAGAAGTTTTCAGTTCACTGACATTTCCCCCTGTGTAGGGTTCCTAACAAGCTCTAAGACCACACTTGTCGCTGTTACTGAGTTTTCCATTTATAACACCTAAACGTTTCGTGGCTCACTGAGAGTCTCCACCCAACCTCACGCAGCTCATCTGCAGCCTACTGCATTCGTGGCTATTTTTATCACCAGCTGGCTGTGCATTGTCTCATACACTGGCCAGGTTCTGTTGAATGCTTTGTCTCCTAACAACATGCTGCTTCTGTTAACCCACAGGTCTTGTGAGTTCCAGGCTGGACTTTGGGCTTCCTGTTTAGGAAGCGGCAGAGAACTGACTGATACTCATGCCCAGCCCTGTGGCAGGTCCTTCTATCAGGGTGGCAGGGTGATGATCCACATGCTGCAGGCTGGATTCCCCCACCACCTGGCCTTGTGCTGGGATCAGGTGCTTGCTGGGGGATTTGTCTCTGTGTCTGTGCCCTGTCTTACAAGTCCCTCCACTCCTCCTCATCCTCCACAAACTTGACCCTCACAGGCACCCTTCCTCCTGAGAATCATGGGGCCATGGGAGGGCCATTACCCAAGAACCCAGCTGGACTTGCTCGTAGGTGTTTGGAGCCCACCCTACAGTCCCAGCACCTCCCCTGAGTTTGGCTCCTCTACCCCAGCCTCATCTTCAGTGGGCTCAGGAGAACTTGTGACCTTGCAGGCCACCCTGGTATCTCATACTAGAGGCTGTAATACCCTTCCCTCAATAGTTTCTGAGGTCCACTGACCTTGTTTCATTCTGCTTGTGTTTTAAATGGATATTGTGCTTTAATTTGCCTCTTTAAACAGTCTCAGCCTTTTTTTAAGTATTTTTTATTGTGGTTAAGATACACTGCATAATGTTTTTCATCCTGTCTGTGAGTGCAGGGTTGACGTGGCCTTGATGCTGTCCCCAGCACCACTGTCTGTATCCCCAAATTCCCATCATCCCCAACATGAACTCCATACTTTGGAAACAAACACATCCCTTCCCTCTCTCCTCCAGCCCCAGTAACTTCCCTTCTGATCTCCATCTCTATGAAGGTGCCCATGCCAGGGACCCCAAGTGAGAGGAACTGGGCAGTATTTGTGCTTTGGCGCCAGGTGATTTCCCTGAGCCTGAGGTGAGGAGGTGCATGTACCTTCATACCGCACAGTGAGCAGCAAAACTCTCGGAAGAAAACACTGGGGAAAATCATCATGACCTTGGGTTTGGCAAAGACTTCTTGAATGTGATACTGGAAGTAGAGGCAACCAAAGGAAAAAGATAAACTGGACTTCATCAGAATCAAGCTCTTCTGGTCCTCAAACCCCCCGCCCACACACCACGTGAGATGACCCCTGAACAAGTCACATCTCTCACCAGGGCTGAGCATCCTTATTTTAAGCCATGAAGTTTTTGTCAAATTGTTCTATAAGATTTGTCTTATCAATTGGAAATTCCTTTTCCAACCGTTTGTTCTGAGTTTTCCACCTGTTGATCCTTCACATTAGATTTCCATGCGTGTCTTACAGTTTTGGCCCACAGGCTCACTTTATGTGGAATATTCTTTGGCTCTGCTTTGTTCCCTCTTATTCTCCCTCTCTGATTCCATCACCCCCTTAGACTGCCATGGCACATTGGATTTTTCCAAATAGGATTGCACAGCAACACCCATCCCACCTGCTCATCTCACCACAAGACCTTACACTCATTTGGGAGGCAGCCTGCATTCTCTGCCTAGATTTGGGTGAGCCTGTGTCTGGGGAGGAGGTAAGGTGGGAGATCATTGAAGCTGAGTCATAAAGGGCGTGCGGCCACTACCTGGAGTCCTGTGCACATTATATAAGTGGAATCATAAAGTACATAAACCATTGAGATTGCCTTTTCACCCCAGTAGAGATTCTCCTGTGTTTTGTGCATCATGAGTCCCTTCCTTCTCCTTGCTGAGTGGTGTCCCATGGCAGGGACACTCAAGTTCACCTAACCAAGATGTGAAGGACATCTAGGCTGTTCCTGATTTGGGGACACTGCAGACACAGCAGCTGTGAGCACTGGTTTGCAGGTGTCTATGTGAACACGGCCCAGGTGCACTCTGGGTAACCCCAGAGTCTGTAATTGCTGGGTCACATGGCTATTGCACGTTTGGGTTTTTGTTGGTTTTGTTTTGTCTTTGTGGTGCTGGGGGTTGAGCCCAGGGCCTTTGCACTGACCTACATCTTAGCCCTTTTTTTGAGACTGGATCTCTCTAAGTCACTAAGTTGCCCAGGCTGGATGTAAACTTGCAATCCTCCTGCCTCATAGTGCTGGGAGCACAGCTATGCACCCTCATGCTTGACTTACACATTTACTTTTGTAGGACACTGCCAAACTGTCTTCAGAAGGACTGGGCCATTTCACATCCCCTATTCCAGCACTTTAATTCTGACGTCTGCCGGAGAGGGCAGTTCTGACACTGAGACTCAGGACAGAGCAGAAACCAGACAGTCACAGGTCCAAAGCAGAGGGACAATGGCAGGTCCACCGTGGTAGCTTGCCAGGCTTCTCTGAGGACCCCCAGCACACCAAGCCAGGAAGGTGGGTGCCCCTCTTTACCAAGGGCAGCGGGCAGCACCAGGCCCACCTGGGACTACCAGCTGGATGAAGCAGCAGTCACCCCAGAGCTCAGGCTGCTGCTGTGAGGGGGTTTCCCAGGCTGTCACAGGCTCCCTGCTGAGGCAGGCTCACGGACACAGCTCTGTTACACTTCTGCAGGTTACTGAAAAGCACTTCCTCTGGGGAACCCAGCCTTCAGGTCCCACCTCCTCCCCCAGCTTCTAGGTGGCGTCTCTCCTGCATACACTTACCCACTCTGACCCAGTGCTTTGGAGACAGAAGCCCAGCCCAGTGGAGGCTCCTGATGAAAAGTCCACCTCCCAGGATGCAGATTCTTCGCCCCAGGGCAGGCCAGCGCCCCTGGGGACACCACTTCTGGGCAGGGATGGACAGTGGGGCGGTGCTGAGCCCCTGGCCCTGCTCCTCCTGAGGCTGGACTCCAGGATCCCGCTGGACCCCAATCTGGGGCGGGGAGAGGCAGGGTCCAACTCCACCCCGGGACCAAGCGCAGCAGAGAAACGCTGTGCTCCGGACTCGGGCAAGGCCGCCCCGCCCGTGGGACCCCCGCGCCCCCACCCCGCGGGTCACGGGTGGCACGGGAGCTGGCTCCTGCTCCGCACGCCGGGGCCTCCCCAGCTCCGGATTGGACGCGAGAGGGCCGGGCGGGGCGCGCTAGTTGCAGACTCCGCCGGGACGCTGCACGGAAGCCGCGGGCAGCGCGGAGAAGTTGCCGCGATGTTCGACAGCTCGCAGTACCCCTACAACTGCTTCAACGACCACGACGACGACTACCCGGCCGGCAGCTCGGACGAGGAGAAGCGGCTCACGCGGCCCGCGTACAGGTGAGGACCGCGTCCGGCGGTGGGGCTTGGGGACAGAAGGGGCAGCAGGGAGAGGGGCTGGATTCGTTAGAGCGGGCTCCGGGAAAGCTCGGGAGTGGCGCACTTTGGGGACCCCCGGGTGCGGACGGTGCGCCCGCCCGTGTCCCGCGTGACCCCAGCGCGTGTCTGTCGCCGTCCTCAGCTACATCGCGCTCATCGCCATGGCCATCCAGCAGAGCCCCGCGGGCAGGGTGACACTGTCGGGCATCTACGACTTCATCATGCGCAAGTTCCCCTACTACCGCGCCAACCAGCGCGCCTGGCAGAACTCCATCCGCCACAACCTGTCGCTCAACAGCTGCTTCGTCAAGGTGAGACCCCACCCCCACCCGCTGCCCCGGCCCGGCCCGGGGTCAGCGGGGCGCCTCGTCCCTGGTGACCCTGGGACGCTTTCCCTGCGCGCGCGGGCCACTGTCACCCCGCCGCGCTGAGCAACCTGCCACCCCACTCCCCACCCCTGAGCAGGTGCCGCGGACCGAGGGCCACGACAAGGGCAAGGGCAACTACTGGACGTTCGCGGGCGGCTGCGAGTCGCTGCTCGACCTATTTGAGAACGGGAACTTCCGGCGTCGGCGACGGCGACGCGGCCCCCGGCGGGAAGGGACCAAGGCAGGACGCGCAGAAGGACCCCCGGGTCCCTCGGAGCCCGCCTTGGACCACGCCCCCTGCCGCCAACCCGTGGCACCACCCGCCGGCCCCGCGGCCCTGGGGAATGACAGCCGCGGGGAAATCAAGTTCAGCATCGACTACATCCTGTCTGCACCAGACCCCTTCCCCGGGTTCGCGTCACCCTGTCACGCGCAGGAGGGCAGAGGCCCTTCGCTGGAGCCCCAGCAAATGAGTCTCTGCTTTTGAGCAGTGTGAGCCCGGGCTGAGGCCAAAGCTGCAGAATCAGCCTGGGGTCCAGAACCTCCCCTGGAAGCAGACTTCAGCCCCCCTGGAACCAAGACGCTCCCGTATCCCTGTCTTCAGACTCCTTCCCAGTTGATACCCCAGGGTGAGGGGACCCAGGAGACTGTCTCGTTGACACTGAAACCTTATTATGCATTCAGAGAAAGTTCCTTACAGGGTACCCACTTGGCTCCAGCCTGACTTCGGGGTTTGCTGTGGATTCGTGGAGCACCTCTCTGAGGAGTAAAACCAAGGAACTGTTCCCCAGAGTTGGGACGAATTTCCTTCCAGGTACTGTGAGATGTGGCTGCATGGACAGCCTGTCCCAAAGTTGTTGGTGTGCCCAGTAAGCAGCTAGCACCTTCTGGCTAGCACCTTCTGTATGCATAAAGCTAACAACAAACGTGAGACAGGCATTCATTGGTCCACGAAGAGCGGTTACTCCCAGGTTTAGGATGGGGTCCCTGTTTGTATGATGTGGTCTATGGGAAGAGATGAACCTATCCTGTGCATTGGCAGAATGTTTTCGGTAACAATTTTCAAAGTCCCTTGCAGTTTTTATACAGGAAAGAAGGAAGGGTGGGAAGGAGGGGCCCAAATTTGGAGGGACACTGGGGTAAAGTCTAGTCTTGGTGGTTCTGAAACGGGAGTAGGCTCCCATTCAGCCTGGGCTGTTTCTTGAACAAGCGGGTGCCCTAGCAGGCTGTTGCCAGCACTGCTATACAAAGGTGCAGGTTCGTGAGCAGCCAAAGTAAGTATACTCCATTTGAAATGTAAATGATTTAATTACTTCGTAGAGTGGAGCAGTTAGACGGGCAGTTTTAAAAACACAATTGCACACAGTGAAACTATTTGACCAACCTTATCATTTTTCACAAGCCCATTTTTGCAGAGTTAATTGCTTTCCGTGACTTAATTTGAACATTAGTATGGATTACACCTAATCTGATTCGCTAGGTGACAAAGATTGGTTAATTCGGTGAGCGACAAAAACATACCTAACGAGGCTGTCTGTCTGGATTGGAAACTACTGTCTTGCTTTATTGGACTCTTAAAAACAGGCTGGGTATGTCGGAAGGAGGGCAGGCAGCAGAGACAGGCGGGAGCCAAGCAGAGACCCACTTGGCCCTGGTAGCATTTCTATTCAGAAGGCCTGACATTTCACTAACTCCAAGTATTCCTTTGTTCATCTACCCTGTAAATAGAGATTCTGCATGTTTCTTTCATCATTTTGGAAAGAGGGAAGAAGACATTCCTAACAAATGCTTGATAAAGGGAGGGTGAGATGTCCATTCCCTGGTTTCCAGGCCCAGCCTGTGCTGAAAGCCACCCCTGGGTCTTCAGGAGAAGGGGCAGCTTCCATGCTGCTTGCTGATAGCAGAAATGAGAGGGTGCAGACACCTCTCCTTTGCAAATGCCAGCTGCTCGTTTCCAGAACTCTTTGCTGGGAACATGCCAGCTCTCTGGTGGGCTCCCTGTGCCAGCTAAGCACGTCTGTGGCCCACCTGCCAGCCCTGGGGGTGGCTGCTGCCACTCTGTGCCCATTTTACGGACGAGGTCTGCAGAGCTCCTTGCTCTGTGGTGCTTGTGCAGGGTGTCAGACGGCCACATGCGTGTGTGTGTGTGTGTGTGTGTGCGCGCGCACGTGTCTGTCCTGTGTGTGTTGTGTTTGTCTGCAGTCCTACTTATGTCCCTTGATCAGATATGCTAAAACCATCGTGCTAAATTATACTAGACATGATTTAGATGGTGATGAGATGCACATAGTACTATACATAGATGTATGGCACAGGGACTGTCCAAAGATATATTTTTCTGGTACCAACTGAGCAAATAAAATTTGCATTTCATTTTTTGGGTTCTTGCTTTCTTCCTGCACTTTGTTCTAGTTCGCAAAGCCTGACTTGAAACAGAAAAACCTTTTCCTCTATGCAGGACACCCTTTGGAGGCTGCATCCTCAGAGCGGGAGGAATTCTTAGTGACCTGTCCCCTCTGCACACACAATCACAGCCACAAACCACCTGGGCGGCCGGTTGGAGGAGGCAAGGGGCAGCACCAGGCAGAACCTGTGTACTCTGAGGTGTAGCATTTGCTTTGCAAAGGATATCAATCATGTTTTTAAAAGCGAAGGGACATTTTCAATTTGCCAGTGTGTGATATCCTGCGACTTCAAAAATGTTCCCAGCCCTTGGAGTGAGTGGCATTTAATACCAACAACATAACAGGGGTGAGGGCTGGCTGTGACCTATTCAAATGTCGCTGCCACTACGCAGCCTTGCCCAACGCAATTATAATTAAATACTTTATGCCTCTCTTGCAAATCTGCAGATTGATCATCGATATGTACATTCCCACCACATTACCCGGGAGCAGATGTCTGCCACTCTCGCGTCATGGATCACCAGGTTTCCATTAACAAAGTTGGGAGGCGCTGCGGAGCGGGGTTCAGGGGAAATGTGTGCAAATTACCATAGTCCCGACCAAAGTTCCTGGGCTGGGCAGCACTAGGCTGCGCACTCATTTTCCCGAGCCACCAGGAGATTTTAGGGCGTCCCTTCTCACTGCAGCTGGGCCGAGGCTCCTCCACCAATGCCACAGGGTTACGGAAGAGCCCCTGAAAGTTCCCACCACCCAGCCTTCCCATGGGTGGAGGGAGATGGCCAGGTCCCCGGTGCAAGGTGCTCTTTGATGTTTCTGACCGGTGGGCTCCGGCACCACCACGTCTCTCCAGAGAGGCCTCCTTAGCTGACTGTGGGTGGTTGGACACCTCCCTCAGTGCCAGGCTGGAATGGATTCCTGTACCTTGCTGCTCCCTGGGTCTGGACTCCTTCTTGGGGCCTGTTGCTCATTCATTAAGCAAATACTCACGAGCCATACTGGGGCAACTGTGGACCCCAGAGCATGGGGTGCCATCCAGAAGCATGATGGGAAGTGAACAAATTGTTGTTATAGGCACGTGGAGCTGACAAAGGGGTCCATAGGGCACTGAGATCAGCCACGAGGTGGGCACAGGGTTCTCAGGAGGCCACTGCAGGGTAAAGCCTTAAAGAAAGCCCATCCCGGTGGTGGGCAGGAGCCTGGGGCTTGCAGAATGGACCAGACAGCCAGTGTGGCTGCAGGGAAGCACAGCAAGGAGCCATGTGTGAGAAGCCCCCAAGTCCAGGTCAGACTGACCACTTCTGTGGGCTGCAGCTCCCATGTCTGGGCCAGGGTGCTACTGTTTGTCTGCTGTGCCAAGCTGCTGTGGAGTCCAGCAGGAGAGTCCAACTTCCAGCACGGGGCCTTGGCTCCTAAGGGCTCTACGTGGCCGGGTCACTTCAGCATATGCACCACAGTTCTGCTCTTGTCCCAAGCCTTTCTTCCTGACCTGCCCCATCCTGATGCAGAGCTCCAGACTCAGATGCACCTGAGGGCCAACCAAGCCTCGAGTCTACCCACCCAGAGCCGCTCCCCCAAAGTGACCTGTAGTGGCCCTAGACTCCTGGGGAAGAGGCGCTCTGCCTGGAAGCCCTGCAGCTGTGTCCTCAGAGGGGCCACCTGCCACTGCCTCCCGGGGCCCTTCCCTGCAGGACAGGGTGTGTCCCCACCATAAGGAGCTGCCCCTGGGACTCAGAGGAGGTAGCGTATGGACTCGCTCCTGGGAGGTGAGGCCCTCTGAAATTCCCAGATACCCCCTTCCCTGCAGCAGCCTGGGACTGCCTGTCTCTTCCAGGGACTCCACCCTCTGTCCTCTGGTGTGGCCACCTCCCACCCAACAGACAGGCCAGGGGACAGAACCACCTTAAGGAAGCCAGGGCAGCCAGGGTGTTTTCCACTTGATTTGACCTATTTGGGGGGTTCTTGGTGGTCCACTTGGCTCCTACTCTGGGGGCTGGGTAGCCCTCCCCCCTGCTTTGGTTTTCCCTGAGAGCCAAGCTGTTTCCCATCTTCTGGGCTATCCAGCTGCAGGGAAGATGGAGGGGAGCATCAGCCTGTGTCTGCTCCCCCTGTCATGTGAACCTCCCACCTGCCTTTGCCTGCCCCTGCCTACCTCCTTCCCTTGCTGCAGGCTTCAACTTGGTAGGTGTTTCCCAATCTCCCTTCCTGGCTGAGGACAGATGTCTGAGCTCCTAGTGATGCTCAGATCTCCGAAGTCCAATCTTGCCAGCCTGGAACTCCAGCATCAGTCTGAGCCAATCTGAAGGTGTGTCCCTGGGCAGCTGACTTGTGTCTCCTCGTAGGTGGGGAGGGAGGCTCAGGGGCTGAGGAACAGTCTGCTCTCACTTCATGGTCTCCAGGGACAGAGCTGCCCAAGAACCTCATCCAGGAGGGACCCCCCACAGTGAGAGAAAGCATCCACCTCAGCCAGGGAGAGACCAAGCCTCCCCGTCAGTGGAGGAAATGGGGTACATGGGAGCCTTCCTGACATGGATGCACAATTTTATCATGGCAGCAGACCCTGAGTTATCATAGTGTCCAAGCACCGGGGGCCCCCCAGAGTGATATCAAGGGTCCCATCTGACCACCCGAAACAGCAGGGAAGAAGGTCAAACTCTGTGGTCAGACCCCAGAGGGACTCACTGTAGGACCACCCACCCAGGCAGCTGGCTCAGGAACACAGCGAGAGCAGCAGGCCACCGGACACCATCCGTGTACGAGCAACCCCACACATGGGTGGCTCCACTCAGCCCTGCCCTGTGTGCAGAGCAGGAGTGGACTCACCCTGAAGTCCAGGAGGAGGAAGCCACTCTAGGGAACCTCACTGTTCCTATACCCAGCCAGGTCGCCTCAGGGGCCACCAAGACGCTGCCCCCCCAGAGCAACTGGACCAGGTGTTTACCGAGTGCCTTTTGCATGCCCAGCCCTGTTCTGAGCATTGCCATCTGCAAGGGTCCTAGGTGTCGGTGACAGGGTACCCTGAGATTTATGAGGGAGGCGGAAGAGGCTGCACACCCGGGGAGTTGTCTGAACGCTGGTTCGGCCCCACCTGTCCGACAGGATAGGCCCCCACCCACACCCGGGGACTCGAAGTGACAGCAGCCAGTCCTTTGGGGTTGGGAGACAGCACAAAGGTCCTCACAGCAGGCCTTCCCCTCCAGGTCCCCACTCTGCCCTCACTGTGTGCAGGAGGCCCCGTGGTCAGGGCCGAGAGCACGGCTCCAGGCAGGCTGCTGGGGCTGTTCCTCCCCTTGTGTTGTTCTCCTCTCGGGGGCCACCCACGGAGGAGACACAAGGGAATCTCAGCCTGAGCCACGGTTCTTAGTACAGCTCTCTGCCCACCCTGGCCCTCCATCTGTCCCAGGATCCCTGCAAGCTGGCCAGGCAGACTCCACAGCTCCCTTCATGGCAAGGAGCAGTGCTCCAGTCCCAGTGCCTTCCCCGCCAGGTGTCTAGATGCCCATTCTAGGTGCAGCACAAATCCCCTCGCCAGGGGAACACAGGTGCCATCCACTAGCTATGGCCACTGTGGGGAGGGCAAATCAGGGGTTGAATGTCCAACCACATGCAGCCCAACGCCCTCCCCAGAGCCACAGTGCAGCTGCCATGTTCACTGCGGAGGGACACATTCTGGGGAGGGGTTGCCAGCGTCCTCCTCCTACCCACAGGTCAGCCTGGCATGTGACTTTTACAGGAATCACCTCAGAAGTACGTGGGCCCATGACCTGTCATGTGCTTTTCTATCCAGACAAAATAACAATCCATAAACACGTGCAAAATTACGCATTTTCATCTCATGCATAACACCGTGCATCTCCCGTGCCGGCATGCCTACCATTCTGGTGAGCCAGTCCCCAGGACCCTCACAGAGCCATCGGTCCATGCCGCAGCGACACAATTAACAGTCCTCACATGCATCTGTACAATTACATTCTCACCAGCTTTAGGCGACTGCAGACCCAGATCCCAAATAAGATGCGAGTTCACTCAACTGAAACTTTCGGTATTAGATTTATAATAACAGAGAGAGGTCGCACGGCTATGCCATTTTTTAAAGGAAAAGGAAATTGAGAGGGAACATTCAAACTTTAGTCAACTTGGCCCTGCACTCTATGTGGAGCCCCAGTGACGGAAACACTCAGGAGCGTTTACTGATGGGTACGGGGGACACACCTGACTGCCCAGCCCCTCGGGCACTCGCCCTGTCCTGGGCACTGTCATCCATCAGGTGTTCCCTCATTGCCCACCAGGCCAACCCGCCACCTTTTAGCACCCTGCTCCCAAGCCATGTCTTTCCTTCCAACCGGGGACTCACCCCACTTGCTCATTCTGGCCCTCTAAATCCTGCCAGCTCTGAAGGTCGACAGTGAAGAATTTGGAAAGCACATCAGATGGTGGCCCTGAGCTGGGTAAGAGGAGAGGATTGCAACAGCTCTCTTATGGCATTGAGCTCCGGAGAGAGGGGGACAGCGGACTCACCTAGGCAATTTGTGCTCAGTATCTCTCCGCACTCCTCCGAACAGCCCACGGCAGGCCTGCACCACAGCTGTGAACAACTGTGTGTCCCGGGCCTTGAATGGTGGCGAAGTGTGAAGGGAGGGAACCCTGCCCAGGGCTGGGCCCAAGAGGGCGACAGACCTTCCTACAGACCACAGATGCAAGGTTTCCCATACTAGGCCTGGATGACTGTGGCCTGAAGGCAAAGGGGCTTCTTTGCTCCCAGGCAGGACCTGGGATGGACAGGAGGGCTCAGTTTTGGGAAATCCAACCTCTGACTGCCACCTGGACTTGGAGCCAGAGGAAGTGGCACTGGAAAAAGGCTAGCACTGGCATGGAGTCCAGGCAGAGGATCCTGCTGGGTGGGAATTGGAGAAAGTGTGGTCAGCATCCCATGAAGGGCTGGCCCGGGAGTAGCATTGGGAGGTCCTGCAGCTGGACATGCAGGGAATCATGGGAGGCTGAGAACCCCATGATAATGTGACAGCGCCTCGTGTCAGATCCACAGGAACACAACCCTCCCCACCACCACCACTTACACACTCAGACAGCACTCTCCTCCGACAGGGGGAGCAGGGGCTGGGGACCAGAGCTGCACGGTGACCAAACCTAGCCCAAGCTTCCCCCAGATTCCCACCCCATCAGCTTCCAGGGGAGCCAGAAACTCTCCCATGCAGTCCTGGCCCAGACCTGTGGCTCACCCTGCATCTGTGGCTGTCAAGTTCAGTGGCCTGGCCAGCCCAAGCCATGCACAGACATGCACAGCATGCACTTCACCATGCATGTGTGTATGCACATGTGCACACCCTACAACTGCACCCAGGTGCACACACACACACATGTGCACAGGCGGGGCACGCAGCACGTGAAACATCCCATGTGCCAGGCAGGGGAAAACGCTTGCCTCATCTGTCCCCAGGCAAGGAGAGGAATAGGACCTTGCTGAGCCCGGGCTGCTGGCGGGGTCTGAGCTGCTGCTGTCATGCCCTCGTACCCACAGCTCTGCCTTGGCAATGCCTCTCTCATCTGCTCAGCCTCATAAAAACCCATTTGGCTTTCAAGTCCTGGGATGCAGCTGCCCCATCCAGGCCTCCACGGCCCCAGGCGGAGCACAGCCATCTGGCCACTCCTTCTGGATGAGGCAGTGATGCAGCAGCTGCATGATGGGGGCACCTCACCTTCTCCAGGGCTGCAGATTCCCGCTCAGGGCCTATGACTCCAGGCCAGGGACAGCAGAAGTCACACTTGTTCCAGGGTCCTTACTACCACCCAGACAGAGAGGCAGGACACAGACTCACGTGGCTCAGGAGCTGCCAGGCACACACAGCCCTCAGCCTGCTCCTGCACTGCCCAGCCTGGAGCCTCAACATCTGCTAAGCACTTCTCCCAGAAAGCCTTGAGCTCGAGGAGGACAGACATAAGCTGGTATCCCAGCCCAAACGCAAAGGAGCACATATACCCAGAGTTTCTGAAAAGCTGGGAACAGTTTTCTCCACTACTCCTGTTTAAATGAACTGGTATGGCCAGATGTGGATCAGGGAGCCCCTGGCTCAAGATCTCTGTGCAGGGCTCTGTCTGGGCCCAGGGCCAGTGGGAGGATCAACAGCTACGGCAATTCCCCCAAAAACAGCTGCCTCCGCTGGGCTGGAGGCCATGTCTTCCCATAGAGTCGGCCCCATTGGGCTGCTTAGGGACACTGCCTGTGTCCCAGCTGCCCGTCAGGACCTGCACCCAAGGACCCCACTGACCCCATTCAGAAGAGAGTGACCCAACCCCTTCCAGATTTGAGAGTCCTCCCGAAAGTCCTCAGCCCTCACACATGAAAAGAATTCTCAATCTTTATCCCAGCTATGTGAGAGATCAACTGGGTAGACTTGATCCCCATACTACAGATGGGGAGACAAAGATGTGGAGAGGGCAGACCAACAGCCATCCACAGTCCCTTGGGGGTATGCAGCTCCTTCCTATAGCCTCTGGTCAGTATGTGAACCTAGGAAGTACTTCCGGGTCATCTCAAGGTTAGGCTCCTAACATTTCCCTGCCTGGCCTTTAGGGCTGCTCATATTCCTCCCACTCTCCTCTCATCTGTCCAAGAAACCTCAGCAGGACACATGTAGATTTGCCATCCACACCGTCTCCTTGTTGGGTTAGGCCCTCACCTTGTCCTTGTTGGGCAGGGCTGATGTAAGTAGCCAAGTGGCCACACCATCCGGCTGTCTCTTCCCTTAAGGCAGTCACATGGCCCGATGTCACGTGACCAAAATCAACAGAAGAAACCCCACCATCGGGGCTTGTGCCATAGGATGGAAAAGGTCTTTTCTGTGGGGAGATGGTGGTCTAGGACTACCCAGGGAAAGCATATCAGAGAATGAGCAGCAGACAGAAAGCAGATCCTTGACGGAGTGAAGAAGCAGCCAGGTCCTTGAAGCCACCTTGGTCTCCAGCTGTTGATGCCCAATCACACTCTATCCGGCTTTGAGCAATGTTACTTAAATCACACTTCCAAATGAAGGAGTGTCAATCTATACAAAGGTGTTTCAATATTTGCCTAATAATGGGAGATGAATGATTAGCCCAAGAAACACATCCACAATGATGGGCATGACCAACAAGACAGTGGAACAGGTAATTACTGAAAGCCCGGGTCACCACCCTGTGTGGAGATGAGGTTGACCAGCCACAGAGTCAGGATTCTCCAGGACCCTGCAGAGGCGTCAGCAGTCATCAGAGCCAGGTGGCCTGGAGCCTGCACCTCACAAGCTCCTGACAACCAGCAGAGCTCGGGGACCATACTCCTGGTCTCTCTGTTGCTGGGGGTGGCCTTCAGGTGACTGGGACCTGGATGCCACCAGCTGCTGTGTGCTGCGCTTGGCAGGCAGACCTATGCTTCTCACCATGCTTGGGGAGGCAGGGGATGCGCATGCTCAGAGCCATGAGTGCACATCTGATGAGTATGTGAGTGAGAGGTGCCCTTGAGAGTGTCTGTGTTTGGGGTGGGTGTGTTCCTGTGTGCATGGATATGCATGGGTGCTTGTGTGTTAATCCAAGTGTGAGTATGTGTGGGTGTTTGTACGTGGGACTGTAACTGAGGGTGTGCCCGGGTATGTGTGAGTGTGCACCTGTGTATGGGGTGTGGTTCCCTAGTGTGCCAGGTTGGGATCAGCTGTCTGCCTGAGTGAGTCTCAGAGCTGCAGTGGGGTCCCAGGAACTCATTCAGCTCTTGGCTGCACAGTCTCATGGGGTCTGTCACCTTCAGACTCACAAATGCATAGAAAAAGATGTGGCATTTTTGGAAACATCCATTCCGTGCCAAGACTTGAGTTTACAAAGCAAAGGAACCTGTATCTCCCGGGACTTCCCAGAAGGCTTCCAACCAGGGGATGTAGCTAGGGCTTCATCTCTTCGTCACATGTGAGTTCCAGTACTCTGGGAGCCCCCTCAGTGGGGCTGCAGTGAGGAGAGCCCCTGGAAGTCCCCTCGGAGCCACCGCCACTCGAGGAGCTGATGGAAGCAATCAGCACTCACTGCGCTGGATGTAAAGGTTAATACATAAATCAGCAGGAAATGTCAGACGCCTTTTAACACTGATTGAGGTATAATTTGGGGTGGGGGCCGGGCATGGCCACTCACATTCACAGAACCGTGGCAGGCTGCAGAAGAAATCATGTCGTTTGTTTATTTATATGTCCATAATCATATCAAGATTGATCGTCCCTCTGCTCTGGATGGAGGTCTCTCCGAGCATTCTGAGGGTGCGAATGTTCACGGCTGTGCTGAGCGCTCTGGCCAGGGTCCACTGCCACTGACCACATGGAGGATGCGTCATGCACATGGCATCTGAGCAGAGAGAACTTTCCAAATGCCCCAAGGAGAAGAGCTGGGTCATTCCTGAGAGCAAGGCTGGCAGCACCTCCTCGTACAGCCTACTTCCTGCTCCGGGTCTGCACCCTCGGGCTCAAACAGGGCTGGCACCTTTCTGTGCACCAAGCTTCCTGCTGTGGGTTTGGCTCAGGGCCTCTCCGGGCCTCACCTTGGTGAAAGGTTGCAGAAAAGAACATTTATATTAACCTCGAATGAGAGCAAGCGTGCAACCCCATGCACGCATGTGTGTTAAATGTGTCAAACTGCTGAAAGTAAGCATTCCAAAGTACAACTGCAGTGACCATTACACGGCGTACGTGTTTATCAGATCCTCACTCTGTGTGCCTCAGATAGACCCGACTTGTACTTGAGAATTAAATCTTTTGAAATAAAAATTTTAAGATTGTAAACCTGTTCGGCCAATTCTGACTTTTTAAAAATAATTCTTCATTTTTAAGCATTCCTGTGGCTTCAGTAAATAAAAGAGGCCCTTGAACACGCCCAGCTCTGAGCCCACCTTACCCTCCTGGTCCTCCGCCTGCTGAAGAACAAGGGCAAGTCCCTCGGTGACAGAGGGCAGCTGCCCAGCCCACCCCAGCCTTCCTTCTCCAAGAAGCCTGCCCTGACCTCACTCTGCCCAGGCTGGGTGGGGGACCTCCTATTCCATGATTTCTGTGTTCACAGCACCCATTCCTTATGTCTTCATGACAGCCGCTCCTGGGGGCCCTGACACTCATGACAAGGGATTACAGCAGCCCCTTCCTCACCCTCTGAGGAGATACAGCCAATGAAAGGAAAGCCTAGAAAATCAACCATTCAGTGATTCCAGGGCAGATGCAGAAGCTTTGAATGGTTCTCTCGCACTCCCACATTCTGGCCTCTGCCTTTGTAGGAGCCAACACCAAAACATCACCTGCATGGCTGGTGTGGGCTCAGGAAGGCACCCACTCTGTGACCACGTGAGCCAGTGATCTGCTGCCAGAAGAAGGAGGTAAGGGGTCCAGTTCTTCAGGGACAATGTGGCAGGACCCTGGGCATAGTTCTCAACCACAACAGTGACACACTTCCCTGGTGGGACTTAGGGATGTGTGGAGCTCCCGGTTTGGGTTGTTATCATGGATTCTCGGCAGTGTATTGACAGGTGTTGGGTGTGGACCTGAGATGTTGACACTCAGCAGTAAGGAGACCCCCACACACAGCCAAGCATGTCCTCAAGACACAACCACATCTCCTGCAAGGTGCCACCTCACATGGAGCCTCAAGAGGACCCACACACAAGGCCAAGCTCTGTCCCTGCTACTGTTAGTGTGTTTTCTGCTAAAAGTTCTCCAGGGGACACATGAGCTTCGTGACGAAGCAGATCCAGCCATGTCTCCAGTCGCCCATCACTCCTTGTTCTTTTCATTGCTTTAAGCAGTGAATACCTGGGTAGGTTTCCCCAGATGTTCGCCATTTCCTGGCTCCCCATCTGTCCCTGAGACTCACGCCTTCCTTCTGGGACCAGTTTCCCTCCTCCTCGGTTACGTGGGTAAGTAGTGCTTTCTGCTAGCAGTAACCTCTTGGTCCAGCCTGAAGGCATCTCCCTCCCTCCCTCCTTCTGTCCCTGTGACCTACAGGCCCATGGTGGCCGTCTTAGAATCTGCTATCTACTGGATCATCTGACCCTTACCAATTCTGGTTATTTCCCACTGACACTTTATTACACACAAAAAAAATTCAAACAAAAGTTAAGAGATTGAATACCCACAGAGTCCCCAGGTGTCACATTTTGCTGCTTTTGCTTTATGGGGTGGCTGTTTTGCCATGCCTTTCAAAGTGAACTGTGCGATCCTGTCATGCACCCTAAATGCCTCAGCATGTACGGCGCTCACTGGAGTTCCATGTTTGTGTATGTAATTGTTTTAGGTAATATTGACTGAGAGTGAAATGCCCTGATTTTAGGTACCTACAATGAGGCTGGGTGGATGCGTGCAGTCTGTGACCCAGACTAAACAAAGACACAACATTTCCACAGCCGCCAAAAGTTCCCTTGCGCCCTCTCTCTGGGTCCCTACCCCTGACCCCAGCACCACCCCGCCATGGTTTTCTGCCCTGGAGGAGTTCTGTGTGTTTTGCACCTGCAGATGTGATTTCTGTACCCAGCAAGGACTGTCAGGTCTGTCCAAGCACAATGCCTGCTTCTTTTCCCTGCTGGGTGGTGGTTTGACCATTTTTACTGGGCTTTTTATCTTTGTCTCCATCTCTACTGTGGATGCTCTGTATTTATTTCTTGCTTTATTGCACCAGCTAGAACCTCCAGTACATTTGGAAAGTTACAAGCACATACGCCCCGCCTTGTTCCCCCTCAGAGGAGGAACGCAGCCACTCTTTCGCTGCTGAGTTTGCTGTTGGCTGCAGGTTTTAAAAACAGGAGGACACACCCTGCCAGGCTGAGGAATTCCCCTCAATTTCCATGCTGACAGCCCTGCCGAGTCCTCATCCACACTCCTATGTGACCTGTCTTCTCCTCAGCTCCCTTTTGTCACTGTTTCTGAACATTTTGGTCACCATGTGACCCAGTGTGGTTTTTCCACGCTTCTTGGACTTGGGGCTCACTGAGTTTCTTCAATCTGTGAGTTTATTGTCACTGGTACCTCAGACTTGGACACTTTTTAGCCATTATTTCTTCAAATATTTTTCCTGTGCTCTTCTCACCCACTTAGGGCCACCCAATTACACCCACATCAGGTGTTTTGGCCACTTTTTCACCTCTAAAAATTTAATCTGGCTCTGGCAGGCTGAGGCAGGAGGACAACATGTTTGAGCCCAAGATGGGCAATTTAGCAAGACCCTGTCTCAAAATAAAAAAACAAAAAGGGCTGGAGATGTAGCTCAGTGAAAAGACCTTGGGCTCAAACCCTGGTACCAAAAGAAAGAGAAGGAGAGAAAGAGAGAGAGGGAGGGAGGGAGGGGGGGAGGGAGGGAGAGAGAGAGAGAGAAAGAGATTTAATTTGGGCTTTTCTTTATATCTTCCCTACGCCTGGTTAACTTTTTTGAGCCCATAAGACACAGATATAATAAATGTTCTGTGTCTTTGCCTGCTAATTCCAACATTTTGGTCTGGTTTTGGGTAGTCATTCTCTTCACCCTGGGTCATGTCTTCCTGAGAATTGACGCCAGGGACACTTTGCCACTGAACCACATCCCTATCGCTTTTGATTTTTAGTTTGAGATGGTATCTTGCTAAGCTGTCCAGATGAGACTCAAGCTTTCAATCCTCCTGCCTCAGTCCTGGGATTACAAGTGTGCACCAGTGCTCCTGTATGTGTAGTGATCTTTAATTGGATGTCAGACTTTGCATATTTTACTTGGCTGGATTCTAGATTTTTTGTGTGTGTGGATTTCTATAAATATTCTTGTGCTTGTTCTGGGAAATTTCTCAGCTATTATCTCTTTACATGTCTCCTTTCCCCACTTTTCCCCGTGGAATTCCAATTAGACATTATTATAGCACTTGAACCTATCAGTCACCTACCTCATTCTTTGGTAATTTATTCAGATCTATCTTCCAGTTACCAATTCTCTCTTTAGTCACATCTAAATGGTTTTAACTTCAATGATGATATTGTTCATTTGGTGGGGGGGGGGGGTCTTTTCCATAGTATATTGGCCTTTACTCTTTTAAAAACCACCTTCTTCCTATGTTTTCAATTGTTTTAAAAACACGCTGAATGTTGGCTTTTGAGAATTCTTTTATCTGAATTTCTCAGAGACATAATCTGGCCACTACAGATTTCTTCTGCATGGGGTTTGTGAGTCTTTGTAGTGAGCTCACTGTCACCAGCTTTATGGGGTGTCATGTGGCCTGTGCTGAGCACATGTCCTCAGGGGGCTTCTGCAGTGGCTTCTGCAGGGTCCCCCAGTTCTCAGGGGCAGCCCCATTGTACCAGCATCCTCAGTGGATGCTGCTGAGCCTCATGGGGTACACTTACCGCCCGCCCAGGGAGGAAGTCCCCATCTTAGACTACTCAACAGAAACCTTTTCCCACTGAGTCAAAAACACTTCTGGAGGCCCAGGCTTTGTTCAGGGGCTCTTGGTTCCAGGCCCCCTGGTGTGAATCCCAGGCCTGGCTCCTCCCTATGGAGCATCTCCGGGGACCAGCTCACTCTCGGGCAGGCCCCTCCAACCCTCAGCCCGGAGCCCTGTATTTGAAAGGAATTTCTATGTCTCACCAAGACGCCTAAGTAATTTACATCAGAGGTGTTTTCCAGGTAGTTAGTCCACGGTGGTGCTGGAAGCAAGTGTCCCAATTCACAGATTTGCAGAAGAAGGCCTTGCTCTGGCAGTCCCCACTGACATGGGACTAACAAATGCGAGGCCTTCACAGCAGATCTGGGGTCACAGCTGTGATCCACTCACAAGATGCCTGGGGCTGCTGTGGGAGGGAGCACAGGACCCGAGGGCTCTTCCTGCAACTCAGTGCCACCCGGAAATCACAGGAGCTCCAGCGCTTTCAAGGAGTAGAACTGGCCAGGACCCCCTCATCAAGTGCTAAACACCAGCCTGCCTGGATGGCAGAGTCCTCTGTACACTCTATACATCCTGCTCTCCCAAGTGGCATCTCTGACATTCGTGGATTCCCTGCTCCTGTTCGGCACACTGAGTATGCCGCCCAGCCAGTTTCAGCCACTGCAGGCCCTGAGGAGGAACAGGGCACAGCTGTGGCTCTGAACAACCCTGTCCACTCAGGAGAGACAGGAAAGAGCTGAGCCCAGCTCCCCATGAGGACAGTGCTGTGGGCCACCGCACAGGGTCCCCTGGATGCTCATAGATGAAATCCAGCCTCCCACCCCTGGGGTCTGCAGGTAACCCTTTTTTACTCTAAAGTGGAGTATATTTGTTTTAAATTTTGGAGAATGAAATACAAGGTGAAAATCTGGGTGTGGGTGTGGCACCCAGGTACTTCCTCCTGGTGCAGAGAGGCAGCAAGGCCTCAGAGGACTCAACAATAAAAGACAAATAAAAGTATTGGACTAGACAGTGTTCCAAAGACAATATAAGTGGCCATAAGCTCAAAAAAGGATGCTCAAGGCCATAGTCATCAGAAAATTCAAGTCAAAGCCACAGCGAGACACCACCTCACACACTCCAGGAAGGCTACAATTTTATTTTTAAAGGGAAAATAACAAAGGTTCGTGAGGAAGTGGAGACATTGAGGACCTCAGATTGTTGGTGGGATATAAAATGATCCCACTGCCTTTGAAAATAGTTTGGTGTTTTCTGAAAGAGTTAAACCTAGATGGGCCAGGGATTTAGCTCAGTGGTTCTGCCGCCTGCTTCTCAAGCACAAGGTCTCAAGTTCGATCCCTGGTACCAAAAAAAAAAGAAAGAAGAAGTTAAACCTAAAGTTACCATATGACCCAGCAATTCCACTCATAGGTGTACTATACCCAAAAGAACTGAAAGGAGAAACTTGTCAGCGAATGTTCATAGCAGCATTATGAATAATAGCCAAAAAGTGGGAACCACCTAACTGACCGTCAATCATAAAATGGAAAAACAGACTGATCTGTCCACTCGATGGAATGTTACTCAGCCCCCAAAAGGAGAGAAACCCTGATAGGCTATAAACTGGATGAGATTTGAAGACATTATTCTGGGTGAAAGAAGCCAGACAGAAGGCCACATACCAAGCCATTTTACTGGCACAACATAGCAGAGCAGTAAATCTTGGTTGGCAGGAGCTGGAGCTTATGGTACACGGGCTTGTCTTGAGGTGATAAAAGTGTCCTAGAGTTAGGTAGTGACGTTGGCTGTATGACAATGTGAATATACTGAAGGGGGAATTATATACCTTTTTATGTGAGCTGTATGTATCTCTACTCTGAAAAGCACTCACACCCGCAGCCACCCTCTCACCTGGGGTGAAGTCACAGTGCAGCACCGGGTACCTGGAACCTGTGACCCCATCACCTCTCTGAGCCTGCTTCCTTATGCCTGAAACAGGGACAATCCTGGCTTATTCCGCCGGTTATTGGGCCACGAAGCGAGATAAGGAGAGGAACACCCTGGGTTATTGTGCTAAGTGCCCGCGATAAGGCCTGCAAAGTAACACGAGGCTCAAAAACAGGGCCCTTTAAACAGTCACCTGGCGCTGTTCCCATCACACCTGTGGGTGATTCCAGACCGAAACCTGGCAGTAGTCCCTAATCCACCCTGGCTCTCACTCCCGCAGCAAATCCCAGCCTGTGTGATGCACGCAAAGCCTCTTCTCCTGTCCCGAGAGCCCGCACACGGCTCGCTGGCCTAAAGGTCGCGCACCTGCCCCTTCCCCGCAGCACGCTCCTCCGGGGAGCTCTGCGGGTCCCAGAAGGACGCCCTCTCCGCCCCGCCGTTCGGGGCCTGGGGTCAGCCTCCTCTTTCTCTCCCGCTCAGCTAGCTGCGTGTGCCCGAGTAACCTCAAGGCTTGGCACCACCGCCACAGCGCCCCAGTCCTCCCACTGCCTGGCCCAGGCCGATGCCCCGTGCATAGACCTCGGTCGGTTTCCTCTCGGGTCCGCGGAGAGCGGGTGGTCGCCCCAGGCCAGCGCACAGCTGACCGCCACCGTGAGCAAGAAGACAAAGCCGCCATGGCACTGGGAAGCGAGGAGGCGGTGCATCGCGGGCCCACCCGGTTGGCAATGTGCCTGTCAGGACCCTGTCTTCATCTGGGGACAGAAGCCGAAGCCCTTGGACCTGAGGTCCCAGGCTCTCATAGATCCACGTCGCTCAACCGCGCTCCCGGAGCGGGCGCGCACCTGCCCTCCGCAGGTGAGGCTGAGGGGTTGCTCTGCCTCGCGGCGCCACCAGGTGGCAGCAGAGAGCCAGCGTGGAGAACGACCGTGGCGCACACTGCGGGCCCAGCCCTGAGATTCTGGCCCCGCCCAGGATCCGCCCAGCGCCGAGGCCAGGCCCACGCCCCCTGGACCTCGCCTCTGACTCCGCCCAGGACCTGACCCCCACGGGGGTCTACGGCCACACCCCTGGGCCTGGGTCAGTGAGGGAGCGTGGTCGGGGTTGGCAGTGGGGAAGGTGAGCGCCAAGGCTGCCGTGACGCCACTGAGCCCCTGATGCTCTCTCTGATCGTTTCCACAGCCTGGGAAAGGAGGCCACCCAAAGACCCCCCAGGGAAGGCCGGTGGGCAGAGCCCTGGGCCGGGCTGGACGGTGCTGTGAGCCGCCCCTCATGGACACCTGGAGTCGCTGCCTGTCACCTCTGTCCTGGGCTGAGACACCACAACCCTTCTGGGCTCAGTGGGCATTGGCCCCTGGGTTCTTGCCCCAGGCCAGGCGGACATCGCCCCAGCAAAGTTCGGCCTGGACATCCACCCACCTCCTCTTGCTGGGCTCTAGGAGAAGGGCCCTGGGGGCAGCTTCCTGTGGACACAGAGGTGACTGACCTGAAACCTGATGACACAGAACGGAGCCCCAGGGCCAGCTCCCTTGCTGTCCTCTTCCTCCTTACCCCATCCATCCCCAGATGCCTTTTTAGGGTCTGAGCTGAACGTGAAGCCCAGAGCAGTCTCTGGATTCCCAATCTTCCCAGCCGAGGAGGGGACCAGGGCCAGGACTCCTGGCTGTGGCCAGGGTGAAGGAGGTGGAAGACCCCCAGAAAGGCCCAGGAAGCCCATCCTATCCACTGAGTGTCATGTGCTCAAGGGTATCCTGTGAGGGCGCCACACTTTGGAGGTGCAGACTGACCCCGATCTGGGTCCTGGACTGTCCGCTCCCTTGGTGGGGAGCCATTTCACATTGTTTTGTACTAAAACAAACACAGATGTCCCCTGGCATGGAATGCAAAATCACCATGACATCCTTTTTTAAAAACAGAAATGTTGAAGAAATTGTGAACCTGGGAGAGGGTGTTCAAGGTCTTGCCCATGGGCCAAACATTTAGTATCCTCTGATTTTAAAGCTGTGTCCATAAAAATGTTTGAAAAATTCCATGGAAAACTATCATCACCCACTCACACCATCATGAGAATGAGTTTGCCCGAAGTCCAGGGGGCACTGGTCTGTGTGAGCCAGCAGGTGGGGAGTGGGCAGTCTGGGAGAGGCCACCACGTGGGTGGCATAGCTGGAGGGACAGGCAGGAGCAGGCAGCGGCAGCCGCACTTCCAAGCCCCTCCTTGTCCATCTCCAGTTGTCTCTCCCCAGAGCCTTCCAAGCTCAGCCCACCCACTCCCAACCCCCAGACCCCTCCTCAAAGGACCAGGCCAGCATTATGAGGTTCTGTTTTAAAGGTGAAACCATGACCAACATACAAAGATTTTATTGAACACATTCATTAATGGTGAAACCAATAAAATATTCCAGTGGAGAATCAGAGCAGCAACCTGGGAAATAGAAGTGTGGAGGTGACCTTGAGGGAGGGACCAACATCTGTCCACAGACCACACTCTGCCAAGACGGAAGTGACTCGTGTGTGTTGGGACAAGGACCTCATTATTTTCACCTTGCAGTCTGGGCCCTCAGACAACTGCCCATTGGCCTGTCCACCTTTCCGTGTGCTGTGTGCTGTGTCCTTGGGGGGGCGGGAATCCTGCAAGCCAGGGCTGCCATCCTGGCCTTGTCCCTTACTGGCTACGTGGCCTTGAGACCCACTGTTCTCTGCATCAGTTTCTCCCTCTGAGCATGGGGGTAGCAAAGCAGCCCATGTGCCAGGCCAAGCTGCCTACTCCCCCTAATCCAAGTGGGGCTCTAACGCCAGCATGTCCAACACATTCTCCTCTCCCTGCCTGGGCACGCATTGGAGGATAGCCACACGGGGTGATGAGGCAGACACTTTCTCCTGAGAAGCCTGAAACTGCAGCAGTTATTTTGTACCCGTGTGGCACATCTGACTTTGGAACTTTGGAACTTCTGCCTCTGAGGCAGAGAGCAGCAATGGAAAGAAACAGCAGCCTGGGCAGCATTACTGAGCCACTGGATCAACCAGACCCAAACCCACCAGCTCAGGGACTCTTGGCCCCAGGCACCAGCCAGTCCTCTCAAAGTTAAAGCAATGTGATTTGGTGTCCCCAGAGCTTGATGTGTTCCTTCCAGCTGGACTCCATCCTTGTACCCCCTTTCCTGGATCCTGCAGGCATTGAGTGGCCATCTGTCTGATATGTCCAGCCCACCACTGCCCTGCCCAGGAGTTAGCTGGCACTGATGGTCAGGTCCCTGGAGAACTGCACACATGGCCCTGTCCTAGGACAAGGCTTGCTCCAGGGAGAGAAAGAGACCTGCTCCATGCCCCCAAAACCAGACCTTAAGTTAAGATTACCATGCACCAACTCCGGCCCTGCGCCCACCCATGTCCACCTCAGCTGTTAGCACGGCTCTTTTTGAAAAGATGCAGAGTAACCCAGACAGCCAGGGCCAGGGGTCTCCTCGAGCCTTGGAGACCTCACAGTTTTCTCTGTGTTTATTTTCTTCTCTAGAGCCTGTTTGAATATACAGGATAAAACCTCTGTCTTTTGGCAGGAGGTGAAAAGATCGCCAAGCGTGGGATTTACGAGCAAACAGCCGGGCCCACCAGCAGCCCTAATGGCTCCCTAATTTCATGTCATTAGCTTATAGGAGCCCAGGTTTCCCTGACACAGGGCTCGTGTCTGATTTCATTGGCAGTGCTGGGCAGGCCAGCCGTGTGTCCTATTTTTTTTTTTTTTTAATGTCCTGAAATGCATTTCGGGATCCTGGAAGATTCAGTCAGTCTGCAATTACAAGTAGCCCTTATTAAAAATCCTTGTGGCCTCCCACATCAAACAAAATTAATCAGTAACGAGCTGTAATGGTATTAGGTAATTTCCCAACATATGGCAACTCCTGGGCAGCCTGGCCAATCGGCCAACACAGGGCCTCAAGAATTCCACATTTATCTGTGTGCCCCAGGCTTTACACTGGCCGGGAACATGAGTGAGTCTGTGGTCCTTGTTGAGGGAGGCAGCAGGTGTGGTCAGGAAGGCTGCTGGGGCAGCACCGCTTGCCCTCTCTGGGCTCAGTGGCCCTGTGGCCTGCTCATGCCAGCCTCCCCTCTGCCCATGTTCCCAGGCAGCAGCCAGAGGCCCCTCCTTTGGGCCCCGTGCAAATCTCCCTCATTTATGATCATAGAACACCTGCTGCTTCTGGCCTTGCCTGGCCTTAGAGGTCCTGCATCCCTGGCCCTGCTGGCCCCACACCTGTCCCCCATGCTGCCTTTCTCATGGATTGCACAGCCACCCAGGGAGACAGTTCATGCTCCTGTGACTGCCAGCAGGGTCACCCCACTGAGGCTCCTTCTCACAGGACATTTATGGGGAGGTGGGGCCCACGTTCCCAGCCCAGGGCCATGCCAAGCAACATGGAGCTCGGGAGTCATTGGAGAGAGCCACTCCTGCCTGGCTCTGGTACAGGTTCCCACATCAGGGTGTCCTGGGGCTGCTGTGCTTCGAGGAAGCCCAAACCAATCCACATGGAGAGGTGACAGAAAGAGCCCTGAGATCCCAGGGGAGAGAAGAGGATGCCCCTGCCCCAGCCCTGCAGCTCCCTGAGACAGCAGATCTAACCCAGACCAGCCATCCTGAGTCCCAGTATGGGAAGGGGGAGATGGTAAAGATCTGAGTTACAGGCCTGTGGCTCTGTCACTCCCACTCGGTAACGGGAACAGCAACCTCCTTGGTCCCAGCGCTTCAACATCCTGTCCCCTCTGCATGAACACTTACCTCCCCCCTACTCCTCCCCACGGCTCACACTCAGCCACCCTCAGACCTCTCCTTGGAGGAAACACCGGCCCCTTGGCCCCCACTTCTCCCCCCGTGGACTGGCCACCTTCCTTCCATATTTATTGCTTATTGGACATCATCTGCTTCCCAGGAGAACACAGTTTCCCAAGCCCACTCACTTCTCTATCAAATGCCCAGTGCTGAAGACAGTGCCTGGCCCAGAGCACAGGCTCGGGACTGTGCCATGGATCAGTGCCCAAGTGAGTGACATTCGATCCATGGCGTTTCCAACCTGGTTTTGTCTTCTCAGTTGTTTTATATTTATCTTATGAGATCATAAATGTCATCAAACATTCTAAACGATGGCTTTGGAAAGCCACCTGCAGTTTCATTGCGTGAATGTACATAACTTATTTAACTGGTCCTCTGTTCGAGAACTGTGTTCAATCCCCACTCACACTCATGAGAATTGCAGCCCAGGTTGTGGGGCTCCAGGCCGGGCTGCACCCAGCCCTGATCCTGCATGTGTGTGCTGCCATCTGTCCTCAGATATGCATGCAGATGCCACAGCCTGGTATGCAGTGGGCTTCTCCTTGCAACTGCTCCTACACCTCACCACTGAAAGAAACCTTGGCCACTTTTCGTAATAAAACAGTGTCATGCATTTAAAGCCTAAAGGAAGGACATTTTTTCTTACATGTTTGCTACATTTTCTTTCTTTCTTTGGAAATTGCTTGCTCGAGACCTTGCTGGTGCTTACATTGAGGAGGGACCCCCTTTGAATTGACTGACCCTGAGGTGCACAAGGACAAAGGTCATTCCACCTATGATTAGCCTGGCCCTTACTGCTCCTTGGTGTCACCCCAAGTCAACCTGTGATGCATGTTTTTGTTTCTCTCTGTCTTATTTAGCAGATTTTGAACAACTTAATAGCAGACTCTTAAAAGATGACTCTGCAGTGCTATGTACATGCTACGTAGGTGCTATCCTGAGTACTATGTAGGTGCTCAGTGAGCATTCACTGCCACCTGCTCTGCTGGCTGACATTCCTCAGGATCTTCAGCAGTCCTCAATCTGCCACCAGACACAGCAAGGTTAGACAGTTTGTGTCAGCAGCAGTGAGAACAAGTACATAGGAATGAGTAAAGCAATAAATGTGCAAAATAATGACAAGGAAAACATCAAGATTCCACCAGCCAATGTTGAAAGACAGAATGCAAACTGTTATAGTTATATCTAGATGTCCCCCACAAAGCCTCATGCACTTATAGGTGGGGCTTTTGGGAGATGGCTGGATCCTGGGTGTGTGATACTGGATCATGAGTGTGTGATACTAGATTAGTCTATAGATGGGATGGTTTTACAGCTCATGTGATGCTAGAAGATGAAGCCTGGTGGGAAGAGGTGGGTCACTGTGGGTGTGGCCTAGAAAGGTATGGATATATACATAGATATAGATATAGATATAGATATAGATCCCTCCTCCTCCCTTGATCCCTCTCTGCTTCCTGCCTGCCTTGCCATAGACTGTTTCTCCTCTGTCATGCAGTCCTGCTTTGGAACCAGCCAGCTATGGACTGAAAGCTCTACAAACTTCAAGTCAAAATAAACCTTTCCTCCTTTAACTTTTGAGTGTCAGGTATTTTGTCCTAGCAGTGGGAAAGTAACTAAGACACAAAACCTTAACAGAGACCCCACTGATCAATCAGATAGGCAAAGAGAAGAATGCCAGAGAGCTATGGGCAAACTTGCAGGAAAGCAGACAATGCCACACGTAGGCAATGAGAGTTGGTTGGTGCAACTTTTATGGTCAGGGAATCAGTAATATCAATAAAAGTATAAATACATATGCCCTTTGGCCAAGCAGTGCTACCATCCCTACAGATATCATTGCACACAAGTGAAATGGCTTATGTACAAGATCATTTCCTGCAGCATTATTATAATGACTGAGAATTTCATTCACAGTAGACTGCTACATAAATCAAGATAAATTCACAAAATGAAATGCAACTTTTAAAAAGAACAAAGATTCTGTTTTTGGTTTTGATCACCCAGGTTGCAGGAAACAGCTGCCCAAATGCATCAGAGAGCTTGTGAGGTAAAGGCCTAGGGATTGCAGAGAAGGAGCGTGCAGGGGTTAGTCAGTCCTGCACATCCTGGGGGGCAGCCACGAAGGCACAATAGGCATAGGCAGAAAGTAGAGGAGCTTCAGCACCACCCTGGGGAAGGATGATAAAGATCTCACCCCAGGGTGACTCCCAAGCTGGGGCCCGGGTCCTAGGGGCAGAATGGTCTCAGGCATCTTCTTGCTTGTTCACAGAGCAGGATGGGCACAGGGAGGCTGCAGAGCCTGCTTAGAATCCAAGCAGAAGTCTGCGATGCCTTTTTCTTCCCATGAGTCCCTGGGAAACAACCAAAGCTGCCTACTGGCCATCCTCGAAGACAGCCCTCACTTGGACCCTAGATTTGAATTCAAGACCTGACCTCTTCACCTTTAGGTTTTCATAGCCCGTGTCCCCACACCTGCCACTGCCACCTGGTCCATGCAGACACATGTTTCCTGCCCAAGCAGGAACCTGGGCTCGGCCTGGACTCCCCTTTCCTCCTATCCCTCACACAGCCTGTCAGAATCCTGTGTGCTCCACCCTCAAAGCATACTCAGAGTCTGTCCATCCTTCTCAGTTTCCATGCTACCCTTTGGCCCAAGCAGGTGTGTTCTCCCCAGGGTCATTCCAATCACCATCCAGCTGTGTCTCTGCAGCCATCCCCTGCTGAAGCCAAAGTCACTTTGTGTCAGTGCTAAGAGCAAACCAGCCAGCCCGGGGGGCCAAGAAGGTCCTATGTGGCTCCTCCCCAACTTCCTTCTTAGTAAAACTGTTCTTTCAGCATACTCTTAGGTTTCATAATAACACAAAGACAGTACTGAGTTCCAAGACATGCACATCTGCCCCGACCCACCACTAACACTTACCTGAGTGCAGATTCAGTGCCCTGCTACCGACAGGCAGCACTCAAGAGGGCTCGGATGATATTTAAATTTCATTACTTGTTCCACTTGGCACCTTGCTATTTCTATACCTGCCTGGTATTTTGAACCATGTGATTATATTACCTAGTAACAATTTAAGTTTTAAAAACATGTCCCAAACCCACACTGGCCAGGGACCAGTGACTCAAGTTCCAGTCTCTAGGCATCCTGCCTGTGACACCTGGAGCAGAAACTAGAGGAGCAGAGCGGCTGCTGCAGGTGTAGGTTTCCAAGCCAGCCTCCTCAGGCCAAGCCGCATGTGGACCTGGGCACCATTGGGCCAGTAGGACGCTGCTCTGATACACCCAAGCCTGGAGGGGCAGAGCCACTGCTGGCCTGGCCACTGTCTGCCAGTAGATGCATGGGACAAGGTTCAGAGCAGAAGCTCTGTGAAGCAGCCAGTGATTTTTTTCCAGGCTAATTATCGAAGCAGATGACTGATGTTGCCTCTTGACCTCTAGTGACGGTGTCTGCTGCAGCATGCCCAGCAGCTTCCCAGGGAAATGCTACTCCGACTGTAAGATGAGCAGTTACCAGGGAATGAAGTCACCACCAGGGCTGGGGGGGTGGCAGTAGCGCTGGGATCCAGCCCTGCACCTAGATCCAAATGATCACTTTCTTAGGGAAAGGACAGGGATGTGAGTGGGCTCCACAGGAGGACACTGGAAGAGCTGAGTGAAGCCATGCACACTGGGCCCCAGCAGGAGCCACTACCCAGGGAAATGTAGAGGTCGGGGTCGAGGGAGGGAACTGCTTGCTCCCTCTGCGTGGCTCCAGTCGCACCTGTAGGCCAGCATCAGCCAGCAGGGGGCGCCTTTCTCTAATTCTCGTCAGGTGCGGCAGCACGTCTTCCGGACAGCTGAGGTGGTCTGTCCTGTTCTGTTTGCTCCTGTTAACCTCCACCCCAAGTCTTTACAGCCCAGGTCCCGGCCAAGACGAGCCAGCAGCCCTGGAGCCCTATTCCACGAAAGTGGGCTACAACGGCTGTCCTTTCTTGGGCCTCTGATCCATCGCGGTGGCTGAGGCGGAGGTCAGGATGTCTGGACCCCATGACAGGGTCAGGGTCTGCTCCTCCCAAGGGTGGGGCCAGTGGGCGGCCCCTGCAGAAGGCATTGTCCCTAGGGCTGGCGTCACGGGGCCCTGGCGGCCCCTCCCAACACCACTGCCCTCTGAAAGGCCTTTCATCCCCACGCCACTGGCCGCATCAAAGAGCGTCTATGGAAAGTCATATTTTTCCCCAAACCAGAAAAAGCTCAGGCTCAGAGCACAAACATTCAGCTCATTATTTAGAAATAACAAGTCCTCTGGGTCCTGGTATCAGATCAAAGCTAGAAATTAAACTCTCCAGAAAAGGAGGCAGCCACGATCAGCAGATTTGTGTTTGCTTATTTTTTTTTTTTCATTTGGTAGCTAAAAAAAGGACCTCAAAATCTGCCTAGCGGTTTGGAAGTCTGGCCTGGGGTTTTCGAGCAGGGAGGAGGCAGTGCGCTCTGGAGGCTCCTGGGCGAGGAAGCTGAAAATATTTGGTTGACATGACAATGAGGACAGCTTGGCAGTTTATCAAGCTCCGGCCTCCGGGAAAATCCTCACCCCACTCCCTGAGCCTCAGCCCTGTTCACACACAAGCACACGGATGCACACACTCACAAGTCCTGCACAGGTGCCCTCTGTCCACAGCGCCTTGAGTCCACAAAGGGCACACACACCAGCTGAGCTCACAGATGTGCACACAGGGGCACTCCGACCAGACACACACATGCGCACACAGGAATATCGCACACACACGTGCAGACTCAAACAACCAAGAGGACGACGACTAGAGCATGCCTCTTCACTCACTCAGGGAATGCAAGCAGGAAGCTGGCCTCCAAACAGGTCACATAGACAGGAGACAGCATATCGGACCCTATAACCTCAGACTTGGGCAGACTCACCTCAGTGAGGACATCACCTGTCACTGTCCCTCCACTCCAAGGGTCCCAGACCTCCTCTGTGCCCCGCCATCCTGATAGAGACAATGTAGAGGCAATGTGAAGAAAATGTAGAGAAAAATGTAGAGACAATGTTGGCATAGGGCAGAAGTATCACCATTACCCTACTGTGACCTCTAACTGTCATTCCCCCTGAGCTGGGCCACACCAGGGCTCTGGGCAGATGCTCACAGGGGCAGAAACCTCTAAGGAAAGAGTGAGAATACCCCATGTGAAGCAATCAGGCAGAGGTGGACTGCCTGACTTTTCCCTGGTCCCCACTACTGGGGGAGGGGCCAGCAACTGGAAGACTAGAATTAAGGTCCTAGCCCATCATATAGCCCTGCCCATTGGCTAGAGGGATTGGTTCATCTGTGGGCATGTGACCTGGGCTCAGCCAATGAGATAGCAAAGCAGTTAAGGGTTTCTGTGATCTGCTGGGCAGGTGGGATGAACCCGCTGCCTTCAATGGTATCTTTTCCACATGAGTACACTGGCATGGAACAAGCACAGCAGAAGGCCTTGGAAGCCAGTCCTGATGGCATTGCTCAATAGATAACCCATCCCACCCTAAAGTCTGCTGTAGCTCCCAGCCTCCCCAGCCCAAGAATGCATAAACCTCTTTATCACTAGAGGTAGTTTGAGTTGGGTTTTCTCCTAAATGGCACAAAAGGAAGCAATAAGAACAGAGCTGCAGGTCTCTTAATCTGTCACAAGACAGGACTCAGCCTTCTGGGCTCACTAATGGACAGAGGTGGTCTCTGACAGCCCGGCCTGGGGCCCTGGGCTTGTGTTGCCCACTTTGCAGCTCCTGGGCTCTAGACCGCAGCCCTCTGTCCTCAGGGCCCCCTGCTCGGCCTCCCACAGGAGTGCACTGGCTGGTGTTTAGGGCCGGCCAGCAACATCTCTCATCTTGAGGTCCTTAATCTTATCTGCATAGAAGGTAGCTCTCCAGTTTCCAGTGCTTCTCTCCGGGGTTATGCTGCCCATCACCTGTGAATGTTCATGTAGGTGTGACGTGAGTGGCACACCAAGATCAGGATGGCCTCATCCCATGTGCATCTGTGTGTTCTTGGGACAGAGAGGCTAGCTTAGTCTGGATTCCTGAAAAAAGCAGAGCCACAACAATTTGGGGACCTCAAGAAGCAGATGTGGGTGAGCCTGGGAAGGGGAAGGAAAAAGGGGGGTTATTCTGGGGTTGCCATCCTGGCCCCCAAGCTCCCCCGAGAGGCCACTGCAAGGCTGAGAAATGGAGCTGACATCTTTGCACAGGGTGGGACCTCCTTGTCCTCATACCTCTCGAGAACAGATGCCAGGGACCCTTGCTGGAAGAGCCACGGGTAGACAGGCCAATAGATGCCCCTCAAACTTCTCCCAGAGAGCCTGTCTCTAAGTTTAGTGCCAAACACAGGCAGATGCAAGCAAAGAAATGGAAAACAGCTGCAAATACAGACAATGTGACTCTCCCTTTTTTCTCAAAAAGTGATGAAAATAGTGTCCTAGACAAGTCTGTTTTCTAGGCAACGTTATTTTAAGCTTCATGTATTAATGGCATGAGAATTAGTGCAAATTAAGTAATTAGGCACAGGCTGGCAGCTGGTACTGGCAGGTGCTAATGGACCCGCCAGCCCAGGGTTCCCTGCATTCTGGCGCCTGGCTGGACAACTGGGAGGAAGGTTGCACCCCTTGGTGGAGGATGCTGAGGGTGGGGCACCAGTGTTCTCAGGCATGGGCCAGAGGGACAGGGCAGCCCAATTTGGACTCTACAGCAACCGACTCCAGGAGTAGCCCCAAGGCCCGCAGATGCCCAGCCCAGCAAGAGCAATGTCCCTCACTGTCTGGGCAATGACCTTGCCTGAACAGTCTGCAGGCCTGGACACCCTGAGGTTCTCAGCCTCCGCCCTGCAGCTGGTCTTCTCCCAGGAGTCACATGTGCTGATGCACAGGGCAAAGCTCTTCATAGGGCCTTCGGGCAGGGACACCTCGTCCAGGTGCTGGCTCCAGGGCTTGTTGGGTGCTGCCCAAGCCAGCCACATCTTCCGCCCTCAGCCCAGCCCCAGGCCACATGGGAGAAATTATGTCCGTGCTTCACTTGTTCAACAATTTGCCTTGCCTGGAGGCCTGACTCTGGATGCCCCATACTGTCCTCCTGAGCAGGGTACACAAGTGGTCCCTGCAGGGAGGGGTGTCTCTGGGCCACTGTGGGAGGTAGGCACCTAGAGATGAGCAGATTCCCCTGCGGGCAGCAGAAGTTCACTAAGGAGTGAACCCTAGGGGTTGGAACACTGGTGTCCACTGGTCTCTGCCCGTCCCTGGACAGGAATGTGATGTGGCCTGGCACATGGGCTGCCTGGAAAGAAGTTAAATGAGCATGGGCTGTACCAGAGCCAGCTTTCCCTGGGGAAGAGCAGTATCAAGAGGTAGACACACACATGAGGGTACACAAGGCTGTCTAGGTGGCGATAGATGAACTTGGAGGTAACATCCCCAGTGTCTGCCAAGCAAGTCTCTCAGGTGGAGAGAAGGCACCATGGCTATGTGTTATGTGTCTGGTTCAAGGTAGGGCTCAGTGGGAGGAAGCACAAGGAAAGAGCAGTGCCCTCCTATCTGAGGAGCAGGAGCCCAGACATGCTGGGGACAAGTGTGAGAGATTCCTAGGGCCTCTAACCTGAGGACCACACATTATGGTTTGTATCTAAAATGTCCCCCTGGAAGGCTCACTGTGACAAAGGCTTGGTTGCTGATGAGTTTTTGAAGTGACAGGATCATCAGGTGGATTAATCCACGAATAAGATCATAACTCAATGGTGTCACTGGGAGGTGATGGAGACAAGAATGAGTCATGGGCGTGCCCTTGGGGACTCTATCTGGTCCCTGGCCTCTTCCTCTCTGACTCTCTCACCTTCTCTGTTTCCTGGTTGCCAGAAGGTGAGCAGCTTTCTTCCATCACAGTTTTCTAATATGACGTTCCTGACTAACCACAGGACCACAGCAATGGAAACAGCTACCCATGGACTGAACCCTCTGAAACCATGAACCAAAATAAGTCTGTCCTCCTTTGAGTTATCCTCTGGTATTTTGTCCCCATAATGGAAAAGCTGACTTACACAGACCACAGCCTAGGGGCTTGCAGAGGTGATCACTCAGTCCTGGAGGGTTGGGGTTAGGGTTAGGATTGGGGTCAGTATAGGGTGATGCCTTTCACCCTGTGGACACATTGCCCCTGTCTCTGTCTGTGCCTCTACATGGCCTCCTTCATTCTGTGTCTCTTCTTCTGACAGGGAGACCTGTCATTTGATTGAGGGCTGACCCTAAATCTGGGATGATCTCAGATCATCCTGAACTAATTACAGCCTTAACTAATTACATCTGCAAAGGCCCTATTTCCAAATAAGGTCACATCCTGAGCTTGGATATGAATTGGATAGATGTAAATTGGGGATTGCTGTTACATGCAGAAGAGAGTTGTCCAGTCAGAGGGTCTGGGGAGGTCCTATGCCACCTGCTGAGCTGCCTCACAGGTTCATGGCCAGGGTGGGGGTAGGGGGTTCTGCAGGCCAGAAGTTATGCAGTAAAGAGACCTGAACTGTGTACCCCAGGCTCACTGAGGTGAGGGCACCCTGTCCTCATGTGTCCTCTCCTCCATGCCACCTCTCTCCAGCACCCAGAACTCTTTAGAGAAAAGCAGACATCCCTGAACACAGCCACTCACAGTAGGCTTGCTATGAATAGCACAGGGTCCCCACTGCTATCCTCAGAGGTCCAGAAATATCCAAGCCCAGGCGCTGAGCTCCCCTCAGCTCTTACTCACTCTGAAGATTCCCACCTTCTTTGACCATCAAACATGAATTTGAGAAAGACTGTCCCCAGGGGCAGGTGTCAGCCACTATGTCCTGGGCAGTGCTGCAGTGGAGGAAGAGGCCAGCATCCACCCGAAGGCAGTCCTGTGTCCTGAGTGTTCTCCCTTCAGTGCCTGCAGCCATGACCACCTCGAGTGGGCAGTGGGCCTGCAGGTTCACTCCCCGGGCACCCGGTGCCCTGCCCTTGGCCCCTTGTTTACCAGTGGGGAAAACAGGCCTGGGGTGGGGTGCGAGTCTGTCCCTGGCCCCAGCTGTGGAGCAGCTGAGCTCATTGGAAACCACCAGTGGGTCTGAAAGCAGCCCTTGTCTGCTGGCCCTGGTCAACAGCCTCCATGGCCGCCCAGCGCTTCTATTGACTGGAGATAAGTTCCAGGCTAGAGAACAGTCACTGTTTGGTTGGGCATCTGCCGGCCAGGCCAGGAGGGCTGGGCCTGGTGAGTCCCCAGGCCAGGACCCAGCAGCCGGTGCTGCCAGCTCCACAAACACACTGCCCAGCCACAGGCTCTGCTCTATGTCCCTTGGCCCCCAGAAGGCCTGCAGAGATTACACCTATCAGCTGCACACCCAGTGCCAGTGTGTACTTGGGTCACATGTCCTCAGGGCTCGGTCCAAAGCAGGTGTTGAGGTGACATCATATCTTAGCAGTGATCACTCGGTCTTCCGACTTCCATCAATATTTACGTTTCCAACTCCATGGAGAATCTAATCAGACTTCCCGTAAGACCTGCTATGGTTCTGCCACTTCTGCTTCTGGCTGTGGTATTGAGCCCCAAGCTAGCCTGGATTTGAAGTTCAGCCTTGGAGAGGTAGGTTCCAGGTAGAAGCAGGAGGGAAGCTGAGCCAGGACCCAGACTGAAGGCCTGGGGCATGTGGTGGGCAGGATGGTCCAGCCTGCAGGCCTCAGACCTGGGTGAGAAGGGCCTAGGGCCCTTGAGAATCCTGGGATCTCAGCCACTGGCCCCAAATCTGAGAACCACATGGGCTGATCGGTAAGAAACTGAAGCTCTGGGTCAGAGGCTCCCAAACATGAGGGAGCCTTCCTAGAAACTTCCTTGTGGAAAAATAGTAAGTCTAGTTAACAGCCCAAGTTGTAAGTGCATCAGCTGAGCCAGGCCCACCTCTGTATCAGGCAGGAGGCCGCAGCTGGAGGATGGAGGTGGTTTGTGGCCGCCAAGAGTGTCCTGAGCCATGTCCTTCCCAGGAGCTGGTGGGGCTTTATCTCCACCTGCCCTCAGCCACCTTCTGAACTGCCTAGGGGCACAGGTGGAGGTTTTCCTGGCTTCCCTGTTCTGCTCCAGGCAATTGCACTTCTAAAATATGAAGTAAAACAAAGAGGTGGAGACACGGGGTCAGGGAGCCCTGTAGCACTTCAACTCTGGAACCTGGACTCTGGGAAGGTGAGAAACGCATGCGGGCTGCATCCCTCTCCAGCCACCCGAGGGGCCCTAGAGCCTCAGAGAAACTATCTGGGATGGATTGAGCTGCCAGGACCGGGAGACAGACCACCTAATGTCAGAACAAATAGGCTGAAACCAGAGAGGCCAGGAGAGATAAGACAGGCATTCAGGCCTGCAGAGGGGACGGGGACTGGAGGGAGGAGGCTGTGCCCAGCCACCCCCAGCCCCAGCCCAGGAGAAACAAAGAGATCAGAGTTGCCCATGTTAATCATTACTGGCCTGCAAGGGTAAGGAGGCAGGCCCTGTTTGTAGGAGACCATGAGGCCCCGTCTGCCAGGCCAGGACAGGGCCTTGTATGATCCTAGGACCCAGGATCACATAGGCCAGAGACCCAGCAGAGAAGCAGACAGGCCCGAGGCTGCCTCACTCTCAGGTATAGCTGACTCTGGTTGCCAAGTAACAAGGGCATAAAGGGCACTGCCTCAGTGGTGGGGGACAGATGCTGCTCCAGTCCCCACAGGGTGGATGGAGCTCGGTCTCCACCACTGAAGGGGGGTCCCCCAGACCCCAGACCCCAGGCCAGACCCCATGCTGGCTCAGGGGGTACATGCAGAGGGGAGGAGAAGGGTGCCCCAACCCCCGTGCTGCAGGGGCCCCCACTCTGCTGGGAGCTGATGGAGAGTGGGTTTCAGGGTTCCACACTCGAGAGACCCCTGCACGTACCCCCTCCCAGCAGCCGTCAAGACCAGCGGCCTATGCCCTAGGGCAGCAGCCTGAGATCAGGTCCCCTGCTCAGGCTTGCATACCTGAGGCCAGCAGAAGCCAGGTGGGCAGAGGGGCTGGCTTCTTTTCAGAGAATCCTGGCGAAAATCATGAGCTGTTTCCTGTGACTGAGGAAAGAGAGAGAGAGGAGAGAGAGGAGGGGCTGGGGGTGTGGATGGGGAAGGGGTGGGCCTGAAGTCCAGGGTGGTGCCATCAGGGCTCCCAAGCTCCATGTGATGGTTTATTTTAAGGCCAATTTGACTGGATAAACAAGAGAGTGCCCAGGTTTCTCCTTACATGTCCCTTTTGGTGTGTCCACAAGGGTGTTTATAGACAAGATCAGCAGTTGTACTGGGGACCATAAAGCAGGTGAGTATCACCTGACCCTAGAGGCCAGACTTGCACAAATCTGAGCCCAGCCCTGATGTCTTGACAGCTCATCCCATCTCCTGCCCTTGGACAGACTGCGGTCACCTCTGCAAGGTGCAGGCCTTTGGGCCTGATGGAATGCATGCCATGGACGTCCCTGGGCACAGATAGCAGGACTTCGGGCCAATTCCTCATAGTCAATCTGCATCTGCGTGTAAACCACATGCCCCATGAGGTCAAGAAGCCCCAGTCTCCAAGTGATGAGGCCAAATGGTGAAGTCAGTGTCTATCACTGAGGCCTGGAGACTATTCTGGAATCCCAACCGTGGGGGTGGAGGTGGCTTGGGGGTTGTGGCCTGGACACCAGTGCTCTAGTGGTCCCCGCCTGCAAAGCCAGTGCTGGCAGGAGATGAGGCTGGGTGGCTCAAGGGCCCTGGCAGGATCGAGAGTTCTGTGTCTCACCCACTCTGAGCCAGGCTCCCTTTATGCTCTTATGCTCACTGAGCTGCCTCTGTCACGAGACTCTTGGGGTGGAGAAACGTGTGAAGCAAACCAAGGAAGCCTCAGGCTGCTGTAGCCTCATCCCTGGTCAGCTCACAGAGCTCACAGACCTGAGTTGCTGCTAAATTGAGCAACGCTGTGATTAAACATCTCAAACTGGGTCCTCCAGGGCTTCTCCCGAAAATCAGCCCTGAAGCAAAGGCTGGTGGAGACACTGCAGAGACCAGAGCAGTGGCCAGGATGGGTGGCAGCAGATGTCACCACGACCATCCCCAGCTAGTGGGGTCACACTACACACAAAGCTACCACCCTGGAGACCACACTCCCTGTGCCAGTCACCGCCCCAGCCCACCAGGCCACATCAAGCAGCTGGCTCCCCTGAGCCCCTTCTTCAACCCTCTCGAAGATCATGGACCCAGCTGCCCCCCGGGCCCTCTGTCCCTGTGTCATTTCTACCTTCAGAGGAGCACCAGCCTCAGCAAGGATGAGGAAGCAGGAGGCTCCAGTTCTGTCCCTAGGGCTGAGCAGTCCCTCGGAGGTGAAAATCAGCATCCAGTCCCCTGAGCATCTGGGGACATTGGATGCCAGATGGAGGGAAACCTTCCACATGGTCTTCTGGACTGGAGAAAACTAGTTCCTGGAGATGGCTGCATAGGGGTTGGGTGCTCCACTCCTTTTTATTTAACCTGAACTAATGACAAGAGCTAAAGGGTTCCCTGGCAGTTTCCCTCCATCTCTCTCCTTGTTAACAAGCTTGCAGTGAGCTCTGCGCCAGGATCCAGAGACCAAAGGGCTTAGGCAACATCATCTGTGAGCAAGGAGGAAGCCCTGGAGCCCTCCGTCCCGAGAATGTGGGTTCTCTGTCTGCATCCCCATCATCCCTGACTTCCAACCCCTTCCCCAGTGCAGACACTTGGATTCTAAGCGCATCTGCAAAGGGCCCGAGAGCCAGGAATTACCCCAAATCAAACAAGATCCCTTTCCAACCACTGCTCAATTTATTTATTTATTCATTTATTCTCTTTCCTTCCTGGTACAAAGGATTGAACCTGGGCCCTTCTCACTGAGCTATAATCCTAGCCCTTTTGTATTTTTTATTTTTTGAGACAGTGTCTTACTAGGTTGCTCAGTTAACCAGGCTTTTTTTTTTTTTTTTTTTTGCCTGAACTCAAAATTCTCCTGCCTCAGCCTTCCAGAGTGCTGGGATTACAGGCATCCACCACCAAGCCCAGCTAAGTCAATCTTTCTGGTTTCCACCTATCCTCACTTGTGGGGCCCAGGGCTCTGCATGCAACAGGCCCCCCCAGCCCAGACCCCAGGAACCCTGGAAGAGGGGAAGGTCACCCCTTGCGCCATGCCTACAGCTGGGGCTTGGCGTCCACACCACCTCCTACCCTCCTGGCCGAATACACAGGGATCCTATTAGACAGGGCAGGGCCGTGGTACAGCCTCTCCCTGCATCCACACTGCACAGAGCCCCTCAGAAGATCCCACAGCGCCCTCTTCCACCCTGTCTGGAAGACAGCAAGCTTTTGCCCCTTAGGCTGCCTGTCTTCTTGGAGTGAGAGTGGCCCTGAGATCTCGCTCTCCCTGTCCCTTTGCAGTGGTGTTGGAGTTTGCACTCTGGAGGCTTTCCAGGGTCAGTGTGGTACAGCACAAGGCCTCAAGGGCTGAGGAACTCTCACCTTGTCCCCTGCCCAGGAGCTCCCAGGCTGTTCCTGGAGACTGGTCAGGCCACCATGAAGACCCGAGCCCAAACCCTTGAAGGGCCTTCTGCAGCCACCCTTAATTACCCCCGAAGGTCTGGACACGTCTTTGGAGTGGAAGGGTCCTGGGTCTGTCCTCTGTCAGGGAGCTGGCTCCTGGATCTCAGCTGCCTGGAGGAGGGGTGCATCCTGCTGCTATGGGGCGCAGATACTCTCATCAGAGGCTCCCGGCCCCAAGGACACTCAGGGAGGGAGTTCCACCCTCTCCCCGTACAGGTGGGGACACAGAGGCCCAGTGAGGCTGTGGAACCTGTCCAAGGCCACCCAGCAGCAGCAGCAGTGGAGATCAAGCCCCCTCAGATGCCACAGCCCACCCCTCAGCCCTGACCTGGCTCCTCCCCAAGGTTGTTTCTCCAGACCTCCAGAGCTGCTTCTCCTCTGAAAGTTAAGCAAAGGCTTCTCTCTTAGGATGAAATGCCACACAGCCATCTGCCCCAGTCCCCCTGACCAAAGGTGCCCATGAGGCTGTGGTGGGTGAGCCCAGACCAGGGAAGCCAGTCCCAGTTCATTCAGAAACCCAGGCTGGTTCCATGTGTCCCCTGACACCCTGTGTTGGGCCACCTTGCCCTGCAGGGAGCTGTCCCCTGGGGGGATCTAGGGAAGGTGCCCACAGTTCCTCTGGCTGCCTGTATACCCAGACCTGACCGCTAGCAAAGGGATCTGAGGTGACCAGCAGCCTGGGCAGTGGCCAAAGTCAACAAAAGCCACACGGGAGCAAGGGAGGGATGCAGGACATTCGACCATAGGAGAGAAGGCTCCGAGGAGGGGACTCCGCTGGCCTGCAGTGGGGCAGAGGCAGGTGTGCCTTGGGGCCAGCAAAGGGGAGAAGGCAGCCCTGTCCGGGCTCCAAGCAGAGCCAGCTCCTTTCTGCTCAAAGTTGGGTTTCCGAAAGCTCATGAAACACTTCTCACTCACACAGAGTGCAGACCACCCACGCAGTTTCCCGTTTCAGAGGGCACGGCCACATTAGCAGCCCCCCGTGGGGCACACAGGGAGCTACCCCAGGAGGACACACTGCAGTTTATGACATCACTGCCTGCCTTTTGCCCATGTGACTCACATTGTCTAGCTTTCCTGTTGCTTTTTAATTTTTTTAAATTTTTTTTAAAATACAAGGTCTTGTTTTGCAGACTAGGCTGGCCTTGTTCTATAGCCTCGGCGATACTCCTGCCTCAGCTTCCCAAGTGCTGGGATTACAGATCTGTACCACCCTTTTCTCCTCCTTATTTTTGGCAGTATTCAGGATTGAACCCAGGACCTTTGCACTGAGCTACATCCTTAGCCCTTTTTTTATTTTGAGACAAGTTCTTGCTAAATTGCACAGGCTGGGCTCAAACTTGAAATCCTTTTTCGTAAACCTACTACAGTGCTGGGATTATAGACTTGTGCCATCACACCCAGCTTCCTACTTCTTAACTTCTGACAAACAGAATCACACCTCTGCCTTCTGTGCCTGGACCCCAGCTTTAGCTGGTGTTCAGCACTCTGCCCTTCAGCATATTCTAAGAGGCAAACACCCACGGGCAATTCCTGCTCCTGTGGGGTGCTGTGGGGCTGTGTCCCCTTTCCAGCTTCATGAATAACATTGCCATGAACATTCCCACCAAGTCCCTGTGCCCACCATGAAAAGATTTCTCCAGGACAGATGGAGGGCAGAGCGGGCAATCTGGGGCCCTTGTGGCAACAGTGCCAGAGGCGGACTACTCCTGCCCTTCTCCAGCCCTCTGTGTGGTCAGGGCAGTGACCTTCTCCCAGTCTGCAGTGAGGGTGGTCCTAGCCTGCCCCTTCCCCACGAGGATGGGGCCGAGTGTTGGCTCCCACTGGGCTTCTCCCAGGCCAAGTCACACGCCTGCCTTGGACAAAGTGAGGGCTCTGCCAAGTGGATTCCTGCAAACAGCCTGGTGATATCAGGAGAACTCCTTCCATTTGGAATCCAGCGCAGTGCCTCCCACCCTGTCGTTTGTCTTCTCAGTCCTTTTATGGTGGCTTTTAATGTAACCGAACTTCTGTGTATAATAAGATGTGTCCACCTTTGCCTTTATGACTATTAACTTTGCACATTGTAATCCATCCCTAACTCAAAGTCATGAAGATAATCCTCTAAATTGTCTTCTTAGGTGAAGCTTTGCTTTCAGACCTGTCCAACCTTTGGCTTGCCTGGGCCACGTGGAATGAACAGGATTGTCTTGGGCTGCATATAAAATACATAACATAGTTAATATATGTAAGTAAAAATCGCTTCTCGGCCTTTTGGCTAAGATCAAGTGTAATCTATATAAGTAACAAAACTTCCTTTATTTTATTAGGAAATTTTTAAAAAGAGGACAAGTGTCCCAGGCCACAGGTTGGACACGCCTGCTTAGGGTTTGTACAATGTGAAGCAGTCACATTTTTCTCTAGGTGTGTGGAGACCTAGGGTCCCAAAGCCATTGACTAAAGCCCCTCCATGTCCCCTCCCTGTCCATGTGGGAGCCCATTGTAGTGTCACCAGCCCTGAGCTTTTATCTCCCAGAGGCAGCAGTTCCTGTGCCCATATCTTGGTTCTTTGTCTTTCAACACCAATTTTAGAATCAGTTTGTCATAATCCACCAAAAAAAGGAAGAACAGATTAGAAATTTGGGTGGGAATGTGAGAAATCTGATTGATGGAGAGCTGTCACCTTGGCTACAGGGACCTGGAGGGACAGGGATATTCTCATTTTTCCATGTATCTGGATCTTGTTGAGAGCCACTTGGAGGTGTTTTAGATTCAATTTCCTCTGTAAAAATCTTGTACGTGTTTTGTTTGTCCTAGTTGCTTTATATCTTCAAGCTTTCATGAAGGACATCTTTTCTTAAGTTTCAGTTTATCACTGAATACACATAGAAAAACACCTTGATTTTTGTATATGGATTTCTTTTTATCCAGTAAGCTTCCCGCCTCACTTTTTAATTTGAATAATTTATCCTGGTGCTTCACAGCCATTACACACAGAATAACGTCCTCTGTGACTCTCGGTCTTACTTCTGCCCTTCAGCCCTGGTACCTCTGTCTCTCATTTCTGGCCTGGAGCTGGGACTCAGCCCCTACGAGGCAGCAGGGTGGATGGCACAGGTTCTGACCTCAGGGTGGAGCTTTGGTGGGGACCTTGCTTCGTGGTTTATGTGAACTCTTTGTCAAGTTAGGGAGGCTCCTCTGTTCCCAGTGGAAGTATCTTTCTTGAATGGATGTTGAATTTTATCATTTTTTTTCTCTTCTATTGAAACAACCATAAGGTATTGCTGTGAATAATTATATTAATTTATTTGATGACATTCAACCACTTTTGGTTCTGGGATAAACCCAACTTAGTTGAGATGAATTATCCCTTGTTGGTATCTTTGGGGGCTTATCATCTTCCTTCCCAGTCCGGTTGGTGACAGGTTCTGTCATTGAGGGCCTATTAGCTTCTTACAATGCTTTGGGAAATATTTCCTGCTTGGCTCTTCACTGTAAGAATTAAGGGTAGAATTAGGTTTCTTGAGTATATGGATAAAAATTACCAATGAAAGCAGGTGAACCTGAGATCTTCTTCTTGGGAAGATTTTTAATTTTACATACAGAAAAGTAGTCTATGGCAACTCTCCTGCATTGCTGCCCAGTCCACATGGGGTGTGCTCACCCTGGTGATGTCATGGCCTGGCAGCTCTATTGCAGGGAACCCCAGATAGCTGAGTTTGAGGGTCAACTCACGGCCCAGGTCAGGTCAACATCTGCATTACCCTGACAGCCGAAAGCTGGACACCACTAGTGCTACCTCCAGTGCTAATGAACTGCGGGTGTCCGCCCACCCCTGGAACAGAATAGACTGCAGATTGCAGCTTCGCAGTGAGTGACAGGGGCAGGTGGAACGGAGTCTCCATCAAGCTGTGTTGGGAAACAGCACCAACTGGGGGTGACAGGAGCCAGGAGGTGTGGAACTGAGGGGCCCATGCATAGCTTCCTGTGTTCTGGGTGTGGCTGCATCTCACATCCTTTCACCTGGGGAGTTCACCCCATCCACTGTGTCACCCCCCGTGAAATGTGACCTGCACGTGGGTCAGAAATGAGAGCAGGGCAACCTGGGCTGTCTGGTTCCCACCCATGCTGGCAGTGACTTCTCCTTAGACACTTCTCTGGTGCCCACAGCAGCTCCAATCCTCTTAGATGCATTGAATCACGGCATTCTTGGTTTATGTGGGGTTGCAGCAACATCAAGGTCAGCCAGCTGGCTGGGGGCCTATGACAAGTTCTGCCTGCTGTGCCCCAAGCTTGTTGAGCTGGGGTCACTCTGCCTCCCCAGTGCTTCTCAGACTTGTGGGCCTATTATGCAGATGGAGTGATCGAGGCCTCAAGGTTAGCAACTGGCTGGGTCAGGGCAGGAACAGCAGTGCATCCTGCCCAAGAGATGCCTGCTATGGAACCCACCTGTCCCTTGGAACACCTCACCTGCTGTGTGACTGTGAGTGAACACTGCCTCTGCTCATTGTCTTCTCCCTGTATTTTGTGCCTCTGCAAGACTCCTGGGGCTGGAAGTGTGGTTCAGTGGAGAGCACTTGCCAGTCATGTGTGAGGCCCTAGGTTCCAACCCAGCATCTCAAAAAATAAAAGAAAAAGAAAAAGAAATAAAAGAGAATTTCCTGGGGGTATCTCTCCCCGTCCTTGTCCTCTTTATTTACTATGGTCCCCCTGTTGCTTTTTAAGCATCAATTTGAATATTTTCCTTGTAATTACAGTGTTGTTTCCTTGTCATAGCATTGCAGATCTGTGTCTGTTTGATTTGCCTTTTTGCCTTGGCTATGGGTTCCTAGAGCACAAAAGCTTTGCATTTCCACTTAGATAAATGTTTATCTTGATCTACCAAGCTTAGAAAAACACAGAAGCCAGACTCATTCATTTCCATGAGGGTTTAACTTTCCCAGCAGCTTAGTAGTGCTTAGGTCAGCTTAGCCTTTGTCCAGGCCGGAACACATGTGGATTCTTGGTCCCTGGGGGCCTCAGCTTTCCCATCTGTAAAATGGGCATAAATACCTCAGCTTGCAGAGTTGGGCTCAACCTCCTAGAGGCTAGACAAGCAAACTTCCCCTTTCCAACATGGCCTGACCTGGCTGGGCTGCCTCAGTGCCACCTTGGCCCTTCAGCCTTCCTGGGCCTCATCTGCCCTCTACGGAGTCACCATGGGGATCTGGTTCTCACCTGTGCACATCAGGATTCCCTAAAGATATGGATGCCCTAGAATCTGCATTTCTAATGGTTCCTAGTGATGTGGGGCTGCAGATGTGAGGGATCTTGGGGCTGGGCAAGACCAGGGCAGGGACAGCTCCCAGGGCAGGTGGGCTGGGTCCACAGACCAACATGCTCAGCTGGGCAGAGCAAAACGGGCCACCAGTGCCGCCTCGAGGGCAGCTGTGCCCAGGTAGGTAACAGCAAAAGATGGGGCACTGATTCCAGGAAGAAAGGGGGCTCTGGAGTCACCTTGTTGAGAGGTTGGGAAACTGAGGTAGGCCTAGAGCTGAAAAGCCTGGGCTGAGATGCCTAGATCTGAGCTGGGCTTTGTCCAGTTGTGTGGAAAGAAGACCATGGGCTCCACCCCACGTCCCTCCTCTGGCCCAGAGCACTTTCCCAGGATGCAGTTCCAGCCACCACAGCCACAGCAGCACAGGGACCCCAGGCCTCCCTCCGGAGCCACTGAGTCAGAACTTCCCTAGCTTCCCAGAGGGCTCTGGACATCCATGTCTGAGAACCATCACCCACTTCCCACCCCTGCCCCGAGTATGGCAGACCTTGACTTCTCTGCCGACTGCCCAGTGGGACTGGTGGTATCTTTCCAGGACCTCGCATCAGGAGGGAAGAAAAAATCAGAAAAAAGTCTTGCAGAGCCAGGCAGTTCCTCCCAGTGCTGACACCTCGGTCCCATGGCCACCTGGAGGTGACAAGCACAAGCCACTCTGGGAGCCAGCAGGCCCCTGCCTTGACCATGGGCATCAGCAGCACCTTCTTCTGTGTCAGGGATTAATGCATCCCTAGTAACCCGAGTCTGTAGGTGGAAGCTCAGGGGGATCTCTGCTGGGCTGAGGGCTGTGGGTCTCACAGATTCTGTTACTCAGTGAGTATCTGTTTTCACCAAGTGAGTCTCCACCAGGACTTGGGGGAGCACTGTCCAGACTGTCCCCTCTGAGGGTGGGCGGGACATGCTGTGTATCATTATTGCTCCCAGACTTCATGTCACAAAGCAGGGACTCAGGAAAGGGCCCCTGGAGAGCAGCGGCTTTAGCGGGCGGGACATTCCTGGACAAGAGCAGACAGGAGCCGGAGAGGTAGCTGCTCCTTCGGAATTCCGGATGTGGCTCAGGCACAGGCCCAGTCTTGCAGGGCCAGGCAGTCCCTCCCTGTGCTGACAGCCCGTCCCCAGGCAGCCTCTGCAGGCTGCAGGTGGCCTGTCACAGGCGGAAGATCAGCCCCGCCCCCCAGGGCTGGGGAGATGGATGGCATTCCTGGGACCCGCCCAGCCCTGCACACCCATCTCCAGAACAGACAGGCAACCTAGGCACCAGTGCTGAACTCACAGAATTGTCCACAAAACCCAAGGGTGGCCCAGGCTGGTGACAGGGACCGCAGCGCCCCATGTGCTGGCAGGTAAGACACCTACACAAACAGTAACACAAAGGACACTCTCTCCGAACACCAGCCATGTGCCAGCCCTCAGCGGGCACTTTATGGCACGTTATCTCATCTGTGCCCCACAACAACCCAGCCAGGTGGGAATTTCACTCCCTTTACACAGATAAGGAAAAAAGGCTCAGGGAAGCGAGGGCTGCCAAGGTCACACAGGTTATAAAGCGGCTGATTCTGGATCCCAACCAGGCCCACCTGGACACAGAGCCCACCTGGGCGTTCACCTCACACCCGTATTAAATACATGATAAATGGATTCTTTGTTTAAAGAAGACTTTCAGGAAGCCATGCAGCAATGCAGGCTCCAAGTAGAGAACAGAGGCGGATGGGGCGCTGGCCGGCCTGATTCCTACCACATGGCCGAGAAGCCATGCCTGCAGGCCAGGGGCAGGGACAGCCAAGGAAGCTGGCCAGCAGCAGCCCTGTGAGCCAAGAGTAGCTGTATGTGCATACAGAACCCACAGGAGGCCACTCTTGTTGGGCCACAGAGGCCTCAAGTGCCGAGCAGGACCTTCGAGTCTGCTCAGTCCAGTCCAGCTCTGCTCTGCCATCACCTCCCACCCAATCACCCCCTTCCCCAGATCCCACAGAGGCCACGGAGAGCAAAGACAAGCAAAGGCCAACAAAGGGATTCTGTAGCTGGGTGGGCATGGAACCTTGGCTTCTGAGTAGCTCCCAAGGCCCTGGGCACCATCTGGGCCTGATCCTCAAAAGCCCAGCCAACCCAAGTGGAACAGTCCAAAGACAGGGACCCTGAAGCCCTGGGGGTAGATATCGTTGTCACCGACGGGGACCGGGGAGCCAAACTTCCTGGATAGGGACCAAGCCAGAGCAGGGGCAAGTACAGACCAGGGAAGGACGGGGGCTTATCATAAAAGATGGGTGGCAGGACTGTCCCCGGGAGCGAGGCGTCACAGCCACAGTACCACACCGGATGCTACTGAAAGAGAGCAGAGGGCTTTGGGGCCTAAAATACAACCGTGAGAAAAGGCAGGCTGGGGTGCAGCTCCGTGGTAGATGATTATCTAGCATGCAAGTGGCCCTGGGTTCCAACCCCAGCACCACAGGAGAGAGGGAGGGAGGGAGGGAGAAACTCGGCAGAAAGTAGAAGGTATGAACAATAAAGCTGGAGAAATCTTTCAGAAAGTGGAGCTCCAAGGCACAGTGATAGAAAATTGGAGAGAAAAGATTTTAGGAACTGAGGTCAAGAGGTCCAGTAAGAGCGTAAATGGGAGGAGAAAAAAAAGAATAGAGAAAATGAAGGGAAGGAAATTAGTTTTTAAATTTCAAGGAATTTTCCAGAGCTGAAGAACATGCAGGGATGGAGGGGCACAGGGCCCAGCTGTGATGAAAGCACCAGTGTTCACATCTCAGAGCCTCAGATGAGCAGCAGCCTCGAGACTCAGGGCTCCTGTGGAGGAAGCATAGTGGCTGGGCTTCAGAGTGGTCAGCAGGGCTGGGCAGAGCCCCAGGCTTGGGGTTCATTCGGGCTTGTCACCCGCTCCAGTGCATCCTCCCTTGCTGGGACGCTTTTGCACTGTATCCACCTAGGGACTCCAGCACCTCCTGGGGGCTTGTGCCTAGGACTTGGAAACTGCTAAGAGCTGGGGACTTGGGAAGCAATTCCCATGCAGTGTGAGTGCGTGTGTGTGTGTGTGCATGCGCACACACACACGTGCATGAACACATGTGTGCCCACAGGCCCATAGGAGTGCTGTGAGCACTCAGTTCACCTGTCTTTCAGCAGCTCCCAGTACAGTTCACACAAACGCTGTTGGCTCCACCCACCCACTGTTGGGAGTCCCAGGTCTGGGCTGGTGTTCCACCACTCCACACCCAGCACACAGGGCGTCCCTGCATCAGGAGGCACATCTCCGCCTTTCTCTGCCTATCGTTTTGCTGGAGAAAAGCTCACTCACCACAGGGAACACATATCTGAGAGAACAGGGGGAAACGGGGAATCTGCTCCTGGATCACTTGGTAGTGGACGTCTCTTGTAAAGGAGAGGCCTGGTCATAGAGATACTGTTCTGGGAAACCTGAAACTCACTTGAGTAGGAACCAACAGGGTCTCTGCCATAAATGTGCCTTTTCCTCAGCCTGACCCGCAAGGCCAGCAGCCCCCAAACCAATGCTATAGCCCCTAGGCAAATCACATGCCTCTTGGTGCCCACAGTGCCTGCACATCCAGAAAGCTGCTTTCTACACTACTTCCCAGGGCAGGGTCTATGAGCCCTGATGGGTCTGTGTAGTCCTTCTCCAGAGAGCAGAGGTCAGGACTTATGTGGACAAGTCCACGGTTCCCTTTGTGGGCAGGGGCACCGGGGACCCATGTGGAAAGGTACTCAAGGACCTCCATGGACATTTGCCTCCGGAGCTTTCCTGGAAGCGTGGCAACTTCACCACAGCCTAGGAGTAGCCTTGGAGCCACGGCTGGCCCACAGAGGAGGCTCAGCCCCAAAAGGTACCAGGCACCACTGGGCACAGCTGGCCCATCCATCCACATTCTGTCCACACACAGGGCAGGGAAGCCCATGCATGCCAGATCCTAACCTGGCTCCAGCCTCCCCCTCGTTCACCCACCAAGCCTGGGGCTCAGGCACTGGCTTCCCAAAGAGCTACTAGCCAGCCTTCAACAAGCCACCCAGGCCCCTCTCCACTCCTTTCTTAATGGTTAACTGGTATAATAAAACCAGGTGATAATGAGCTTTTTGACCCCTTATGGGCCCCTCAGCCACCGAGGCTGTGAAGCAGTAAGCGTCCCTCTCAGCCCTGCAGGCCGACCACCCTTTTATCTGCAGCCAAGCTGCTCAAAAAAGAGCTCCCCCCCAAACCAAACGCCCTCTGCCAGTGCAAATTTTACAGTAAAAATAGAAAAGGAAATTCTTAACCCACGGTCTCATGTGTGACCAGTGGTTCTGCAGGGGGGAACAGCAGTCCCAGGAATGCACTCCCCCTCCCTGGGCCTCAAGGCCTTCCCCAGAGTGAGGGAATGTGGCACCACGGGGGCCCTTTGTGTTCTGCCACCAGCCAACCCGCAGCTCTGTTGTGGGGACCAGAGACTCCGGGCTGGGGCTGCCCATGTCCCTCCGCTTTGATCTGAATCTGGCACTGTGGATGCAGCCAGCTGCTATTCAGGATTCAGATCCTGAGGTTTTTGTTTCCCTCAGATCTTGGGCACTTGTGCCCAGGGCCAGCCTGGCAGCAGAGGCCCCACCGCCCACCTAAGGCAAGGTCCCCGGCCATTGGGAAGGCAAGGAGCCCAGCAGCTCACCCTGGAGCATCTGGCCTGCGCTCTCTCTGTGACCAGGCGCCCCATCTCCCTAGGGGGCTGGACTTCTGGTCTCTCAGCCAGTGTGGGAACGAAAGCACAGTCTGGAAAAACAGTCCCAGTCGATGCTTCTTGTAGTTAAGGATCTAGGCTCTGTGATCTGAAGGTGCAGTTCCAAGGAGTGAGTGAAGGAGCCAGCCCAGGACCACTCTTACTTCAGGCAAAGGGGACGGCAGGCACCTGCATGGGGTTGGCAGGCCTGGCCACCCTCTACCTTGGAAGGCTGCCTCCCGACGTGCATGCCACCCAGCTGCCTCTCAGGAGTTCATTTCATCTCAGGAAAACCATGAGCTGCTGGAGCCTTGCTGTGATCCCACTTCCCTCTGTAGTTTCTGCACCTTCTTCCTCCTCTCATCTGCACTCAGCTGGGACCTGCTGGCCTAGGCCAGAGGCGCACAGACCCACAGGGCTGTTGCATGCACTCACCACCCACTGTCCCCTCCAGTGTGCAGCTTCTGCCAGTGCTGGCGTCCCATAGGGCACAGAGGACTGGAATGGGGACTCACAATCTTGGGGAGAAAGGCGCAAAACAAGTTACTCCAAGACCAGGCTCACACTCCTCTCTTAGTGTCCATGCCCAAACACTGAAGCCAGCTCCTCCACAGAGCAGGGGTGATACCTGACCGGCATGGGGTGTCTTTCAGCCAGTGCAACACAGCTCAGGGAGGGCAAGGCCACAGTGAGAGAGACACACCAGCCTCCCCCAGCTCCATCCAGAGCTGTAGTTTTAGGAGGAGCTGGGTATCTGTCCAGGTTCACTAGTGGGCACATAGACCTTGTGCAGCCTCCTGAGAAACTTGCTCAGCTGGAATAGACGCCACATAGCCACTGGACAGACGTGGATTGGAAGGGAGGCAAGAAACCCTGCAAAAGATAGCACTGATGAGTGTGGCCGGGTCTGCAGAACTCCACAGTGTTGGTCCCCGAAAGCCTTGATGACCAGGCTCAGCAGAGCACATAGTGGGACAAATGGAGTGAAGGACTCCAAGCTTGGAGGCAGCTCCCACATCCCCCACAGAGCTGGACATTGCCCAGCCCTCAACCCAGGGCCAAGCCCAGAGCTGACCACCAGCAGCCCGCACGCCCTGACCCAGGGCCTGCTTCTGCTTAGGAGGGTTCAGACCATGCTCTGGCACAAGGGTGCTCAGAGGTTGACCTCTAAGCCCAAGATGGCCAGTATGTGGCACCAGTCACAGGGGACCTCAGCTGAGCAGGGCCCAGGAGGCCAGCTGCCCTTGCCCACTGGCAGGTGGGGAAACTGAGGGCCACGTGACAGCAGAGGAGATGTGGGCGGGAAGATGAGCGTTAGAGCTGAAAGG